>NC_068298.1:6025713-6336713 GCF_025860055.1 Xyrauchen texanus | reverse complement strand
TGCTTTTTCTATGAATAAATCTAGACTTTTAAAAATGTCATGTAGTGTATCAAGGTATTAAAATACATTCTTGCCCCTTGACTATGACTGTACACACAACTTGGTCATTAAACATTGATTTCCAAAGTTTCATACATACTGCATTTTTCAAGGTAACTTTTTTGAAAGTTTTTTTAAAATATTAAGAATTAAGAGTCATAAATATCGACAAAGATCTCTCTGGGTTACACCTTATGACCTGAACAAAAATTTCCCTTTCCATAAAAATGTCAAAATATCAGACTTTTAAAACAGTCTTGATCGTCTAAATGGGTCCTAAAATTTTTTTTTCTTTTCTTTTTTTTTTTTTTTTTTCACACGACAACAAAGTTACTACCTATATATCGGTTACACCACATGACTTCAATTTGGTGGATAAATGTTTCTCAAATATTAACAATAAAAAAATGGTTTAATTTCTTATTTTGTATAAGAAATAACAGTAAATTTTTATTCTGCACAACTCGTGCAAACGTGTATTCGTTTTTTCAGCTTTTACATTTTTTCCCCCACTGCGAGTTACACCACACGACATGTTTAAGCCCCAGAAGAAAACATATCAAAAGGATTTTGAACTCAGTAATTGAAAACATGTTCATCAAGAGGTGTATTCAAGTAATTGTTTTGTCTGAAATGCATTTGTTTTTTTTTTATTTTATATAACAATAGATCAGGACAAAAAAATAAAAATGGCACAACATTGATCCATATAACACAGCACAAACAGACTCTCTTCAAATTCATTCATTTATTTATTTCCTTTACAAATATTTTTAACAAACCATCGGTCACATTGCAGAACTGATTACACGGATAGTTCACCCAAAAATTAAAATTCTCATCATTTACTTGCCCTCATGCCATCCCAGATGTGTTTGACTTTCTTTCTTCTGCAGAACACACATTAAGATTTTTTGTTTAGAATATTTCAGCTCTGTAGGTCCATACAATACAAGTGAATGGGTGACAAAAATTTGACACTCCAAAAATCACATAAAGGCAGCATAAAAGGTAATCCATAGGACTAATTTCTTCTAAAGTGATTTAATAGGTGTGGGTGAAAAATAGAGCAATATTTAAGTAAATTTTTGCTTGAAATTCTTCCTCCTGCCCAGTAGTGGGTGTATTCATGCAGAATCACCAAACTTCTTATGAAATCACCAAAAACACAAAAGAAGAATGTGAAAGTGCAGCCCGACTAAGCATGAAGAGAATTTATAGTAAAAATTAACTTCAATATTGCTGTGTTTCTCATGCACGCCTATCAAATTGCTTCTGGAGACATTGATTTAACCACTGGAGTCGTATGGGTTACTTTTGTGCTGTGATTTTTGGAGATTCAATTGTGGCATCCATTCACTTGCATTGTATGCAGGGCCGGGCGATATGGCCAAAATTGTTAATCACTGATATCGATATTTATCACGATATACATTTACACATTGCACTTTCTTTTTTTCAAAGTTGGAGGAAAATAAAAAATAAAAAAAAAAAATAAATAAAAAAATTTAAAAAAATTCTAAACGGTCAAGATTCTCTACTAAACTGCACGGGTGGGGGGTCCATAGACGGCCAAAGCAGAGGGGTCTGTGGGATCTTTACCAATTTTACCGTCTTTTACCATTTATCAATTGAAAATGAATGTTAAAAGATCATCTGTTTGTTCTGAAGCATAGTGACAGCAGTCTGTATTTGTTGGAATATTTTTACATTAAAATGAAATTTTTTATATTTCTTTAGATTCAGATACCCAAGTATGGGGCATAGAAGCCCTTGTGACTGTGGAATGATGCTGAATGTGGGTTCAGGGGTGTCCCGAGAGAAAATTTAGAAAACGTTTTTTTTTTTTTTTTAAATGTAAAAAACATTTGTATATTTTCATTAAAGTGAGACTAATCTACCAACTAGTCATTTTAGTCTTTCCTTATCCACTCCAGACATCTAAATCATTTTCACAAAATTGATTTGTTATTATTAAAGGCTCGTAACATGCTGATTAATAAAGATACATTTAGAAGGGAAAAACATTATGTCTAAAAGGTGCTTTGAAACCACATTAACTCATGCGGCGCTTCAGGTCTACACACATGCAGGGAAAAAGAGGCAACGCTTGCGGAGCAGGACAGGGCAGAAATTATGCATGTTTGTTGCTAGAGAAGTCTTCAGATGTTGCTTCACTAGATCCACATAATTTTCCTTCCTCATGATGCCATCTATTCTGTGAAGTGCACCAGTCTCTCCTGCAGCATAGCACCCCACAAAACATGATGCTGCCACCCCCATGCTTTACGGTTGGGATGGTGTTCTTCGGCTTGCAAGCCTCACCCTTTTTCCTCCAAACATAACAATGGTCATAATGGTCATTTTGTTTCATCAGACAAGAGGACATTTCTCCAAAAAGTAAGATCTTTGTCCCCATGTGCACTTGCAAACTGTAGTCTGGCTTTTTAGGGCAGTTTTGGAGCAGTGGCTTCTTCCTTGCGGAGCAGCCTTTCAGGTTGTGTCAATATAGGACTTGTTTTACTGTGGATATAGATACTTGTCTACCCGTTTCCTCCAGCATAAACGGTGCTGGAGGAAACGGGTTGTAAGGTCCTTTGCTGTTGTTCTGGGATTCATTTGTACTTTTCGCACCAAACTACATTCAAGTCAAGTGGTTTTTATTGTCGTTCAACCATATACAGTTAGTACAGTACACAGCGAAATGTGACAACATTCATCCAGGACCATGGTGCTACATACAACAACATAGGACAAACAGAACCACATGAGACTACACAGACTAAATAAGACCTACACATTCCTACATAAAGTGTATGTGCAAAATGTATGGAACAGTACAATAATTACTAAAAAGGAACAGGACAATTGGCACAATGAGACAGTGCAGCGCTGACCAGTACACATTTGTAATCAGAGTAGTGCAAAAAATGACATTTTCTAAAAATGCCAAATGTAAAAAAAGAAAACATACTATGAAATAGTGTAACAGCCAGGTATAAAGTGACAATGAATTATGTGCAACTCTGGACATGTGCAAAAGTTGGATGGTGTACAGGTGTGCATGTGTCAGATCAGTCTTTGAGTATTGAGGAGTCTGATGGTTTGGGGGAAGAAGCTGTTACACAGTCTGGCCGTGAGGGCCCGAATGCTTCGGTACCTCTTGCCAGATGGCAGGAGGGTGACGAGTTTGTGTGAGGGGTGTGTGTGTTGTCAGCCACAATGCTGGCAGATGCAGCATTGTCTTTGATGGAGGGAAGAGAGACCCTGATGATCTTCTCGGCTGTCCTCACTATCCTCTGCAGTGCTTTGCGGTCCGAAACGGTGCAAGTCCCAAACCAGGCAGTGATGCAACCAGGCTCAGGATGCTCTCAATAGTCCCTCTATAGAATGTAGTGAGGATGGGGGGGTGCTTTTCACAGCCTTCGAAGAAAGTAGAGATGCTGCTGGGCTTTCTTGGTAATAGAGCTGGTGTTGAGGGACCAGGTGAGGTTCTTGACAACCTCCACAGAGGAGCCGTTGATGTTCAGTGGAGAGTGGTCACTCTGTGCTCTCCTGAAGTCAACAACCATCTCTAGGAGACAGAATGAGTCTCCTTTCTGAGCGGTATGATGGCTACATGGTCCCATGGTGTTTACACTTGCATACTATTGTTTGTACAGATGAACATGGGACCTTCAGGCATTTGGAAATTGCTCCCAAGGATGAACCAGACTTGTGGAGGTCTTGGTGGATTTCATTTGATTTTCCCATAATGTCAAGGAAAGAGGCACAGAGTTTGAAGGTAGGCCTTAAAATACATCCACAGGTACACCTCCAATTGACTCCAATTAGAAGCTAAATTAGGCATGACATAATTTTCATAAAGCTGCTTAAAGGCACAGTTAACTTATTGAATGTAAACTTCTGACACACTGGAATTGTGATATGGTCAAATAAAAGTAAAACAAGCTGCCTGTAAACAATTATTGAAAAAACTTGCCCAAACTATAGTTTGCTAATATGAAATCTGTGGAGTGGTTAAAAAATTAGTTTTAATGACTTTAATAAACTTCTGACTGGAATTGTAAATTCTATCCTAAATGTTGATAAAAGTTAAATTATATAAACTCAAAAAAAGAAACATCCTCTCACTTTCAACTGCTTTTATTTTCTGCAAAATTAATGTTTAAATATTTGTATGACACTGAAACTGAACAAGTTTCACAGACATGAGATTTATAGAAATTGAATAATGTGTCCTTGAACAAAGGTGGTCAAAATTAAAAGTAACATTCTGGTGTGGCCACCATTTGCATTAAGTACTGCAGTGCATCTCCTCCTCATGGACTGCACCAGATTTGCCAGTTCTTGCTGTGAGATGCTACCTCACACTTCTAGGGAAATGTCTGGGAATTTCTAGCCCTTACCCTCTGATCCAACAGGTTCCAGACATGCTCAATGGGATTGAGATCTGGGCTCTTTGCTGGTCATGGCAGAACACTGACATTCCTGTCTTGCAGGAAATCATGCACAGAACGAGCAGTATGGCTGGTGGCATTGCCATGCTGGAGGGTCATGTCAAGATGAGTCTGCAGGAAGGGTACAACACGAGGGAGGAGGAAGTCTTCCCTGTAACTCACAGCGTTGAGATAGCCTACAGTGACAAGCTCAGTCCGATGATGCTGTGACACACCGCCCCAGACCATGACGGACCCTCAAACTCCAAATCGATCCTACTCCAGAGTACAGGCCTCGGTGTTACACTCATTCCTGCGACAATAAACATGAGTCCGACAATCAACCCTAGAGACACAAAATTGCGACTCATCAGTGAAGAACACTTTTTGCCAGTCCTGCCTGGTGGGTTTGTGCCCACAGGGCCAGTGATGTCTGGTAAGGACCTGCCTTACAACAGGCCTACAAGCCCTCAGTCCAGCCTCTCTCAGCCTATTGCAGACAGTCTGAGCACTGATGGAGGGATTGTGACTTCCTGGTGTAAATCGGACAGTTGCTGTTGCAATCCTGTACCAGTCCCTTAGGTGTGATATTCGGATATACCGATCCTGTGCAGATTTTGTTACAGGTGGTGCAAGGACAATCAGCTGTCGTTACTGTAGTGCTGTCTTATGCAGAGTTTACACTACACTATTTTAAGCCCGATTTCTGCTCGCCAACAGTTTTGTGGAGATCCCCAACAATAGTCCAAAATCATAGGCAAATTGGAGCTCGCTCCCATGGGCGCAGATCACAATGTATGGACAATCAAAGAA
The DNA here is from genome assembly GCF_025860055.1 of Xyrauchen texanus. Lineage (NCBI taxonomy): Eukaryota > Metazoa > Chordata > Actinopteri > Cypriniformes > Catostomidae > Xyrauchen > Xyrauchen texanus. The sequence continues at coordinate 6,331,422 of NC_068298.1, read as the reverse complement.
GCGATTTGAAAGAAGCGCTGATGCATCGCCGATGTCAGCAAGATATATATGATGTTAAATATCTGGACCAGTCTGCGATTCCAAATGTGAAATAACTGTTTTGACTGAATACAGCTGCAGTCTTTGAAAGTCGTGTAGTGTGTAGGAGGCATTAGGCATCTCACAGTACAGACATTGCAATGTTATTGCCCTGGCCACATCTGCAGTCCTCATGCCAAAGGCACATTCATGCAGATGAGCAATTACCATGGGCATCTTTCTTTTGGTGTTTTTCAGAGTCAGTAGAAAGGTCTCTTTAGTGTCCTAATTTTTTATAATTTTATAATTTTCTTAATTGCCTACCGTCTGTAAACTGTTAGTGTCTTAACAACCGTTCCGCAGGTGCATGTTAATTGTTTATGGTTCACTGAACAAGCATGAAAAACATAGTTTAAACCCTTTACAATAAAAATCTGTAAAGTTATTTAGATTTTTACAAAATTATCTTTAAAATACACTGTGCTGAAAAAGGGGCGTTTCTTTTTTCGCTGAGTTTAGTACATGTCAATTAGATATCAGTTTGAGTTGATTCTCAAATCCAAAACAAAACATTGTACATCTACTGTCTGATGTTCAGTTAGAGTCATCCTGACCCTCCAAGGCCTTAAATCATCTCCAGATCGGATGTTTATCACACTACGTTCACAAACTACTGCTATCATCAAACACGGGTAATAAGATGAGATCATGCAATTCATCCTCACCTGCGTGCTTTAAGAACAAGAGCTCCAATCAACATACAATGAGGTTGTTTACAGCAGTAACACAACCAAAGTTACCCTATGGGCTCAGGCACCTGGCAACTCTTGTCCCCCAATTAACATGAGGGTGTCTATGAGGAGTATGAGCATCCCTCTCTACTTGTGCTGCTGCCAGTGAACGTGAAGCTCTTTACAGTTTGAGCTCAGGTTAATCTTTCAAAAGGGTTCAAGGTGTGGTGCTCACCCTACATGTTGTTCATTGCTGCAGTCCAGTTTTCTAATTGATGTGAATGAGGCCACAGTACAATGACAGAAAAGAGAAAAAGTAGAGACGACACTGATTCAGTATTACTGGCAAAGCAAATAAGAATGTCCACAGTCCAAAAACAAACATGATTTAACTGGAATTGATGTTGAGCACATATTAATACTTTTAAATCTGCACACCACAAAAGGCATCGAGGGAGCATATATCTCTCCAGTATTCAGACTAACGATCCATCGGTTTTCAATGGCAGATTTCTTAAAGTGATAGCTCACAGAAAAATCAAAATTCTGTCATCATTTACTCACCCCCATGTTGCTCCAATGTAAGCATTTATTTCTTCTGTGGAACATAGAAGATGATATCTTGAAAAATTTCTTTTTTTTTCCTTTTCTTTTGTCCATTTAGTTAAAGTCAATGGTGTCCAGTGTTGCTTTGGAACTCACTGACTTTCATTTGTATAGAGAGAAAAAAAAAAAGAAAAAAAAAACTGTTCAAACATTCTACAAAATATCTTTTGTGCTCCACAGAAGAAATGCAGACAGGTTTAGAGCAACATTTTATTTATTTATTTAGCAACATTCAGGGTTTATTCACCCCCGAATAAATAATAACATAAATTACATATTGGTGCGAACTGTCACTTTAAAAAAAATAATTGGGTTGACAGCTAATGAGACATATTCGCAATTTTAAATGAGCATTTGTTACACAACACTCGAAAACAGTTTAAACCATAAAATGTGACAAAGCAGTCGGTGTATTTGGAAACTGAAACAATGAGCTCACTGACAATGCCGATAATCTCAAAAAGCCCAAACATTTGCAAAGTACGGGGCCGTTCACGCAGGACGCGTTTTGCGTTCAAAAACAGCGAGACGGAACGCAAAGGAATGAAACGCAGCTCACGGAGTCACGAGACGCGTTTTTAAAAGCAACATTTTAAAATGTATTGCTCGAGGCTCGACAACAGCTCGTCTTTAGCATGTAAACGTAAAAATAAATAAGTAAATAAATAAATAAATAAAACAGAGCTGAAGCGTCCTGTGTGAACGGTCCCTTTTAATTATCTCCAATGCCACCTGAGCGCGCGCCAACCCTTGAAAAAATGAAACATCTGCAAGACCAAAACGGACAAAAATAAATATAAATCAGAACGTCAAGGCAGAAGACGCATTAATGACCCATTGTGACAGTCTTACAGAAATTACTTGTATTTTAATCAGGTTAATGACTATTGAGTAACCTTTCTTACTCAGAAGTCAATAACCGGAAATTAAAAATAAGATTTCTTTGGAAATGGAAAATGTGTATCTGCAGCAAACGTTTATAACAAATTTATTTGCTTTGTGGGAAGTCTATTATTTCGGAGCATATAGGGAAAACACACCCTCCACTTCTTCAAACTCCATTGAAAGCAGTAAAAAAATCAGCACAAACATTCGGTGGCGAGTGCGCGTAAAATATCCTCAAAACACAATTTCTGGACCAGATAAAATGGCACATGGTTCCAGTTAAGATGGAAATACAATGATATGATTAAACTGAAAAGCACCTCAAGTCCATATTAAAGATCACCAGAATAAGCAGCATACAGGGTTAAATAAATCACAAATATAAAAAAGTACTTACGTTTTGTTTCGAATCATTACGCATGTAATCCAATTTAGATTATAAAAAATTCCCGTCTGCTGCGAATAAATCTCCCGCGTGTCTATTAGTAGAAAATTATCCCAAACAGTCCTGTCATACAACTCCATGCACTGGGAAAAAAACTCCCAAACTTTTGGTGCGCTCTCTTGACTTGCACATGCGCAAAAACACCTGATACGCTCATTGGGTTTCCATAGGCGAATTTTCCAATCCTACTACTGCGAAGACTTTGTTCATGAATATTAATTACGCATCGTGACGTTCGTCTAAACGGCAGCTGAAAAGCATTACGAATCCTAGGCTGAGTTCGTAATGGCATACTACACATGTGTCAGTAGTACTACTTTCCGACCTCAACCCTATATCACATCATCATAAATATTAATCAGGTGCCGTGCCTGGACACTCTATGGAAGTTAATAGGCAACGTTAACGCGACCTAATTAATATTCATGAAGCCTTCGTCGTAGTAGGATCCCTATTTCGTTTCACGGATTCACTGAGCATAGAAAACACAGAATAAATGAAGTATTAATAACAAAGTAAAAGTAGTATCATGCAACATATTGAATTAGATTTTCTTTAGGCCAAACATGTCTTGAGGCATCTTTACACAGGAGAGTTACTCCTGCTCTGTGCCTGCTTAAAATTCGGTGTAAAAACGCAGTGCAGCATAAAAGCCAGTCTAAATGAAGCCTGCTCTAACCCAGCTTAGAGCGGCCTTAAACTTTGTTTTGTTTTGTTTTTTTCATGATAGAACTTACATTTAATAACTTAGTTTAATAAGGTATAAAATCATATTTTCATTCATTTCACGCATTTCTTTATAAAACATTTATATTTAAAATGTAAAATTTTATTAAAAATAATCTCATATTATGTGTGCAAGTGTAATATCTTTGTAAATGCATTCATGCCTGCTCTGAGCAGCATTAAACAGTCTGTATAAATGCATCTTAATGCCAGTTTAAATCCAGCTTCTGTGCCATCTTGGCAGTGTAGAGATGGCTTTGCAATTTATGTAAAATTAATTTCTCTTGCAATATTATTAATGTCATGATAATGCATACAATTACCTAATTTCTATGTTCTTGTGCTACTGAATTAACAAATGATTCACTGTGGTATATAAATTATGAAATTGTATTTAAATTAAATTATAGAATAGAATAGAATCCTTTATTTTGGTCACACATTATACACACAGTTTTTTTTTTTGTGTGTGTTTTTTTTTGCATATATACAGTGAAATTTATTAGTTTTCACATATCCCAGCTAAGCTGGGGTCAGAGTGCAGGGTCAGCCATGATACGGTGCCCCTGGAGCAGATAGGGTTAAGGGCCTTGCTCAAGGGCCCAACAGTGGCATCTTGGTGGTGCTGGGGCTTGAACCCCCGACCTTCTGGCCTCAACCACTGAGCCACCACTGCCCAATAAATAAATACATTGCATACAATGCAATTTTAATCCTGGCTATAAATCTATATACACATACACACAGATAGATACATTAGAATATCAACTGGAGTAACTTGTTTCAGTGGAGTGAGTATTTCATGTATTTAATAAATGTTTAAAACATGATATGGATAGCACTCTTAAAGGGGTCATGACATACTCTTTTTTTATCATTTTATCTTCCCTGAGGTCCAGTTATAATGTCATTAAAGTTGTTTTTTTTTTTTTTGTACCAAAACATTCATAATGTAATAATATATTATCTTTTTCCACCCTGTCTCTGGCCCTCTGTCTAAAAATCTTGGTTTAAAGCTATCTGGCCCTTGAAGGCCACCCACTCTTTGAGTTGGCTAACTTTGTGCAGTCCCACAAATACAGCCATATTTGAAACTCCATCGAAAGAAAATGAACAAACTTTACATATTAATTTATAAAACTACATTTCAGGGTTAACGCAACATACAGCCAACACATTTCATCTGAATGTATCAAAATGTTCACTCGAGCACAGCAACTCTTAAACAGTCATTTGAAACATTCATGAATGAAACCATTATATTACAGGTCTGGTAGTGTTTGACTGCTGCATCTTTCAGCAAAGCTTGAATCATATTTTGACTGGTTCACAAGCAATCTGCTCTGATATGAGGAAAATAAACATACAATCCATGCTGAAATGTTCTGAATACGCAAATGTAATGCAGTCCATGGTGATATTGGGGGCTTCAACTGGCCAAAGCAGAGACGCTGGTCTTCACAGCAGTGACATCTCACATCTTCCGTGTTTGTTTAAAGTGTGTGTGGCGTGTGTTTCTCCCAGTCAGTGGCTGCAGTGGAATAAGACGTGTTTTTAAAAGTTGCGATTACCGCTCTTAAAATGTGGCGCACATCTCCGGAAACACCTTAAAACAATCAAAGACGTTCTTATAGTGCATGCTTACAAAAGACCAACAATTAAATATAGTACAGATGGGTGCAAAAATGGTCCAAGATGCCTTCAAAACATCAAGAAACAGCGCAGCTGAATGAAACACAATGGAGGACTTCTATAGCCTATAGAGTTTGACCATGATATCGTGTCTTTTAAAGGATCATTTTAGATTATCGCAGCCCATTCGGCATGTTTTGCGGCTGACCCACTGGCCGCTCGGTTCTCCCGATGGACATTACGCCCCTGATCGGCCCCAAAGTGCGTCGGCCCACCGTGAAAATGCACGGCATGCCAGATTACCAGTTCAGCCCTGATAACGGTCAAAGCCGTTCAAAGTCATCTATTGTAAAAATAAAAATTAAATCCAGATAGGCACATGGTGTCCTATGTACATTTATTTAGGTTTAGATGAATCTCCCATGACAGGCCTTCTCTCCTCTTCACATGTGTGACTGAGTGTGAACATCAGTGGGCGATGCCAATGGTGCAATGACTAAAAATAGGTGTTGATGTCTTGCTGGAGGCAGTCATATGCAGATGTATTTGGTCCTTGTGACTTCACAAGTTCCACTATCTAAACAGCCGGTTTCGACAGACTGGTTTAATAAATGCTATTTTTCTACTAAAGAGGACATTTTCACTTCTGAAACTTACATGTCTTTATAGTACAGTGACCTCTTATTTCTCAAAAATCAAGGAAAATTGGATTCCTCATGTCATGACCCCTGTCATGAAATCTGTTTTCATGGTAAGGGTGACCCTGTAATGGATGACAAAAGTGATTTGTCTCAGTACACACCTTTTCAAGGTAGCAAATTAGAGAGTACCACAGGATTAATCTATCTATTATCACTACATGTAATCAATATCTCTATGAATGACCGGAGAACAGTACAAGAGACCTGACTGTGCACTGAGAAACCATAGAAACACAAGCCATCATTATCCCATCTAAAAGCTCTGCTTTCAGGTCATCTTCAGCCTTGATTAAGAATATTCTCCACTGAGAAACTACAGGAAAAGCTAATGGAGGATCAGCTCTCATTCAATATGTGCAGCCTCTGATCTCCTTGTCAGTTCCGTTATCAAGGTGAGTTGCTGTAATGTTCCCACCCGTTGTGGGAGGCTTTGATCAGCTCTGGTGATGAGAACCCAAGATGAAGTGAGCTAAGCATTGGTCATGGGAAACAGCATGATGAGCTTTGGAGTTTTAGCCAGCTCCTGAAAGGAAACACACAGGGAAAAGAGAATCCACAGAATGAGGAAAAACATGGAAACAAGAAGCTTTCAGTTAACCATGCAAGTGTTGAGTCCCATCATCTCGACACCATCCCAGCTTTGCTCTCAGGTGAAGCCAAGCTTACAGAATGCTGAAAGGCATTTCTCACCAGGACAGGCATTAGTCAGGTTGCCCCTGGATCCCTCTGCACTATGGCCCGTTTCCATGAAGCATGACGGGGACTGCTGTGTCAGAACTGTTTTGTATCTGGAAATGTTTCCTTCATCTCAGACCTTTTAAAGGATTATTCTGGGTTCAATGGAAGTTAAGCTCAATCGACAATCTTTGTTTCATAATGTTGATTACCACAATTGTACCAGAATCCGTAAACGTTACTGTTTCAAAAGAATAGCCACAAGACTTAAACAATATGCATGTTAACATTATTTCAGTGTGATAAAATCACTTACTAACCTTTTCTATCCAAAGTTATATCTAATTTGACAACTTTGTTTCCATGACGACATAACACCTAAAACCCTGTAATCCCAGTACACAATGATTTAAACAACTTTACTGCTCAAATAAAACAGAATAACAGAAAAAGTTTTAACAGAATAATTAATATAAGTAATAAGCTTACCATTTCTGCCTTTAAACCCTCCAAAAATTGCTATACTATTTACTATAGTCTCCCATTTTCCTCTGTACGTTCGCAGTGACAAAGTTTACACATATTAGCGAAAATAGTTTGAAAACTTTGTGGTAGAAATATCTGTCACATGGAAAGTTAGCATGTTGTTTCCAATAGTTCCGGTACCCTAGGATTGGCCAGATCAACATCAAGCTGATGGGTTGGGGGTACAGTTTATAAAATATGCATCCCTCTTCACTGTATTGCAGCCTGTAAAGCTGAAAACAACTTGCTTCACAACTCGCTTTTGGCGCCCCTCTGTGGACATTTCATCCTCAAAATGGAGCTCACACGAGCCCATACGGCCAACAACACTTACTGCTTTGGCCACTGGGAGCGGTGTTTCACATTTCGATAAACACAGACGGATTTCATCCACAGTATTACATACAATTTTCAAAAGTTTTATAATTTTCATGTGCAATATATATTAGAAGGTCTGAGAACGTTCAGTGGGTGTGTCTGAGATTTAGGTAATAACTGTACAAAGCAGTCCTCTGTGTTATTATACTGGATAGCCCTTTTCATTTAGTCACTTTTCTTAATGGTCCAAGTACTAAGCATTCATTGTCAGAAGTCGCTGACAATGCAAAAGCATACAGCAAGATATATGACAAGTCTATTAGAATGCACATCAAAAGCATGCAATAACTACACAGTTAAAACAAATCATTGGGGAAGCTGCATGTTTAGAATATGTTGACAGCACCTAGTGCATTTTTCTCAGAAGCGTTTGAGGACTGGGCCAGTTGTATGTGGAGACACACCTGCATTTGATCACAAACAGAGGCTGTTGGACTTTTAATGGAACCCAGGTGGCTTTATAGGAAGCCAGAGCCAGCATTCATGCAAGAAAAAGACAAAGAACAAGCAAGAATGGGTTTACAGACATAAACAGGTGATTTTAAGACAGAGGTCTACCACTGAGATAAAAACGGCAAGGTTTACCAAGAACAAACCTTACAGAGACCAATAGAAATTCACAAATGAGAGCCCGGAAAACTGGTCAAATGAACCATCAATGTCAACATGGAGATCTATAAATAGGGGAGGACATCAGAGGCATGCAAATCGTTCATTCAAAGTTTATCTGCTTTTTTCAAACTGTGCTGTTTGAATAAGCTGATCTTGGCATGAAGCCTGGAAATTGGTTGCTGATAGAGAGAGTTCCTACTCTCCTCCCCATTGTGAGGGTAATGCATCCTACATTTCCCACATAATATAGTAGTACACTGTGAATAGTCAAGCCCATTGTGAGATTCCTGATCAGTGTATTGAAAAGCAAGTGTGTTCTTGTTTCTCCCAGATTGTAAAACAAAAAATATTATTAATTACTTTTTCATTTAGCGTTTATGGAAAGCAAAACAAAAAGTGATGCTGAGATAATTTTTGACATGGCTTTTTCCAACTCACAGATCCTTGGGAGTAGTGCAACAATACAGAATCTATAACAGTGAATGGATGTGCAAATGTACACAAGGGAGATATAGTTAGTCACTGTCTGCGTACAGACATTGTTGTTTTTTCACATCTGGTACAATCCCTGATTCCAATTGGGATTTCCTTAAATGAAAAGAAAGGAATCACTGCTCTACACACACCTATTCATTTACCTTCTTCCAAGTTGGTACCTCACAATGTTTGTTGGGTCACATGCATTACAATTACATTCAATTACACCTTTATCAAAGCAGATAAAAAGATGTACAAAACGGATAGTTCCACCTCTGAATTCTCTAAATGAGTTTTCCTGTGGCCTGCTGGGCAAATTCAAGAGTCTCTTTATAATTAAACACATGGGTTTCAGTGGAAACTCAGTGAGTAGAGTAAAGTGGTGGCTGACTCACACCTAGCTTTACAGAAACTTTGACGAATGCTCCTTGTGTGGCAACAGCGATCACAGTTAATATTCAAAGACCAGTCACTTGTAAATGAAGTCTTTTAAAGTGTCTGACAAAGCGTGGTAGGCACATAAAGGGACATGACTAAATAGGCGATGTATACTGCAGAGACAGGGGAGGACCGTAGACGGGTGATAATGTATAGAACGTAATTTGCATAGACTGTGTCCTTCCCACCCTCAACAAAAAACACTCGATGAACTCCAAAGAGCAATGTGAACAAGTGTCCCTACTGTGAAGCTGTTGATTTTAGGCTTTTTTTAATTTATTTTTTTTATTTATTTTTTACATTATTTAAACAGTTTTACATTAATTATTAATGTTCATTCTTATTATTCATAATTAACTGTATTTTCATCAAAATGTATTTTATTTATTGTTATTTATTTAGGAGGTATGATTGTAAATAATGAATGGTACAATAGTTATCTACAGACTTATTTTCAATATTCTATTTTAAAAATCCAGATAAATAAAATAAAATAAAAATAAAGCAGTATTCCTGTTTTCCTGACACGGTACTGTAAATTTGGGGATTTGACAGATATATTTATCTTTAAAAGTTTATGATATTTTAACTTTTGTTTTTGTTAGATTATTTAAATGGTTAAATTTTATTTATTTATTTATATTTGTACATTTTATTTTGAATCTAATTTTATTTCAAGTTATTTTTAATTTAATGTTTGTAAAATGCTACATGAATTATGCTTAGATGCATTTACAAAATTCAGAGCACTGAAGAAAAACAGAAAAAGACAGAAGCTTCCAAAGCACAGCAATACAAAAACTGCACGATAAGACATAGATAAAAAAATGGAATAAAAAATAACACACACACACACAAACATACATAATTACACACATATGCATATATATATATATATATATATATATATATATATATATATATATATATATATATATATATATATATATATATATATATATATACATACATACATACATATACACATACACATACATAGTGCAACTCTAATACAAATCTGTTATCTGCAGATGAAAGGGAATGTATGGCAGAAGAGGCTGGACGTGATGGATACATATAAAAAGACTAAACTGTGTATTGCACATAATTATTGCTCAATGGGGCAGCTTTAACTGTTCATGTGATGGATAGCCTGAGGGAAAAAACAGTTCCTGTGTCTGACGGTTCTGGTGCTCAGAGCTCTGAAGCGTCGGCCAGAAGGCAACTGTTCAAAAAGGTAGTGGGCAGGGTGAGTACATTTACATTTATGCATTTGGCAGATGCTTTTATCCAAAGCGAATTACAAAGCCCTTATTACAGGGACAATCCCCCCGGAGCAACCTGGAGTTAAGTGCCTTGCTCAAGGACACAATGGTGGTGACTGTGGGGAGCGAACCAGCGACCTTCTGATTAACAGTTATGTGCTTTAGCCCACTACGCCAACACCACTCCAACTCCAAGTACATTAGTTATCTAGAGATTCATTTCAATATTCAATAAAAAAAAAATTATAATTAAGAGCACAAATCAGTATTCTTATTTTCATAAGAATTTGTTCATTTTATAATTTTAATTTTATGTTAAACTTCACATTTGCATTATCTTTAAGACTTGTTTTCAATGGCACGTTTTCTATGTCGGGCTTGTTAAAATTCTCATTTATAATTAAATAAAAAAAGAATCATTATGTTCTGTATCATACTGTTGCCTGGTCAATCAAACAACATGACAAATAACCAAACAAAACAATTTCCTAATTTTAGAGGTGGGAACCAAGTGTACGTAATATTGTGTCGTGTAAACCCTTTTTACTCTTGCTGACACACTGTTTATTCAGACAATGCACATTCATGCTTGTACCCTCCACTGTGTCCATGTCAACCTCATTACACCCCTTTCCCAGTTCTATATGCCAACTGGTGATGTCATCCTCATGGAGCCGTTGGCGAGATGCCTTGTATAGCAGCGCATATTTAAGAGAGGGGGCTCTCGCTTGGCCCCAGAGATGAGGGCCCGGAAGATTAGCGCTTCCATCAGAGAGTGCATTCCTCTCAGCTAAGACTGGAAGACCTTTTTTACCCAGCCCTCAACTTTGGTGGGTCCACTGTGTTTAAAAATGAATGGGAGACATGCTGGGTCTGTGAGGGACTGCTTTTGGGATTAATCCTCCATTCTTCCACCCCTTTCCCTGCCACCAGGGTCCTCGATTCACCAGGCTTTCCCTGGGCCTTCTATTCATCTGCATCAAACTGTTGCATAACAATTAAGCCTACCTATTGCATGCAATGCAAAGATGTTGGTTAAACAAGACAGCTTCACACCTTTGATGGACTGCTATCTGGATTCCGCTCCATCCTGAATATCCAGAAACATCACCTGTGGATGTAAGATGACACTTGGTCTGTTTTATAGAGCCCACACATGTTCACCCCTTAAAGGAATAGTATACCCTAAAATAAAGAATTCTGTCATAATTTACTCTCATGTTTCTCACTCTCTTTTTTCCATGGAACACAAAAGGAGATGTTTACTCTCCTAGCTCTTTTCCCTGCAACAAAAGCATACAGTGACTAGGGGCCATCAACAGCTCATGCATTATAGTCCAAGTTTTCTAAAGCCATTCATAAGCTTTGTGTGAGGAAAAAACTCTAAAGTAATTATTTTCCTCTGCCGTAGCTCTCAGATCTCATTCGGTTAACCAGACAAACAAGAACAGTGGCATTTGGTGTCACTGAGCTTGTTTGCATGCAAGATCTTACATAAATTATAAATTCAGCGACAGCCCTGGGTGTGTGTTTAATTCAAGTCATTTACTTTATCTCACCGATTAAAAAAGAGCTGCTTTGTGTTTCGCATGCTCAGAGAAAATGTAAAAACAAAAGAGGAAGGAGTGGCCAATAAAGGGTGGCCTGCACTGTGATGAAGGGAAACGCACTCTGTCATTGCCAAGCTGTTTTGTCAGGCGGAGCACTCTGAGACTAAGCTCTAGTTGGAAGCAGTAAAACTGTGTAGTCGGTAAAGCAACAATAACCAGGCTGCTTTTTTGATTCAGAGTTTGTTTGGCCTCTCATGGTGGAAAATGTGCTAAAATGAGGCGACCCTGACCAAACAACCTGCAGGACTGAGCCAATGAAAACAGTTCAACACTTCCTCTGCCCAATATCAATTGTTTTTGCTCATTCCACTTGACCCGTGATTGCACCAGGGACTTGTTCCTTACCAAGAGGAAAATTATGTTGCACAAGAGGTTGCCCTTTCATAGCTCTTGGAGACTGAAAGTAATAGTTCATCGAAAAATTTAACTTCTGTCATCAGCCTGATCTCATGAAAATTACGTGATTTTGATGTGACATGGTTGTGTCGCAGCAACTCCAAGGTGAAATGACCTCTGTGTGGGTTTAAAAGTAGATAAATGTTCTCTTAAATAGATTTTAATTCTCTATCAAGTTTTAATATCTATCAAGGTTGGTGGTTCGAATCCCGGCCCACATGACTCCACATGCCGAAGTGTCCTTGGGCAAGACACTGAACCCCAAGTTGCTCCCAATGGCAGGCTAGAGCCTTGTATGGCAGCTCTGCCGGCATTGGTGTATGAATGTGTGTGTGAATGGGTGAATGAGTCACAGTGTAAAGCGCTTTGAATACTGTTAAGGTTAAAAAGGCGCTATATAAGTGCAGACCATTCACACCTAACCGATTGTGTAATAAAAGCAAAAGTGAGATGAATAACGCAATTGCTCAAGCAACTACACATGACACTTTCAGCTCACATGTCAACTTGCATGCTCTTCAGGACTCATACAGCGGTCTTTTGCATCACAAGTGCAATGCTCCATCAGTTGAGCTACGGCACAACTTGATCGTGCATGAATAAGCTTGTAAATTTTGTTGATTATGTAATGCAAGTGCAACATATCGCCATACAAGTCATGCATTTAGTAAAAGTGTTTATTAGATGTTAAAAGATTGTAATGTTTAAGTAACAGAGTGAAAAATCACAAGCTGGTTTACGTGTGTTTGGTGATGGGGGCATGGCCGAGCAACATCTGTGGATAGCGAGTGAGAGGAAGAATAGTAAGGATTGACACCTGTGGGAAATTATCTCTAACAGCTGTTTGTGTTTATAGTGTGAGCTGAGAGGGATATAAAAGAGCAGTCCAGTCTGCTGGAGGAGAGAGAGAGAGAGAGAGAGAGAGAGAGAGAGAGAGAGAGAGAGAGAGAGACATGCAGCAGAGAGTTCTGTGTGTTTTGTGTTGCGCTGAAAAGAAAAGCTTGTTGAAAGAAATGTTGAACGTTTACCCGGCCCTCAGTTCCTCCTTGAGAAGAAAGTCAGAGACCTTGTCAAATCGTGATTGTTGTGAAACTCAATAAAAGTCACTGTTGTTATTTTTTTTCCTTTTTTTAAATAGCCCTGAGCATATGCAATAGTAATAGTGGTAGGGATTTTCCTTAACCAACACCACTTAAAAAAAGTAGGAGTAATAGTAGTAATGTTTTGCTTATAAAATACAGTAAATTCATAAGCGAGGAGAAGGTGGAGACATACAAGCTGAAATCTGTTAAACCCAAGCCATGTGTCATTGTTTACATCTCTCACATACTCCCTTTGCTATCTGATGTGGAAATTCAGTGTTAGTTTACAGCTCAAACACATGCAGATTAAATGACCATCAATGGCCATAAATGGCCAATTGCCACCTCACCCAGCAAGAAAAATAAATAAACCAAAAATGCTTAAAAAAAGTCTCTTCTCTACACTTAGTCCCCCAAGACGAGCCAGGCCTTACCAGTGAAGAGCTTTAGGTTATCATGGGTAACTGTTCCAGTGGGCGGCTTTGTGGATGGGTTGGGAGTAGGAAATCCATGGGGGGCATGGAGGTGTTGAGGTCTGTCATCCTGTTGTTGATGGTCCACACCTGTCTGTTGTTTTTGAGGCCATCTAAAGTGAGTTAATGGCCGAGACTCTGTTCGGTACATTAGCAGGGTTGATATTTCAAGGGCTGTTTATGCTATAGACCAGTGGATCTCAACCAGGGGGCCGGGACCCACTATGGGGCCTCAGCACACTTCCAATGGGGCCTCAAGATGACTTAAAATACATTTTTAAATAAATAGATATATTAAAATAATCCAACTTAATTAAAATGATAAAAATACTTTAATGTATGCCCACAAAGTATAAACAGACTCTTTCTGAAACTTCTAGAATCAAAAACTATCCATGATTAATTATTTTAATCAGACACGTCTAGTTTCGGGCGAGGGGGCCTTCAAATATTGTCTGGGACTGTGCGGGGCCTTGGAGTCAAAAAGGTTGAGAACCACTGCTATAGACTAACAAAAAATGATTGAAGGAAGTGATGAGAAAGGAATGGCAGTGCTGGATGGTGGAGAGTACTTTTATTTGGCCGTAATTGTGTAGGAATGACAAACCTATCAAACTGTACAAACTTGGGTTAAAATCTGCAACCTGAGACGAATATTTTGGACTTTAAAGGGATAGTTCACCCAAAAATGGATATTTACTCAATATCCCAGGTGAGTATGACATTTGTTCTTCACCAGAACACAGAGCACAGTAGGTTCTTTAAATGCAAGTGAGTTTTATAAGATTTTTGAAGCTCAAAAAAAATATCACAGGTAGTCATAACATAAACATAGTCATAACATGACTCTAACGGTTAAATTAATGCCTAATTAATGTTCCAGTAAGCTTCATGAGAGGGTGGAGATCACATGGTCTCTTATGATTTAGTGTTAAAAAGTACTTAAATATTGAAAATTTTCACACCAAAAGCAACCGTTTCACTTTAGAAGGCATTCATATGGAGCCTTTTGGAGCTTCAGAAGTCGTATCTCCATCCACTTGCATTTTAAGGTCCTACTTGAGCTATAGAAACAAACTTTTGTGTCAATATTTTTTCCTGGTTATCTCTGATAATGATAAACACTGACATTTAATCTGAAAATGTCCAGGGCTTTTGGCCTTTGAACATACAGTACGCTCAGTCTAGATTGTTAAATTGAAGCAAATTCCTTGGTTTGATCAAATTGTCAGGTCAAATCATTTTCACGGTGTTTGAGTGCAAATCCAACACATATTGCTGCTGGCAGTCTCAGGATCACACACTGGTACAGTATAATGAGAGCAGCAAAACTCAGCTGGCCTGAAAAATATCTTTGTACTGCTAGCCTGGGTCAGCTACAGTCAGCTCCACTCAACCTAAAACATATGTGACCCTGAGGTCATGCTTGAGGTGCTTATTCAAACAGGCTATGCTTGATTAACCTGAATATCTCAGTCCTAATGAGTTCATTCGCATTGGGCTCAGATCCAGCCCAGTCTCTGCCTCGGCTCTATGATCTCGACACCTCACTGTCCTGCATGTGAGCCTTTTCTTCTGACCATATCAACTCATCTAATAAATATAGTGTCATAGGAAACTTCTCAGCTATGCTTAAGCATATTTATTAAGTGATATGACGTTCCCCAAAAAGTGTGGAATGCATATGTGTTTCCAAAATAAATGTATTTCTGTTTTTGCAGCGGGGGAGCATTATTTGATTGTACACAGCCCTTTTATCTTATTACATTCACAAGGTATAGACAAGACTTTTATTTTAAAATATGCCACCAGGTGTGTTGAAAACAGGCCCTATGAACTAAGAGGCAGTAAAATGTCCCCTGGGACTTCAATGAAACAATATGCACACACAACAAAGACACAGTGCGGTAAATGGAGAGCTTATTTTAGCTGCACTATCCTGCTTGTTACTATAATGAAGGCATGCACTTCTGGTTTCCATATTGTGCCAAACAGCTGAACATGAAATCCAGTCACTTTAAAACTGAAGTGTGCCATTTCTGAGCCACTAGCGTCACCAAACATAATGGCACAAATAATCACTGTTTTCAAACAGATTCCAGAAAACACGCAGTCTTCCACTGGTTGTATGGACAGATAGCCTCGCCCCAAACTCACACCACTGGTTGAGCCAATGTTACTGATTTGGGCTGGATGGGCCGCTCAAACAAACAGGAACATTTTGACAGCGCCACAGTGTTACATCTTTATGTGAAATCAACCCACAAATTGTTTATAGTTTACTGCATATTAGGCTTGGATATGAAGAAGAATTTTACCATGTAAAAATCTGGGATGTCTCAGAGCAAGCTGAGAAACCTTTAAAGGGGTACTTAAAAGCTCTACAAAATGAGGATTGCACACACACACACACACAAAATCGGGACCAATGCCAGAACACTACATATAAGCACATGATGGGGTCTTTATCCATGAGAACCAGATGGTGTTGGGAGGATCATAAGATTGTCAGACCTGCTGAACACATCTGCCACCATACAATGAAGATACAGCACATGTGACAGAAGCCAACCGCAGAACATATGGCAAGCCAAACTGTGCATTTGGGTTATTTATAATGTGTGATTTGGTATATCACAATTGTTAAGGTAACAAAAAAAAAAAAAAAACAACAAACAAACAAACAAAAAAAATATATATATATAAAATGTTTTACATTTGCAGAATAAAATAGTGCTTGCTCATGCAAAACTCACTGCCAAAATGCAAAGGTGTTCTGGGTTGTTGCCATGCAGCTGCCATTGTGTTGTAAGTGGTTACTAGGGTGTTGCTTTCTGACCCAAGTCACAAAAGCCAACCCTTATGCTTTTTAATGTATTTATTTTCATTAATTAATACAATAAACAACTCAATAGAAACATATAGACAAATAAAGACAACATATAAACAAAAGCATATACCTATTGTACATAATAGTAGTTACATAATAGTTCATTTGTTAAATTGTTGACAACTGACAGGGCACTACGGATGATTTCAGTGCTTTATGATATACACCAATCAGCCACAACATTAAATCCACCTGCCTAAGATTGTGAAGCTCCCCCTCGTGCTGCCAAAACAGCGCCAACCTGCATCTCAAAATAGCATTCTGCTATTCTTCTCACTACAATTGTACAGAGTGGGTATCTGAGCTACTGCAGACTTTGTCAGTTCAAACCAGTCTGGCCATTCTCTGTTGACCTCTCTCATCAACAAGGCATTTCCAACCACAGAACTGCCACTCACTGGATGTTTTTTTGTTTTTGCTCCATTCAGAGTAAATTCTAGAGACTGTTGTGTGTGAAAGTCCCAGGAGATCAGCAGTTACAGAAATACTCAAACCAGCCCGTCTGGCACCAACAATTATCCATGCGATTATCTAATCAGCCAATCGTGTGGCAGAACTGCAGTGCATAAAATCATACAGATGCGGGTCAGGAGTTAATGTTCACATCAACCATCAGTATGGGGACAAAATGTGATCTCAGTAATTTGGACCGTGGCATGATTGTTGGTGCCAGATGGGCTGGTTTGAATATTTCTGTAACTGCTGTCGATTTGGTCCACTTTACGGAATAGTCTGATATTTTTAAGTAGTCATTAACAAGTCTAGTTATTTCTGTAAATTATGTCTTGGGGTGTTGTAAGAAGAGTAATATGTCATCAGCATATAAATGCATTTTATGGTTGGTGTTGTATGATGAAATTGCAGAGATTATAAATGTGTTTTAATGCAGCGGCTAGAGGTTATATAAATATACATTTATGCATTTGGCAGACGCTTTTATCCAAAGTGACTTACTGTGCACTTATTACAGGGACAATGATACATTTACTATAACCATTGTTTTCAGTCATTATTCTAATTACAAAACTGTACTGCAATACAATAAAATAATGCTGTTGAATAATGATTTAAAATTTTTTCAATTAACCTTTTTTTATTGATTCATAGGTGACAAAGAAAAACAAAACATACATTCACTGAATCAACATTTAACTCCCACTACTACCCCTCCCCAATCACCAACCCCACCTTGACCCCCAACGAACATCCCAGTGGTCCACATAAGAAGTATTACAGCAAGATCCTCCAAGTCAGCAATGGCCTTCGTAAGCATTGCTGACATGTTCAACAATTCACTAGAACAGTTAAGGATAAGGGTGTATCGAAACTATCAAAGTGCGCAGAGCTCGCCGCTCACATGTCCGAACTCTGCATGGCATCAAGTGACTTCAATGATTTTAAAAATTAAAATCAGTGAAACTTTACAATTGAAATAATATATAATTTTTTTCACATTGCAGTAATGAGAATCATGATGAACATCTTTCTTTGCATTTCGATATCGAGAATTGGGGGGTTAAATGTTCATAACTGTATAAAGTTTATAAAAATAATATAAAAATGTAAAATATTATACTAAACATAGGTTTAATTTTGTATAAACAAAATATAATTTGTATTATTTTCTTTTGAAGATAAATATGACCAGGACATTTTCCTGACAGGTTTTGTGAGAATCACAAAGTATGATGCTCGTCTTTGTAAAGGCCACCAATAAAATAGCTGTGAAGAAGAGGAGGGCGGGGCCGGGCCGTGACTACGCATGCCTGATTAGCCCAAATCGGGAGAGAGAGAGCCACATGCAGCTGCCGTGTGTGTGTATATGTTTTTGTTTTTTGTTTAAATTTGCTTTGATTGTATGTCCGGTTCCCGCCTCCTCCTTTCCCATTTTAACCCCCCCACCATCGACAATTGCCTTAATAATTCTACAAGACATAGAGAACATACAAATCTAAACAGTATCAATGTCACACTCATGTCACCATATTGTGAGGAACTGATCAAATCTTTCAGCTATGTAACTCTTGCCAGGATGTTATCAGCATTTTTTAGTTCCCTCCTCAGACAAAGGTAAGCCAGGATTCATGCTTTTTTGTCTTTTTGTTCATTATCAGAGCAAGACTTTCCATAAAAGCTGGAGACAGCTATAACCGAAACCAGGCATAATCTTGATTAACGAGCTACATAACATTTCCCTTGAGTGAATACGTCGCTTGGCTAGACTATACCATCTTCATTCATTCACTGCACATCAAAGACACTCTGTACAGACCAATGCATTCTCACACAATGGGGCAGGTTCATTTAACAAGTCCAGCACAGACAATAGAACCAAAGTAAGTGAGGAGGGTCCTCTTCTGCAAGGTGGTCTCAGTAAATCCCAGTTTTGAAGAAAGACATTTACAAAGATATTTGCATGCTCAAGAGGGTTGTTGCCAATTAACCCGATAAGGAAAATGGCAGGTGATGTGGACACTGAAAGAATAATTTCTTGCCATTCAGAGATTCAATTTTGCATGAATATTAGGACATATTGATGTTTTAGAACTTTCTATTGAATACTGTGCATGAGTGAGTCTTGTAAAATAAGTCCAGGTTACATTTCACCCTAAAATCAAAAGAATGGTCCAATTTGTTGCATTGTAACATTGTTTTCATCACAATGAAGTAGATTTCCTCTAAAATTCTGATCACTATTGGAACGTTTTACGTTGAGTGTTCTTGTAATTCTAATTATATTAAATGGTGATTCTCATTACTGAAACTAATACAGCAATTTTTTGACTGTATTACAGTATATTACTCTACTGTAAAGACTTTTATTTATTATAATCAGCATACAGACTGTACAAGACCTATTTTAAGTAATTTACAATTTGAAGTATATGTAAATATTTTTTTATTTTTCTCAGTACAGAGATGAGAATTGGAAGGAAATGTGCTTAATTGTCATGAATAAATATCACAGTGCAAAATCATATTCTATTCTTATTTTTTACTTTGGGTAAAATATCACCACATGACAGGTTTTGTGAATTTCACTCCAAACACTGCATAAAAAAAGGTCTAAAAATGGCATTAATTTTCTTTAAGCAAAATAGTCATAAAAAATTTCTTTTCTTTTCCTTTTTTTTTTTATTTGTATTTTTTTACTTTGGGTAAAATATGACCTGCACATGACAGGTTTTGAGAAATCCCCCCCCCCCAAAACAGCCTTAATATTCTTTCAGCAAAATGTAATATTTCTTTTTGGTATAATATATGATCTGCACATGACAGGCTTTGTGAATTTCACCCCAAAAACTGCAACAACAAAAAAAGGTCTAAAAATAGCATTCATTTTCTGAATACAAAAATATAATTTTAATTTAATTTTCTTTTCTTATTATTTTTTCTTTTTTTACTTTGGGTAAAATATGACCTGCACATGACAGGTTTTGTGAAATTCACACACCTAAGAAAATTAAACTAAGTAATTATAAAATTGATTGTTTCTGAATTAAAGGAGGTCACCAATGTGGCACCAAATACAGTTATAATTCAAATTCACTGTCTGCAACTGATACTCAACCAGTTAAAGGTCATGATCTCCTGCTACAGCTTCTTTGAACCCTAGACCTCTGAAGATCTCCCAGGTTGTCATCGAAATCTTTGGTTAAAAGCTTAAGAAGCCATCAGACACATGGCTGTCTGGCAACATGAAATCATAATAACAGCTTCTGTTACATAAAACATCTAATGGCTGATTTTGAGATTAGTGTTTCATGATTACCAGCCAGATGAATTACACTCCTGTGATGTTGCAATAACAAAAAAGTACTGCTAGAACCCATTAAGACCTAATGAATAGCACCTATTATCTCTGAGATGACAGAAAAGTGTAAAACCGTGCCAGTTTCCTCACCCCTAAATGTTCACACCCACTGAGAAAATTGCATAACAGCTTTTGCGCTCCATGAACTTGTTTCAACAAATGACATTTTAAACACTTGCAGCACAACGTGCAAATACTTTACATTTTATAATAGACACCTCTACTATCCAAAAATGTCTTCACTTGTGCACACACGAATGTCTACATCTTGTTCACTAATCATTTTATATAAGTAAACTTGCACTTTTAGATTCAAAGATGCATTAAAATAGGAACTCTAAGTTTGGACTGACCTATTCACTTTAGAGAGAGTGGTGGTATTTGCACAGCACAGCTGAGTAACTGGGTGTCGCCCATTTTCATACAACCAAACAGCCATTTGTCCCAAGAACACCCCACTTATAGCATGACCAACTGTTCTTTCAACCTCAGAGCCATTTATCTCACTAATCATCAAGTATAACTCAAGAGAATTTAATCAATCCATCCATCCCTACCTCCATCCATCCACCCACCCATCCATCCCTACCTCCATCCATCCACCCACACATCCACCCATCCATCCATCCACCCACCCACCCATCCATCCATCTATCTATCTTATGGCTTTAAAGTAACAATGGGATACTCTTCTTTATACTATGCTAAAATTGCATGTTGCCCATCCAACACATTTTTGTTAGATTATTCATTCTGTGCCATATATAGTAGACCATTTAGTAGATCATAAAGTGTAATTTTCTGTCAGATTTTTGAAGGAATATGAACCTGTCTGGAGTTTGTACACTGCAATAGAGTTATTACCCAACAGGCTGTCAACACACCCTTTCCTTTGGCTTCCTCTCCATCCACTTCCATGGTTGTCTTCAGCCAACTTGACTTCCTTTCTCTATGTTCTCACAGGCACAGATGCCAGGGCAGTGCTGTGCTCTGAATCAAGACAAAGTAAATAACACCTTAGAACATCAGTCAAATTCCACACACACAAGGACAATCCTAAGCAGGAAACTGATACTGTGGTGATACTATTGTGAAGATAAACTAAGCTTTTTAGTCTCTTGACCCAAAATTAAAATGGATTTGCTGTGTCAATATTTCAGATTACTGCCTGGCTGTTGTAAATCTAACTCTGCTTCCTGATACTTCTATAGTCTTGAGGAACATAAACAGGATACCTTCAAATGATGTGTTGGACTCAAGATAAACTATATCACCCTTTAAACTGGATATTAATTTAACCAAATAGGTTTTCTAATTATTAGCAATGTTTGCTCAGGCAACCATCACTATTAATAATGCTTATGCATATGGTAGGCATTTGGAAAAAAAACCCTAACCCACATTTTTCTCAATTTTAGTGCCAACCACATCATCAAACAGAATTGCAAAAATAATCACAGTTTTCAAACAGATTCCAGAAAACTTACCTTTCTTCTACTGGTTGTAAAATCAGATAGTCCCATCCCAAACTCACACCATTTGTCAAGCCAAAGTTGTCGTGTCGAGCTGGACGGACCGCTCAAACAAACAGAAGAATGTTTCGATATATAGTAGGGCCACAGTGTTACACTTTCAGGAGAATTCCCCCTGTAATTGGCTTACTTATAGTTGACTCTGCACATAAAGCGGAGATCCAAGAAAATACCAAATGTCACTGGGGATGATTTTGATAAAAACAAACAGATTTCACCTCTTTTCTTTTTGTTTTGAAGGTCTCATTAAAAATGGAATTGTAAACTTTTTAGCAGGCCTTCATTATTTATTTTTGGTACTGTTAAAATGTCTGATATGTATTGATTTTAGTTTCAATATTAAACCATGAAAATCCATTGTAAAAATCCAAATCTTTGCATGTAATCTAAACAGTGAAAAACAAAACCCATTTCAATATCTTTTGGGTAAAAATAACACCTATAAACAATATGTTTTTGCAAAAGTTACTTCACTTGTTACCAAGACAACAAAAGTGCCTGTGCAGAGCATGCTTGAGATGAAATATGAGACAAAATGATAATGATTAAAGAAGAAAAAAGCAATTAAGGTGAGTATAATTTGGGAAACAGGTATTTTATTAACCGTCATTTCCAATCAAGCTGTAATTTAGCAAATTATGCAAAAAGTGTACACATATTATTGAATTGCATTGTGTGCATTTAGGATACATAAACTGTTTGCTATGAAATTATCCATCCATCCATCTTCAATATTCACAGGAGTCTATCCCAGCTGTCTGGGGCTGAAGGCAGGGAAACACACTGGACCGGTCTCCATTTAACTTAACCTGCATGCCTTTTGGACTGTGGGGGGAAACCAGAGCACCCAAAGGAAACCCACATGAACACAGGTAGAACATGCAAACTCAACACAGAAAGGCCCAGTTGAGCCAGGACTAAAACCCAGGACCTTCTTGCTGTGTGGCAACAGTGCTACCCACTGAGCCACTTCTATGAAACTATAATATTATGAAAATGAAATTAGCTGTTTTGCCATTCCCATTCCACCATAGAATTCTATTGATTTGAGGTGTGGTGGGAATTTCATGGCTTTCAGAAAGAAAAAAAAAATGACCAATAAAAAAAAAAAAATACAAATCTCCTATGATGCATGTGCGTTGGACATTGTCTGTCAGTCGATGAATTTTAAAAGAATGGTGAATTATTTTTATTTTTTTTACAAGAATTTACTTTATAAAAGTACATACTCTAAAAGAGCCCAAAAATGAACAAACATTTTTTACAAATTTTCACCTGGCAGACAATTAAAAAGGGAAAATCCCACAGACTTACACTGAGGGCCCCAAGTCACATCTAAGGATGGGTAAGCACCAGAAATCTTGTCACAAGCGCAATACAGTATCATCAGGTGTTGTAAGTATTTCTCATAGTTGTGGGCTGCTGAAGTAGGACACATCTTACGACACTCCAAATCTCCTACCAAATACATTAGAGGAGATCATTAGAACCTGAAAAAACTGAACAGCACAGTATTGTCCTAGGGTGATGTCTGCACTCAGGCGGTACCGGGATGAGTCGCTCACTGAACACATTGTTCCCCTGGTGCTTTTGCTTCACAAGGTGGGGCGGTTAGATAACTGGATTGAAGAGGGAGGCCAAGCTAAGGGCAGAGATCCAATTTTTTGTAAGAGGGGCAAAGTGAATGACTTTCTGATGGGAATGAGGCACAACATTGGCTTGTTTGCTCAGGATTGGACACGAATCAAATATGCCACAACTCCTGCATGCAAAGCAAATTGAATGCACATGCTGGAGCTTTCTGAGACCAGTATAAGTGACAGGTGTTTGGAAATCATTATCAAGCTCGGGAATCCAGTCGTTTAAAGGCATGTATGGCCTTAAAAGAAGAGGTCAATCAAAAATGAAAGTTCTATCATCATATACTCACCCTCGCCTTTTTCGAAAACACAGTATGCTCAAGCTGAATGGTGCTGTCATGCAAGAATTTCAGTAAAAAACACAAAGCTATCGCATGGCTTCAGAAGACTCTATAGAATATAATGCACAAGTGTAACCCGCACACACAAACACAAGACGAGACAGTCACAATGTCGGAGAAAACTGCTTTATTCCAACAAAGCAGGCAACAGTACAAAAACAGGGCAAATCCAGTGAAGAATGGTCAGGGTGAGCGTTAAATCGAAGCCGGGGAATCAAGATAGGGTAAAGGGGCAAATCCAGGAGAGAGTGGTCAACAAGAGCGTAGGGGGTCAAAGCCGGGGTAATCAGAATCAGCGAGACGGGACTAGAGGGAGCAAAAGACAGGGGAACAAGGGGAGCTCGAAAGCCGAGGAATCAAGAGGAAAATGACGAGACTAGTGGGAACAAAAGACAGGGGAACAAGGGGAGCTGGCAAGCTAAGAGGTGAACGAGAGGAGGTCAAAACCAGACGAGACTAGCGGGGGGCAAAGACACGGGAAACTAAATACAATAACCAACCACCGTGAGACGAAAGGGTAGTGATATATATAGGGGCGAGTGCAGGTGTAAACCATGACAGGTGATGAGACGAGTGCAGGTGAAACTAATGTGCAGGAGTGCAGATGACGCGAGTGCAGGTGGTCATAATGTTCTGGGGGATTGGAAACGCGTGAGAAACTCGAGGAAGGGAGATTGCCTACGAGCATGTGAGCGAGTAGGAGCAAAGTGGGCGTGCCTTAGGAGGCTCGAGAGGAAGAGCCCTGGGAGGCTTGAGAGGAGCCCTGGGAGGCTTGGGAGGAGGAGCCTTGGGAGACTCAAGAGGCGGAGGCCCCGAGGGCTCTGAGGGGCGAGCAGAGGCTGGCAGAGCCGTGGAAGACTCTGGGGGT
This sequence comes from Xyrauchen texanus, assembly GCF_025860055.1. Taxonomy (NCBI): domain Eukaryota; kingdom Metazoa; phylum Chordata; class Actinopteri; order Cypriniformes; family Catostomidae; genus Xyrauchen; species Xyrauchen texanus. The sequence continues at coordinate 6,306,662 of NC_068298.1, read as the reverse complement.
GGAGCAGAACCCGGCAGAGCCGTGGAAGACTCTGGGGGCGGAGCAGAACCCGGCAGAGCCGTGGAAGACTCTGGGGGCGGAGCAGAACCCGGCAGAGCCGTGGAAGACTCTGGGGGTGGAGCAGAACCCGGCAGAGCCGTGGAAGACTCTGAGGGCGGAGCAGAGGTCGGCAGAGCCGCGGAAGACTCTGAGGGCGGAGCAGAGGTCGGTAGAGCTGTGGAAGACTCTGAGGGAACCTCTGCGGTCTTGAGCACAAGACGAGACTGGGGAGAAGGGACCTTCTTCCTTCTCTTGCGTCCTCGGCCATCAGGGGACGTGGCCATGGGGACGGTCGAGGCTACAGGCGCTGGCTCGCCGACCGTGGCGGGCATGGGCGCTGGCTCGTTGGCCGTGGCGGGCACGGGCGCTGGCTCGTTGGCCGTGGCGGGCATGGGCGCTGGCTCGTTGGCCGTGGTGGGCATGGGCGCTGACTCGTTGGCCGTGCCAGGCTTCGAGACTGGGGCCGTGACAGGCTTCGGGACTGGGGCCGTGACAGGCCTCGGGACTGGGGCCGTGACAGGCCTTGGGACTGGGGCCGTGACAGGCTTCGGGGCTAGGGCCATGTCAGGCTTCGGGGCTAGGGCCGTGTAAGGCTTCGGGGCTAGGGCCGCGACAGGCTTCGGGACTAGGGCCGTGACAGGCTTCGGGGCTAGGGCCGTGTCAGGCTTCGGGACTAGGGCCGTGACAGGCTTCGGGACTAGGGCCGTGGTAGGCTTCAAGACGGGGGCCGTGGTAGGCTTCAAGACGGGGGCCGTGGTATGGAACGCTGGTTCAGTTTCTGCCTCCCCCACAGTAAACAAGGAACCAGCATACAGTAGGGCGAGGTCAATAAACTGAGCCAGGTTGAGAGAGCAGCGACCACCAGGCATGAATGATGAGGCTGGCTCATTCAGTCCAAATTGAAAAATGTCTTTCAGAGCCACCTCATCAAAATTCACCTGGTACGCCCGGGCTGGGGCTAGGGCCGCGACAGGCTTCGGGGCTAGGGCCGCGACAGGCTTCGGGGCTAGGGCCGCGACAGGCTTCGGGGCTAGGGCCGCGACAGGCTTCGGGGCTAGGGCCGCGACAGGCTTCGGGACTAGGGCCGTGACAGGCTTCGGGACTAGGGCCGTGGTAGGCTTCAAGACGGGGGCCGTGGTAGGCTTCAAGACGGGGGCCGTGGTAGGCTTCAAGACGGGGGCCGTGGTATGGAACGCTGGTTCAGTTTCTGCCTCCCCCACAGTAAACGAGGAACCAGCATACAGTAGGGCGAGGTCAATAAACTGAGCCAGGTTGAGAGAGCAGCGACCACCAGGCATGAATGATGAGGCTGGCTCATTCAGTCCAAATTGAAAAATGTCTTTCAGAGCCACCTCATCAAAATTCACCTGGTACGCCAGGGCACAAAAATCCATAATATAAGCCTCCAAGGGTTGGCTCCCTGGCACAAACCCAAGAGTCGGGCCGCTGGCTCCATAATGTCAAGGACGGGGTTATGAGTTACATAACCACTGCCTTGCACGGAAAACCCTTGGTTCGCGTCCGATGAGCCATAAAACCTCTCCGGGGATGGAGAGCATACGGCGCTCGCGGATGCGTGGAAAGCATCAACGGGCTCAGGGGCAGACACAGGTGAAACAGGGTGAAAAATTTCAGACATAGAACATACCTGCTGCCCCTGGGCCGCGAGCGCTTGGTCAAGTTTCCACACCGTAGCTCCTCGCGCTGAATGTGACGTGTTCCTCCGCATTGTGACTGTCTTCGGTGTGGTTGGTTATTTTGTAACCCGCACACACAAACACAAGACGAGACAGTCACAATGTCGGAGAAAACTGCTTTATTCCAACAAAGCAGGCAACAGTACAAAAACAGGGCAAATCCAGTGAAGAATGGTCAGGGTGAGCGTTAAATCGAAGCCGGGAATCAAGATAGGGTAAAGGGGCAAATCCAGGAGAGAGTGGTCAACAAGAGCGTAGGGGGTCAAAGCCGGGTAATCAGAATCAGCGAGATGGGACTAGAGGGAGCAAAAGACAGGGGAACAAGAGGAGCTCGAAAGCCGGGGAATCAAGAGGAAAATGACGAGACTAGTGGGAGCAAAAGACAGGGGAACAAGGGGAGCTGGCAAGCTAAGAGGTGAACGAGAGGAGGTCAAAACTAGACGAGACTAGCGGGGGGGCAAAGACACGGGAAACTAAATACAATAACCAACCACCGTGAGACGAAAGGGTAGTGATATATATAGGGGCGAGTGCAGGTGTAAACCATGACAGGTGATGAGACGAGTGCAGGTGAAACTAATGTGCAGGAGTGCAGATGACGCGAGTGCAGGTGGTCATAATGTTCTGGGGGATTGGAAACGCGTGAGAAACTCGAGGAAGGGAGATTGCCTATGAGCATGTGAGCGAGTAGGAGCAAAGTAGGCGTGAGGGCTTGAGCGTGCGAGCTCGAGGGGGCGGAACGAGCGTGGAAGCTTGAGGGGGCGGAGCGAGGGAGCGGGGTTCGTGACAACAAGTCATTTGAACCACTTTTGTGATGCTTTCTTTTCCTTTTTAGAGTTTGCAAAAACACCCTCTAATCCCCATCCAAACAAGAAAGAAAGTCATAATGGTTTGGAACGAAATGCGAGAGATGATTTCTGTGCACATTTTTTGAAATAAGCAAATTATTTTTGGGTGAATAAGCAAATAATTGTAGGGAGGTGGTTAACATTAGTTAGGACGTTTTCACACACCTTCTGGAAGTTAGGCTACGTGCGTAGTCATGGCCCTGCAATTATATAATTATTAACCTTCTTTCAAGGTACAAAATTACTTGTTACACTTTATCACATAACAGAGGGCAATTAGGCATTTTTCTATGTAAAGTAACCTTTCTCCCACTATCTTTACCTGAACAAATCCAAGAACATAATACACGGCATTGATTGTTCAGGAAACTTCTATGGAGGTGTCACTTCACATAAACATGTACTGAAAGCTGTTGACAGCACTTATAATCCTTTCAGAGTAGACTGCACATCTCTCTGGGCGTCCGGCTTTCACTGCTCTTCATCCATCATGTAGCTCCAAATGAGACGTAGCAAAGCCAGGATCAGTGCAGTTTTCCGACTGAAAGCACGTCAAGTGAAACAGACAGTCCTTTTTAACATTTCAGAATGACATTTTTTACTAATGTCACAAAAATGCAGACAAGAAGATTAAGACAGGAAGAAGTAATCTTCCTTTCAATAATATCAAGAATGTATATGAAGTCAGTGTATTAATACATGGTTGTGGAACTTGTTTTTTGAGCAAGCAAGTTTTTTTTTTTCTCAAAACAGTTTATACCCTGAAGCGAAGGAATGCGTACCATTATGATACAAGTTATACAATTGGGTTAAGATGAGTTGTGTAAGGACCAGTGGGGATACAGAAGGTTATACTGATAGCTGTTCTTTTCCATAAATGCATTTTTGATCAGGTGGAGTCAGCCTTCAAAAAGGACCAAATAAGTGTCATAAAAATTGTTCATAAGACTGATGTGCTATATTCCAAGACTTCTGTAGCTATACCTAAACTGGACTGGTAATCTGGCATACCGGGTATTTTTCCGGTGGGCCGACGCACTTTGGGGCCGATCAGGTGCAGACTGGCCATCAGAAGAACCGAGCGGGCCGGTGGGTCGGCCGCGAAACGGACCGAATGGGCAGCGATAAGCAAAAATGAGCCACCGCGTAATGCAAAATGGACCAAAAATCTGCAGAAAAGGACAGTGAACACCCACCCCCAACCGGGCCGGTTGCTATGTGAAATCCCGGGCTAATTTCTTTTCCCAGTCCAGCCCAGAGCTATACTATAGCTTTGAGGGAGGAACAGACTGAAGTTTAATTGTTATTCACTGTAAATAGTCCCTTTCAATCAAATCTCATTTGCACTTCTGCATATTCAAACTTTGCATGGTATGTTCAGATACAAGAAGCAACACATTTAGACAACCTGGTCTCATAGAATCACGTTACAATACCTCCAATTTCGCAAAATAATTTTAACTTGGCTCGTTGTGTTTATTGCAGCAGTTTACTGGTGAAATGAACACTAGATGCACTAAAACAACATTTATTTCCTTTCACCAAATTACGATTAAAGGGCATCTTATTACACTTTTACTACAATGCATGAATTGTAAGCCGATTCATTTTAAAGCAACACAATGTAACTTTTGGCTCTCTGGCAGTTGAAACATAGAACTGCAATTTACTTGCGGAGGAACACTGTTTTAGTAATTATAGGAGTCTGGCTTTGGCTCTGCTTTTCTGCGTGGATGAACCTGATGGTTTGAGGCAGGGCTGGACTGGTAATCTGGCATACCGGACATTTTCCCGGTGGGCCGACGCACTTTGGGGCCAATCATGGGCGGACTGGTCATCGGCAGAATCGAGCGGGCCGGTGGGTCGGCCGCGAAAGGGCCGAATGGGCTGCGATAAGCTAAAATGGGCTGATCCTTTTATTTCTACCACAGATGGTATTTGTATAGAAAGAGTAACTTCTTACGAATACCTAGGCATTTGGCTTGATGAAAACTTGGCTTTTAATGTCCATATTGATAATCTGATGAAAAAGCTTAGACCAAAGCTGGGCTTCCTTTTTTGTTTAAAAACATGCTTCCCATTTGAAGCCAGAAAAGGGTTGTGCAAAGCGCATTTCTAGCTGTTTTAGATTATGGTGATGTGATTTACATGTATGCAACCTCACCATTACTTAAAAAGTTGGATTCTGTATATCATGCTGCTTTATGCTTTGTAACAAATGTTGGTTCTCATACTCACCATTATATTTTATATGAATCGGTAGGTTGGTCCTCCTTATATCAAAGAAGAAAAATGCACATGTTGCAATTTAGTGCTAAGGCATTGTTAGGTAAACTTCCTACTTATATTTCCAGTTTTTAATCATACCAAACCAGCAATTATAGAACTAGATCAACTAATGGTATTCATTTAAATGTTCCTAGGGTACACTCAGAGCTTGGCAAAACGGCTTTCTCTTTTTACGCTCGATGGTTATCATTACTTTCGAATCACTTAACCTCTTTAAATGTTTTTAAAAGTCTTTTAAAATCTGTACTGAAGGAATCCTGCAGCTATATTTCATAATCTTTGAATGGTATGTCTTGTATGACTTGTATGACTATGACTGTTCTGACTTAATGAAAACAATTGTTTCAAAATAAATAACTTCACAAAAGTTAGGCAAAGTTGGCATTAGACATAATAATTGCTAGTCAAGCAGTGGAAACTATTATAACATAGCAAGCAGGCAAAATAGACTAAGGTAGTAACTGGTTTAGAGATTGGCATTGTAAATTTATTTCCATTGTCCTTCCTAGAAAATTAAATCAAGCACTGCAGTATCACACTCCATTACAATGCCTCATTAGAGTGGCTAACGCTATCTAACAACCTACCATGGCTAACTATCTGTCCAATAACATAGCTTAACTTTCGAGCAAGAAAAAGCCATCTCTGGGTCAGTTTTAATTCCTTTCAGATCTCTGAGTTGTGCAGTGGATCTGGAAAATGTGTAGTGGGCGGAATCACACAGGCCAAAACACAAACAGAAATCCTGGACCAGAACGGACATTTCAAAGTAGAATATACTGGCTGTAGCATTGTTTTCGGTGAAGTATTTCAACTTAGCATGTTTCCTAAATCTCTGATAACATATTATGGTAATTTTATGCTTCTGTACAGTAAATATGTTACATATTGCACCTTTAATCTCGGAACTGCCACAATGCGTGCAATAAACCATGTTATTTCATCTCGCAAAAATGTCGCCACAGTGAAATATTTTCATGAGAACAGGCTCCATCTGGACGAGTGTTGGGTGCAATGCATTAATAAGTAATTAATTACTGTAATTACATTACCTTTTCATTGTAAAAATTAAGGGATTACTGTTCATTTTTCAGTAATTTAATTACAGTTACTTCTGATGTAATTGTGTTAAATACTGTATAGATTATAGAACAATTTTATATAAAACAATAGTGAATTTAAAATCACTAATATTAATCCCTTAAATTGGCTCAGTTGGTAGAGCAGGTTGGCCATTAATCACAGGGTTGATGGTTTGAATCCCGGCCCACATGACTCCACATGCTGAAGTGTCCTTGGGCAAGACACTGAACCCCAAGTTGCTCCCAATGGCAGGCTAGCACCTTGCATGGCAGCTCTGCCACCATTGATGTGTGAATGGGTGAATGAGTCACAGTGTAAAGTGCTTTGAATACCGATAAGGTTAAAAATGAGCTATATAAGTGCAGACCATTTAACAGTTTCATGTCTAGCCTTGTATTTTCATTTGCTCGAGGTTGATAAGGTTTTTAGAAAGTAATTAGGAATTAGGAATGCAATTACTTTTCAGACAGTGTAATTAGTACAGTAATCTAATTATACTGTAGAAGATGTAATTATTAGTTAGTAATTAATAACTGTTTTAGAGTAATTTACCCAACACTGATATAGACACATGTTTGAATATGTGAATGTGCAAATAAAATTTGAGAGCTATGGGAAGACCATTAGTGAATAGTTGCTCATATGGCTATAGCACACGTTGTATACAATGGTAATTTTATGGTGTCCTTTTTTTATTTAAAAGTGTCTCTCCCAATTCATTTACATTGGATGGGAAAAAGCAGTGTGTACATTCTTCAAAACATCTTCTTTTGTGTTTAATGGAAGTTTAAAGTCATCCCAATTAGAAACGACATGTGGGTGAGTGAATCAATTTTCATTTTGGGGCAAACTATTACTTGAACTTCTTGTGCTCATTGAAGAGATGTTATGTGTGGCACTAAACATCAACAGTCTATACTGTTCTGCCATTGGAGTACACTTACCACAGATACCTTCCTTTAAAATCCATATAGAGCAGATATCATGGAGAACTCATGAAGCCCTAAAAGCAGAGGAAATACATACCTTACACATCCAACAGTCAAAGACATCTGGAGTCTAGAAACACTTAATTGGTTGGATAACTGCTTGAGGCTGTTGTGCACATTAACTTGTGAACCAGAAGAAACATGACAGAGTTCACCATCTAATAGGACTTTAGATAAAGCAAATTCTATTTTAAAGGCTGTTTTTTCTCCACGTACTTGTGTTGTTCAGGCAAATATATTCCAACCGCAAAATACGAGGCTATAAATTGAGTAGAACTCCCTATGAGTACATTAACTAGAGGCTACAGGCATGACTAAAACACAGAGCACCTGATATTTAAGATCTTGCAGCTGGCAGCTGCTGTGATTGTCCTTATTTTGTACAGCAACCGCAGATATAATGTGATCTGTCAAGTCAAAGCATGGCCGCTCAACTATGACTGCATTAAAGCTGTCCGTTTTGACCTTTAGCTGACTGCGAGTCATGCTACCGAATGAGTTCAAGGTATTTGTGGTGTAAACATTACAATAATGAGAAGAGAAGAGTCTATTGTATGTTGAAAATGATCTATTTAGAGGTTGAGATTTTTTTCCAACAATGAAACGTTTGTAATGATGAGTGAAAATTGAGAGTTTCTGGAGGTGAAGTATATGAATAGGCATTTTCTTGAGTGTTATCCATTAAAGGTACAGTATGAAAAGGCCTGTAGAATAAAAGAAAGCTGAAGAAACAGAAGTTGAGAGGACACATTCCCCAACCCCGAGAGAGTATCATCATTACAGCATGAAGTCATAGGGAAAGGTTTTATAAGTGGTGTTTGCTTAGGCAAACATCACGATTACTGTTGTTTATACTTAGGGATTTAAATAATCACTAATTCTCAGTATTAAACCTCAGTGCTAAAATCATCTCACACTAATTGTGCTACGGATACGAGAGATGATTTATATTGTGTGGCTTGTTGAAGACAGTTATGCGATTACTTTTCTAAGCAATAAAACTTACGATTTTCGCCTGGCAGATGATAAAAATACGCCATAGACTTACATTAAAGACAGAGACCTGAGCCATAGGGACTTGGGCAGTATGCAACTACCTAGCAATAAGCCAAAAGTACAAGGTTCAGGCCCTATTTATCAGACCTCTACCATTTTGTATGTGTAAATGAGGAATTGTCCAATCAAACAAAAGGTAAGTATGGAGTGCCACAGGGATCAGTGTTATGGCCTCTGCTTTTCTCCTTTTACATGCTTCCCCTGGGAGATATTATCAGGAATCGTGGAAAAAGTTTCCATTGTTATGCAGATGATACCCAACTTTATATTTCTTCTTAACCCGAAGATATGTAAAATGTCACAATTTTACATATTAGCAGAGTGTATCATAAAATGTCCTTACACCGTCAAAACATATGTATAAATTATTGGACCAAAAACCTCTAAAAATAAGCTGTTAAAATATAATTTGACTCTCAATGGATGTACTGTTACATTGTCTTCTACAGCAAAGAACTTAGATGTTATATTTGATACCAATATGCCCTTTGAAAATCAAATTTCCAATGTTTGTAGAACAGCATTCTTCCACCTGAGAAATATTGCTAAGTTATGACACATGCGCTCTATTGCTGATGCCGAAAAATGTATGAATGCATTCATGACCTCAAGACTAGATTATTGTAATGCATTACTGGGAGGATGTACTGCAAGTTCAATAAATAAACTTCAACTGGTTCAAATTACAGCTGCCAGAGTTCTGACAAGAACCAAGAAATATGATCATTGTTACATTGGCTACCTGTCAGATTATGCATTCATTTTTAAATTATGTTAACTACATACAAAGCATTGAATGGTCTAGCTCCACAGTACTTAAGTGACAATCTGACACGCTATATTCCATCACTTTCATTATGATCACCAGTTCCTAGAATATCAAAATCCACAAAAGGAGGTAGATCATTTTCCTTTTTGGCTCCTCAGCTATGGAATAGTCTCCCTATCACTGTTCGAGATGCAGACACACTCACTCAGTTTAAGTCTAGACTAAAGACTCATATATTTAGCCAGGCATACACCTAATTTATCCTTCAACTCACATTTAGGCTGCATTAGTTAGGTGTGCTGTAACCAGAAACATTTCTCAGAAATATTTATCATAACTGATAACTGCAATAAATTGAATGGCATCTATGCTAATATTATTATACTTGTTTCCCTGTCTTAACCTCAGGATTCATATCCCGAGGTTACCAGATCCAGATCTATTCCTACTTGGTGTCGGACTCCACTAATATGTGTCTCTGAGTGATGATAACTAAATGCAGCCGGTGCTAGCCAGACATCACTTCAGTCTTTTACGATGGACTTCAGAGGATTAACTGATGCCAACTCCAACTGTAAGACATTGCATACTTCATATACAACTGCCTAAGCCTTTGATTTATGGACCCCACCTCACTGAAATGTCCTGCAGGTTGAACTGCACCTCATTGATCTCTGCCTGAATCATCTTTGTCTATTGATGGACTACACTCTTGAAATGGAATACATAGATTATCATTTAATTGCCAACAAAATCCTTCATCAGCCAACTAACAAAGGACAATGGATCAATGTGAACTTCTGCAGTTAATCCAGGATGGACTTCAAAGACATTATTAGTCATTAATCTTACAGTTCTTACAAAATCTTTGTATAAACACTGGCCCTTAACACTTACTTAGTTTACTCATTTTAAACCATGACTTGCACTGCACACAAATATCTAATATTGACATTATGGTCATGATGTTAGCCAGAGGAGAACTGGCCCCCACAGTGAGTCTGGGTTCTCCCAATTTTTCTTCATTAACCAAAATCTAATGGAGATTTGTGTTCCTTGCCACAGTCGTCTACAGCTTGCTCACAGGGGTTCTAAATACAATTATAATTTAACTATTTAATTATTAATTTTTATACATATTAGACAACTGCACAATGATCACTCTAAGACATTATAGATATTAGTTGTAATTTCTGTTAATGCTCGATTTTTGTAAAGCTGCTTTGAAACTATATGTGTTGTGAAAAGCGCTATATAAATAAAAATGACTTGAATTGACTACACTTAAGCATCCACATCGCAAAGCCTTGTCAACCCCTACAACACCCTAGCATCATGGCAGCAACTTCTGCATGGGCAAGCTGTGTTTACTTTTCTTCAGAATATGTAAAAGTCTAGTTTGTATTTATTGTTTATGGCACAGGGCAGGAATTTATTTTCTGAAATAGTTTTGCATTCAATTGTAGTCCTTTTGAGTTTCCTGACAAATAGTCATGTGCTCTCGCGTAAAAGCTTCATCCACCCCTTACAAAAATAATACATGCTTTTACTGCAGTATAGTTCTACTTCAGCATTTGTAGTAAAACCACACTAACCACAAAATTTTACATGGTTTTACTATACATCCACCATAGTTTAACTATTCTATTTATAAAGCCATAAGAAATACAAGACAACGGTAATAAAAATCATAATTCTGCCAATAATAATAATAAAAACATAGTTTTACTAGTAAACTATACTATATTATATTACAAAAAAACCAAAATAAAAAATAAAAAACATGGTTACTACAGTCATTCCGGTAGTTAATGCAGTTGTACTAATAATTAAACCATGGTTAATTTTTGTAAGGGCTTGATTTTCAAAACCATTGTACTTGTATCACTAATTAATAATGGTGTTAGTAAAAATTATGTAACCATAGTTTTGGTTTTCCTTCACTATGGTTTACTACAAATATCATAGTTCAAATGTGGTTACTGTTGAAAAGGTAGATTTTGTGGTTATGATATTACTACAAACACCAGAGTTGAACTATGGTTACAGTAGTAAAACCATGGTACATTTTGTGGTTGCTATGGTTTTACTCCAAATACCATAGTTGGTGTACATACTGTAGTTCATTTTCTAAAACTACTAAAGAAAATAAATTCCTACCCGGTCCTATATGGATACAATATATCATGCACACTTACATTTCATGAATGACACTGCAACAATATCAACAGTCTATCAACAGATCCATTTCCTTTTTGTAATGTGTCACATTTAGACATACTGTATATTAATGCAAAACAATACAGTAAAATGTCAGTGTTACTGTAGATTCTGTTAGGGCATAAAAGGATTATTATAGGGATGTCCTATAGTCCAGCTGCTACCAAAACCAAAAATGTGTGGAAGTAATAGTACACTTTTTAATAACAGAGCACGACAGTAGACTCCAATGCAAACAACTGAATCAGAGGATCTTCAGCAAAACCACTGCAGGCAACAACAACAACAACAAAAACAGGACAAGTATGAATTCTGCACTGTGAGAAATGGAAGTAACCTAAATACAGTGTTTTTGAGCGGTGCTTACCTGTACAAAAGTTGCTGCTGTGATGCAAGGGTGTTGCTAGGCTGTTGCTAAGGGTGCTCTGAGTGTTTTGTAGCCATGTGGTTGCTAGGTGGATACTTACTGGCCTAAGTAAAGAGAGCCCATGTCAAAACTTTCTTTGATATTCTGGTCCTTAATTCAAATTAAGTCAATTTAAGTTAATTATTTTATCGTCCACCATTTGAAAATTAGAAAGGTACTAGTACATCTCTCCTCAACAAGGCACTCATTTTATGATCTCATTCATGTCAAACTGTACGGGACAATTTACATGGCATGGTTTAATACTTAAGGGTTTATTCCAGTCCCTAACATAAACTATGAGCAATAGCCAAAGTGATGCTTACCTTCACAAACAGCACTAATTACAAAAAATTCATTGGTTTTTGTCTTTCATGACATTTAGAACAGGATCATTTACAGCCTTCGGGGTCTCCTTCCGAGAGACCACATTACAGAGGCAATGTAAACATGGATGCAATGGGAAAATGCATGAAAGAGCAAAAGCACACACTAGTTTGTGCATTGTAATGGAGAGAAACAGTTTGTTTTAGAAGCACACATTTGCTCTTCTCACACAGTAGTAACCATGGCAATGCAAATATCAAACTCTAAACCAACAGTTTACATCACCCCACAAGAAAAAATACAAAGATGAGGACTGTTTAAAAAGTCCCAAATTTAAATAGACATGGTCACTGTTGTTCACTGTTTTGTAGGCACGTTGAGCTGATACGACCTGAAATATATGGGTCGCCAAATTTGAAAGCAGGCCAAGGCAAAGCAAATTCTACATAAATACGACTATCCCCAAGCCACTGCTTTCCAGGAGCTGGCTTGATAAGAGTTAGAAGACTCCTGACTAACCCTCTTTAAATGCATGCGTTGCCTAAAATAGCAAGAGACTGTGTGAAAGCCTTGGATAAATGACACCAGACCCTCCTTAACAGCAGATCTAACCTGCTTTGGCCAGAACTGGGCATGCACAAAGATAAAAGTTGTCGGATACAATAGCTGAAAACATGGCCATGACATCACTCGTGCGCAACAGCTTTTCTCAAGACAACAGCGAATCGTCACTGCAGGGTAAGTGGGGCAAACTTGCACGCTGAACCAACACACATTGAGCATACAGTGTAGCAGCCTTTCAAGCATGATGTCAACATTTTCCCATACAGATCAGCCCAGACCCTTGAGAGAAAAAAGTTAATGAGCCTCACATCACAAGACTAGCCCTTTAGGAACTCTTTAGACATGTCAATCAGTCGGAGAGACTGGGGCAGGATGTAAGGGTGAATTGATTTGGGTATGTTTACTTCCCTCGCATTTGACAGATATAAAGCCATGTGAAAAGCAACTGAGGGTGACTTGGGCACAGGGTCCTCTTAAGCCCTTTACCCCCATAAACGCAAGAACTATGGGGGAAAGAACATGTTAGATTGTTGGAAAAAATACCCAAGCAAAAGCTGTGATCCATTTACTCCTCCAAGCACTGTTGCACTATCTGCACAAACTCAAACCTCATGTAGGGGAACTTGCATGTACAACTGCCCTCTGCTGACTGTTGTCAGTATCAGACACACATAATCAGGCCCTCAAAATTAACTTCCAAATGTAGCTAATAAAACATTTTAGAGCTGAGCAAATCTAGACAAATGTATATTCACTATAATCCATGCAATTATAGGATATTATTAATTTTAAGTCTGCCATGGAAATCACATTTTTCAATTTCCCTGTAATTTCTGTGACTTTAGGAACCCAGGACATTCAACAAAAAACATACTCCTATTAAAATGACACACATTAGTTCTAATGGAGTACTCTAATCCATGAGTTTGGAGTACTCGTGCCCAGCCCTAGTCACTTCCGGGCTGGCAGGGAGAGGACGCTGGCGCGTTTTTTGGCTGCCGCTTCTCCCTCCGGGAAATCAAAACAAACCTTCTTATTGAATTAAAACTACCTCAGCACTTACCTGGACCTTTTCGCCTGCACGTCTCTGCTACCGAAGGACCCGACCCAGTTTGGTTCGGCTGCGTTTAGGGACTACGGATCATATAGTTGGCAACGCCACTGGATCGATCGGGTTAATACCCGCGCTTTCAGGCGGCTACGCAAACTTCTCCTGCCCAAGACGACTCAATCTTTCCTCCCGGACGATGCAGTACCTGGTCCTAGTTCTTTTTCTGCTCTTCATCCTGCCTCCTTGGTTGCCAAAATCCACTAACAACTTCATGGTTTTCCGGTACTCAGCCAAACAGTTACTCCAGCTAAACTGTTATCCATTGGCTACTCCGGAGCTCATCGCTGAAATAAAACCTTCGGACTACTTCAACGCCACTGTTACATCCACAGAGGCTCCCGTAGAAACTTAATACACATATCCACCGGGAATGACAGCTTCGGCGCAACACTTCGTCATTGCTTCTCTTCTACGTCCCAGCATCAAAACAGCAACGCACAACGTCATCAGAGCCAACGTCACGTGAACCATTTCAACCTCCAGTCAGTTCCCATTTCCACATCATCCCTTTCAAAACAAAAATCTCTCCAGCTTGGACTACTGAACATAAGATCCCTTAACAATAAAAGCATCATTCTCAACGAATTCATCCTGGACTCACAATTAGATTTAATCTGTTTAACTGAAACCTGGCAAATACCTCATGACTATTTCTCCCTCAACCAAGCCACCCCCACTGGATTCTCATATATGGACCAACCTCATCCTGAAGGCAGGGGTGGTGGTATTGCTGTCATCCACAGACAAACTCTCAAGCTTCGCCCTCTCCCCATCCCATCGGTTCCCTCTTTTGAACACCTCTCATTTAAACTCTTAGGCCCCACTCCTCTGACTATTTCAACAATTTATCGCCCTCCCAAACCAAATCCTTCCTTCCTGTCAGATTTCTCAGAATTTATAACTCAACTCTGCACAACTTCATTAACCATATTACTCGTAGGTGACTTCAATTTCCATATCGACTCTTCCACCTCCAAACCCACCATGGATTTCCTGGACATTATACACAGTTTTAACTTCACACAACATGTCGATTTCCCCACCCACACCCGTGGACACACTTTCGACTTGGTCTGCTCAACTGGACTTAATATTGACACTCTCACACACATAGACCTGGCCATATCTGATCATCTCGCCATAACATTTCACATCAACCTCCCCAGCCCTCACTTCAAGCAGACACGCACCATATCTTACCGAAATCTAAAGTCCCTCTGTCTCACCGCCTTTTCCTCCCATATCACAAACAAAATTTCCATACCCAGCATCCCTGAAAACTCAACTACCGCCGACCTAGTAGCTCACTACAATTGCACACTCACATCCAGCCTCAATACTCTCGCACCAGTGAAAACTGCAACAGTTATTTTTTCCCGCTCTGCTCCCTGGTTCATTCCTGAACTGCACAAACTCAAAAAAGAACGCAGACAACTGGAACGCCTACATAAGAAAACTGGACTCACTGTACTCCTACAAGCCTACAAGGATCACAGCCATCATTATAGATCAGCTCACATCAGCCCAGCACAGCATTTTACTCTGAGATCATTCACTCTGGATCCTCCAACCCTCGGACTCTGTTTGCCACAGTTAATAAATTACTCAAACCCATTGACAACATCACTCACTTATTCACCATGGACAAATGCAATAATTTCATCGACTTCTTTAAATACAAAATCAATAGCATTCACCAAGAACTCTCTGTGAACATTTCACCCAGCACAGACCCTCAATTTGACTCATCCATTCCATTTCACATCATTCTCCCCTCCCTATCAGTCATTACAGAAACCGATCTCACTAACCACTTCAACAAAATCCACCTCACAACCTGCCCACTGGACCCCATTCCATCTGCACTGGTCAAGCACTGCCTCCCCTGCCTCAGCCCACTCATCATGGCTATCATCAACTCCTCTCTCACCTCTGGAACAGTTCCTTCTTCCTTCAAAGTTGCAGCCATCACACCAATACTTAAAAAACCTGGCCTGGATCCTGACAACCCCAACAACTTCCGCCCCATCTCTAACCTACCTTTCCTGTCTAAAATCCTGGAATGCTCGTTCGCCTCTCAATTTAAACACCACCTCCTATCAAATCAGCTCTACGAAACCTTTCAGTCTGGATTCAGTACTCATCACTCTACAGAAACTACACTACTCAAAGTAACAAATGACCTCCTGCTCGCCTCTGACTCTGGTTCCCTCTCCATCCTCCTCCTACTTGACCTCTCTTCCGCCTTCGACACCATTGACCACTCCATCCTTTTACAACGCCTACAATATCTTGGCATCTCTGGCTTAGCTCTCTCCTGGTTCACCTCCTACCTTACCAACAGATCTCAATTCATATCCATCAACAACTGTACGTCTCACACCATACCTGTCAATCACGGAGTCCCTCAAGGCTCGGTGCTAGGTCCCCTTCTGTTTATCCTGTACATGCTTCCCTTGGACTTATCATTCATAAGCATGGATTAAAATTCCATAGTTACATAGAGCGACACACAACTATACCTTAGCACCAGATCCATCACTCCTGCCACAGTATTAACCATCACAACCTGCCTCTCTGCAATAAAATCCTGGATGAACGCCAACTTCCTTAAACTAAATTGCAATAAATCGGAAATCATCGTCATTGGTCCCAAATCACTCCTCCCCTCCTCCCAAGACTTCACTCTCTCCGTCGATGGCCATACAGTTACCACCTCTCCCCAGATCCGAAATCTTGGTTTCATTTTTGACCCCACACTCACATTTAAGTCCCATATCCGTCATATCACCAAAACTGCCTTTTTCCACCTACGTAATATTGCTCGTCTCACGCCCTACCCTCTCCACATCTGCTACGTGAAACTCTCATTCATGCATTCATTACATCAAGACTCGACTACTGCAATAGTCTCCTATATGGTCTCCCATCCTCTGATATAAAAAAACTGCAATACGTTCAAAACTCCGCTGCCCGCCTCCTCACCCACACCCGCTCCAGAGACCACATCACCCCCGTCCTTCAACAGCTTCACTGGCTCCCTGTACAACAGCGCATCCATTACAAAGTTCTGCTCATCACTTACAAAGCCCTCAATAACTTGGCACCTCCATATCTCACAGACCTCTTACAGCATCACCGCCTCCCGACGCCTCGGCTCTGCCGACTTAGGCCTTCTCAAACCCATCACCAAATCAATACACCGAACTTTGGGGGACCGAGCATTCGCCATCGCTGCCCCCACCCTTTGAAACTCACTCCCCATCCACATCAGAAACTCGGACTCACTGACCACCTACAAAAAACTGCTCAAAACCCATCTATTTCACCTTGCCTACAATCTATAATACCACTCTCACCATTGATTGTTTCATTTGTAAAGCGTCTTTGAGTTCCTTGGAAAGCGCTATATAAGACTTATGTATTATTATTATTATTATTATGTTAAATAAGAGAAACAAAACCAGCACTGACAATTCAGCAAACACAATATCCCATGTGGTAAAGTGCAATCAAGCTTCTTTTTACAACACCGGTTCAGTTTACGAACTTTAAAGGGATAGTTCACCCAAAAATGAAAGTTCTCTCATCATTTATTCACCCTCTTGCCATCCCAGATGTGTATGACTTCCTTTCTTCAGCAGAACACAAAAAAAGATTTTTAAAAGAATACTTCAGCTCCGTAGGTCCTCACAATGCAAATGAACGGGTGCCAAATTTGTAAGGTTCAAAACCACATAAAGGCACAATAGGAGTCCTATGGATTACTTTTATGCTGCTTTTATGTGCTTTAAAATGTTGGTACCCATATACTTGCATTTTGAGGACCCACAGAGCTGAAATTCTTCTAAAATTCTTTGTTTGTGTTCAGCAGAACAAAGACAGTCATACGCTAGGGATGGGCGGATCGATACTAAAGTATTGATACTTCGATACTGAAGTGTTTTCAAGAATATCGATCCTCACATAAAAATATTGATTCTTAAGTTGTTGTTTTTTAAACTAGTGATCTTATTATTTAGATTACAAGAATATCAATGCATCTCATAAGCTTCGAAGTGGAAAAAAAAGAGTTATATTAGCTAATATTTGCATGGCACCGTAACTATTTTTTCTTCCGCTCATCTTGATGCGCAGAAATGCTAAAATACACTATCAGTCAAATAGCACTCACCCTTTCAGTCATAGTGCTCGTTCAAAGAGGGAGCAGTGCTTTCCTGAAACAGCATTTGGAGTTATTGACACAAAGAAATGACAAACCTAGATGTTACATGTATTATAATGGACATGTGTGACCATTTTTACAGGTGTATTTAAATTCAGAGTTGTTAAAACATTGATAATGATCTTTAATCCTCGTTAATAAATGATACCCTTATTCAAACTTACCATGGATTTACTGTAGTAATATTGTATTAGTAACCATGACTGTAGTAACCATGTGTTTTTTTTGTTTTGTTTTTTTGGCAGTAACCAAAGTTTTGACACATTTAACCAAGGTTTTACTACAGGATTACTGTAGGATCAATATGGTAACTTGATTTTAGTAATAGTAACCATATAAAAATATCTATGGTTAATTTTGAGGTTTTATATGTGGTTTATACTAACTCATTTTTAAAAGGTAAACAAAGCAGACTTATAATTTTCTGCTTTGACCTATAAATATATAAAAATTGTAAGTAATAATTTAAGTTACTCATTTTATCCAATGAATTAGTAAAAATTCAGTTTAATGGAGATATCGGTATTGGTATCCATATCTGCGCTATTGGCCTAAAAGTACTTGGTATTGGATTGAAAACAAAATAAGTGGTATTGCCCATCCCTATCATTGGCTACACATATGGAATGGCATGAAGGTGATAAAATGATGAGAACATGTTCCTTTTTGGGTGAACTGTTCCTTTAAGGTGTCTCTCTACACATCTTTAATATACAGTCCAAACAAGTATTTTTCTCTGTAATGCTCATTGTCATACTGCTCAACCAGCGTACCCTCCAGCATCAGGCTATTTGGTATCTATTGTCTAACAAAAGCTAATTTCACATTTGCTTGGTTTCCCTTTTTCTGCATTGCAATTTTGTGGCCCACCAATTTTCTTTTATAAAGCAGATTGGATCCAATGATCTTCAGCAGCCCAGAGTTTGTCAATTCTACACCTAATATCTGAATTGAGTAAGCATGCCTAACACACATATATTGTGTGAAAACTGGTGACAAGCTTTCACACTATATGTGTGTGTGATATATCAGTCTCTGAACATCAAACAAAGCACAACAGTTACACACCCTAAATATGCTATTGGGCGCCCACATCCCAAAACAAAGCTGCCATATTGAAGTCATCTGCGGTATCAACTCGCGCAATGATACAGCGCAATAAGTCAAAGAGCTGCACATCGCTAGAGCAGCAGGATGCGCAAAAAGGCACTCTTATTTGAACAAAAAATATTTAAATTAATAAAAAAATCCTGTATATAATTTAACAGACTATGGCCGTAAAAACTTTCATATTAGTTTTGTTTTTTATTCACAGTGTATCTGATCGGTCTATTTCTTTAAACGTTCTCCGCCCCCTTCAAAAAAGGTGTTCCGGTCACATCCGCCATTTGGAGGAGGGTAGATGCTAATGCTAGCACGAGTACCGCAATGGTGTTAGTGTCGAACTTAAATTTGCCTATTTTACAAGTAATATAGACCTGGGTTCAAGATTTACATATACATAAATTCCTCTGGCAAGTAAAGCCGAGAAGAACATTCTTAAATGTGTTTTTTGTGCGTCAGATTCCGTGAATACTACTGTAGTGTGTTCGCCTAGCAGCAGAAGGACCGCAGACTGCTAACCGAAGACTTCAGCGTTAACGACTGTTTTCGGTATAAAATCAGCATATAGTTTTAAAAGTTTTTGACCTTTATATTTTACGCCTTTTCTTATAACGTCGCACTGTCAGCCGCTGCACAGGAGTCCGTAAAGAGTGAAGGAGAGATGGCGAGCTCGGTGGGGAACGTGGCTGACAGCACAGGTAACCATGAGTAATATCCAGCCGTGAACAGCACTTGTGCAATATTTCGGCTATATCAGTGAAATTTAACCCTTGTGCGACCGTCGGGACATTTTTGTATTTTCGATCATTTTGTCCAACGTCATACATTTTGCCAAAGGTTTGTATTTGGGGGTTGATATTTCCACCGCAGTCCCTATAATACATCTATAATACACTGTGTACTCAAAATAGTTCCACTCAGGACCTTCAGGACAAAAATGTCCCCATTAATTGGCAATATTTGATCCCAGTGCCATTAAAGCGTACTATCATGAATTCTAGGATATTATGTTTTCATTCCGGAGCCCTGGCTTAAAATTTCAATTGTTAATATTATCCACCAGATGGCGCCATTTCTCTCATATTTAGCTCATGGAGAAAATACATACTTTTTTCCTATTTTCTGTTTGCTGTATCATATTGCACTGTAGGCCAATTAAATATATTATGCAGTTAAAATTGTGGGGGGGTGTTGGTATGGATGTCAGATTGTGTTTTGTATGTGTGTATTAAGAAATGTGTGTGTTTGTGTGTGTAAAACAACATTATGTAAACAAACTGGCATTTAAAGCATTAAAATCCTGAAAATGAATGAATATTTTGTTGTTTTGATCAGGACTTAAAGTCAGTGAAAGTGGAAAATAAAATTAATATATAATAGTTTTATGGCAGTTTTTTTATGCAAAATGTTTTGTCCTCAGGTCCTGTGTGTTATTTTTATTCTTACACAGCATAAAAATAATAATGCATCAAAATCAATGTTGTTGCTAATTATTGACATATCCCAGTCTGAGATAATCCAAATAAATGGATAATTCCCCTTAGCATTTAGTATATAATGGCAAATAATACATGTTTTGTTTTTCCATAAAAAAACAACAGTGGCATTATATAATCAAACTGGCATTTAAAGTGTTAAAATCCTGAAAATGAATTAATATTTGGTAGTTATGATCAGGACTGATGTTGGTTAAAAAAATTACTAATTGAAAGTGCAGTAATTCGTGCATTTTGTCCTCTAAGGACCTCTGAGTAACTTTTTTTTTTTTTTTATTGACGCACAAGGGTTAAGTAACGTTTATCTTGAACAATGCCAAAGACAACAACAGCTAACTTACATACTTACAATGGCAATTCTAATGCTAATAGCCTAAAATGTAGCTTCTTGACTATTTTGTTGATCTGTTGCAGTTTGCTGGTAGTTTAGTCATTTTTAATGAAATAAATCTAGATAATTATCAGTATTTAGTAGTTGTATTGTGCACACCATGTATGTAAATTTATCCTTTGCTTGTTTCTTATGACGTTTCATACTCATTCTTTCCTAAATCCTCTACACCAGGGGTTTTCAAACTTTTTAATTCCAAGGACCCCCAAATATGATGATTTTTTTTTCAAGGGACCCCCATAAGTAATTGGATTTTATATTGTTATAGTATAACAATATATCAAATATCTAAAATAAATAAATATTTGAAAAATAATTTGGCAAAGTTTTTGTAGTACATAGAAAACTGAATGAAACGGTAATATTGTCCAATTTGGTAAATGTTTATTTTTTGTTAAATATCGTAATTTAAAGTTGTTTTTATTTTCTCTCTAAAATTTTCCTCTGACCCCATGCAGACCCCTGGGTGTCCCCGGACCCCAGTTTGAAAACCCCTGCTCAAAACACCTCTGCTTTTCATTGTCATCTATATTCACTCCTTGACAAAGTTAGTTATTAATGATATAAAATCTTTAATTTCAATCATTTTTGATTATTAGATGGTGAGTTTATTTGAAATACATTTTCCCTGTCTATTTTTTGATGGCAGATCATGAAAAATGTTCAAGCATCAATACAAGGAACCATTAACAGCATATTTATTACATTCTGCCTAAAAATGTTTCCACATATTGAAATGTTACTTTAAAGAAACAAAAGAACCAGTGTTCTTGTCATTTTTTATTTTTTTTGCCTCATTTCCATTTCTTCTAACATGTTGTTTTACCCCTCCTCTGGGTTGTGTTGGTGCTCCAGAACCAACCAAACGTATGCTTTCCTTCCAAGGGTTGGCAGAGCTGGCGCATCGTGAATATCAGTCAGGAGATTTTGAGGCAGCAGAACGCCACTGTATGCAGCTGTGGAGGCAGGAGCCGGATAATACTGGCGTCCTGCTGCTGCTCTCATCTATCCACTTCCAGTGTCGCAGGCTTGACAGGTGAGATGGGTAACCTTGCTCTCCCTTCATGGATGTGGTGGGTCTGCTTCACTGAGGTTGATTGGGCTTCATTGGAACATCCATGTCATGGTGTTGTGGGTCTTTATTGGTTGGGATTTTTCTTTATGGTGTGCTCTGTCCTGCTTAGACATTCTTTTGTTATTAAAGGTATAGTTCACCCAAAAATAAAACTTCTCTCATCAATTACTGGTACTCACCCTCAGGCTATCACAGATGTGAATGACTTCCTTCTGCGGAACACAAAGAAGAATATACCCACTCTGTAGGTCCACAGAATGCAAGTAAATGGTGGCCAGAATTTTGAAGCTCAAAAGCAAATGAAGGCAACATAAAAATAATAAAACAAATTCCAGTGTTTAAATCCACAGATGTGGTGGTGGCGACGTAGTGGGCTAAAGCACATAACTGTTAATCAAAAGGTCACTGGTTCGATCCCCACGGCCACCACATTGTGTCCTTGAGCAAGGCACTTAATTCCTGGTTGCTCCGGTGGGATTGTCCCTGTAAAAAGTGCACTGTAAGTCGCTTTGGATAAAAGTGTCTGCCAAATGCATAAATGTAAATCCGTGTCTTCAGAAGCAATATGTGTGTGGGTGAGAAACCGATCAATATTTAAGTCCTTTTTTAGGTCGTCATTTGTATTTGTAAGCAGTGAGCAAGCCAAAGGCTACTGTTGCAAGGAACACAAAACTCCATAAGATGTTGGTTAATGGAGAAAAATAACCTTGGGAGAAACCAGACTCACTGTGGGGGCCAGTTCCCCTCTGGCTAAACAACATGAATATCATGCCAATATTAGATATTTGTGTGCAGTGCAGGTCATGGTTTAAAATTAGTAAGCCAAGTAAGTGTTAAGGGCCAGTGTTTATACAAAGATTTTGTATGAACTGTGTTTTTAATGACTAATGTCTTAGAAGTCCATGCTGGATTAACTGCAGACGTTCACACTTGGCACATTTCTAGTGCACGTCACGGCTTGACTCTACTTTTCTGAACTTGCTTTTCCACTGCTGTTTAGTGCCGCCTAAACTTGAGTGGGATTATAGGCTGATCTTCAGAGTTGTGCCGCCTCTACTGCCGTGGCATCATCTTTAACGTGACACAAAACAATAACACGACCGCTAGCTGTTAGCTACTGGTTCATTGTGCTGCATAAAGCAGTTGTTGGTGATTTTACACAAGTGTAACAGTTAAATTGGCCTTGTTGTTTTAGAAGCAAGCTTTCCAGTAGCTGCTCAACTAAAAGTGAAGCTTTCATGCAGAGTTAAGATTTAGTGTACTATCCTCCATCGTGGACTCCAACCATGTCTGAGTCCAGGGCACTCTCACTCCATTGTTCGCCGGTCTAGATAGTGTCCATTTGGTCGAACCACTTCCATTTTTCCTTGATGGTTCTGTACTCACTTAATTCATGTACTTTTCCCTGCACTGTTGGTAGGACCGGTGGTAGCCGTGTGCGGCCAACAGCCGAGACACCTCCTGAAAGACACTTCCCACTAACGAGAGGAATGTCTGCACCTCGTTTATTGACCACGGCGTGGTTTTGCGCACGGCCATTTCGCGTGAACGGATGAAACTGCTATCGCTGTGTAGCTAATTTTAAAACTAGTGGGTTGATGTCCAGTGTCGCAAATCCAGTGACTATTCTCTCTGACCAATCAGTGATCTGCAGGGTTTTGATGTTACATTTTGTATCGGCTCAGCTCACTTGGATCCTCGACCGTGGTGGTACTAAAAGAAGTACCAGGTACTATACACTGTGGAAAACCCCCAAAAAGCGAGCCGAGTCGAGTTGTACCGTGCCCCAATTGATCCATTGTCCTTTGTTAGTTGGCTGATGAAGGCTTTTGTTTGCAATGTATTGATAGTCTGTGTATTCCATTTCAAGAGTGTAGTCCATCAATAGACAAAGGTGATGCTGTCAGAGATCAGTGAGTTGAATCGCAGTTCAACCGGCAGGTCATTTCATTAAGGTCTTTGCTAAGTCTATATTTTTTTTACTATACATCTCCACTTTCACTTCCACATTGTTTTTCTTCGTACTTATAACCACCTGGTTGGGGTTGGTCAAATGTGGAGAAAAAAATTTACAATAAAAATGACTTAATTATTGTTCTGTTTCTCTCCCACACCTATCATATCACTTCTAAAGACACAGATTTAACCACTAGAGATTAATGGATTACATTTATGCTGCCTTTATTTGCTTTATGGAGCTTAAAAGTTCTGGTCACCATTCTCTTGCCGTGTATGAACCTAAATAGCTGAGATATTCTTCTAAAAAAGTAATTTGTGTTCTGTAGAAGAAATTCATACACATCTGGGATGGCCTGAAGTTGAGTAAATGATTAGAGAATTTTCATTTGTGAACCATTTTATTTTTCATAACGTGATGGCAGTAAAATTTCTCTTTTATATTTCAGAAGGACTTTGTTAAAAGATGTTATTTAAAGGAAAATGTTAGGTTATTTTACTCCTAGTATCTACCAAAAAGGAAATTAGTTTAATTGGTGGAACAAGTTATGTTTTGCTGGAATATTATCAATGAAATATTTCTTTTTTCCCCATATGAATAATAATGTACCCCCATAAATTGTATATAAAGTAGCAAATAGGTTAGATTGTGATTTCATATTGACTTAAAATTGAAAGTGAGCTGGAAAATTCCTCTTAGGACGCAATAGTGAGTGTTTTGAGCACAGCTGAGTTGTGTGGTAGGAAAATGTCCAGTCTCGGTTACAGCTTATTTTCAAAACCTTTTCTTGGCATGCAGGTCAGCCCACTTCAGCACTCTGGCCATTAAGCAGAACCCCATGCTGGCTGAGGCCTATTCCAACCTGGGCAATGTCTACAAGGAGCGGGGGCAACTACAGGAGGCCATTGAGCACTACCGTCATGCTCTCCGTCTT
Source organism: Xyrauchen texanus (assembly GCF_025860055.1). Taxonomy (NCBI): domain Eukaryota; kingdom Metazoa; phylum Chordata; class Actinopteri; order Cypriniformes; family Catostomidae; genus Xyrauchen; species Xyrauchen texanus. The sequence continues at coordinate 6,282,082 of NC_068298.1, read as the reverse complement.
AAACCGGATTTCATCGATGGATATATCAACCTGGCAGCAGCGCTGGTCGCGGCAGGTGACATGGAGGGAGCAGTCCAGGCTTACGTGTCTGCTCTCCAGTACAATCCTGTGAGTTCAGTTACAAATCATTTCTATGAGACACGGCTGGGTGATGTAGATAAAATATTGGAGCTTAAGCATCTTGTATAGGTTTTTGCTGTTTTACCTGTTTTTATACTTTAACCTGGGTTTTGGGCTGGTGTGGCATCAATAAACAAACAGCTTTAAATATTACATCTCAACAATTTTCAGCATTTTTACGAAATGCAATCTGATTTGTAACAGTGTATATATTACATGTTTTTTTTTTTTTTTCTTTTTTGCTCAGAGGAATAGGCTAATCATTTCTACCAAATGGCCATTATTGCAAAATAGATCAGAAACTGATTGAAATATTTGTTTTAAGGTTCTCATACTTATGAGTTGTGACAGAGTCTTGGGCAAACTTGTTGCCCAAATAAAAGCTACATTAATTAAAAATTAAAACAAATTTGATATCTGTGATAATTAAAATATATTAAATAGTATATCTGTATATTGCTGGCATGTTTTTTCTTTGTAAGTGACTGATTATTGATGTTGATTTGTTCTTTATTACAGGATCTGTATTGTGTACGCAGTGACTTGGGTAACCTCCTTAAAGCGCTCGGGCGCCTTGAAGAGGCAAAGGTATGTTTAAACAAGTCGGCCATTGCGTGTTGTTTTTTTGTTTGTTTTTTTTTTTGTTTTTTAGAATCATGGCTGTAGACTATAATCTGACTTATGTCTGCTCTTGTACTTTCGGAGTGAGTGAGTGCTTTTTTCCTCAAGTTCTTGTGAACACACTCTCTAGAGAGTTGTGCCTTTTAGTCATTTCTTTGCCCCCTTCTAAAGCGCCACGTCAGCACTCTTTTTACCATCCAGTCCCAGCAAATAGAGCAGAGTGTACTAAAAGTAATGTTCATAGTTTTCATGTGACGTCACATCCTTATAGGAATGCCCACCTGGAGGGCAAAACAAGGCTTTCTTCCGCTTCCCGTCAGTTATTTTTATCAGGTTTGTTTAGCGAAAATGCCGGATAGTTGTTGTTTAATTGGGTGCACTCTCCGACGAGGAGACAAGCCTGGGTTGTGCCTCTACAGAATCACGTCTGAGAAAGAAAATCTAGAGAGGAGATTGTGGATTTGTGCTATTAGACTTGCCTCCGTCCCTGAGGAGGGCAAAGAATGGTAACCATCAAAGTACACACTTCTTTGCAGCAAACATTTTGTCAAAGGTAAGCTCAAGTAAACACTGAGTATTTAATTGTTGCACTCACCTTTGCTCTGACAATGAAGAATTTATTTTCCTTCACATCCCAAATGGCAGCATTATTGACCCATCCAGATCAAAAATATATATAACTGTCTGTACTTTTGTACTCTTTCATCCTGGCGGCAGTGTAAGGGGTGAGATTCTCCAAAAGATATATGTAAACATTGTAAAAGTGGAGCTTTGGCAGGGACAGTTTTTAGTTATTGAAATACTGCGGCAGGTGCTGTATATGGATCGCAAGTGCCCAAAACTTGCAGTGTGTTTACATGTATTGTTTTTTTTTCTTTTGAGAGGTGATCTAAATATTCGTTGCTTGAAACAGATGGAAAATGAACAGTGTTGGCTGCCATGTTGGAACAATGTTTTGCCCTCCAGGTCTCCGCGCCAGTCACGTGACTGAAAACTATGAATAACCTGAATAACCACCAGGCCACTCATCACATTGCTCAGAAGCAAATCTATTTGGGTTTATTTGTTTTAGCAGTATTACAATCCCTTAAACCCTCTTTGTTTTATTGTTCATTTGGATGGGAAGATTAGATACAGGCCCCTTCTGTCCACTCCTTCTTCCTTGCCCTCTCTCACTCCAGTGCTTCTCTCGGTCTAAACACTGACCCCCCCACACACACACGGTAAGAAAGGCTGGGTATTTCTTAGTCTCACCAAATGGGGACATGGGACACATGCTGCTGTTTTGGCATGCTTTTTTTCCTTTAGTCTCACGGGGGGGATTTTGCTGGCTCGGTCTTGGAGAAATAAATGGACTGATGAAGATAGTGATCTTTGCAATGCCAAATATGAAAATAAGATGGCTTCTAACCCTAACCACGCAATTCTGGTCCCTTGTGTTTTTAAAACCATTTATTCCCCTCAAAAGCTGAAAAATGGCCATCTGGCAATAGGTTCGATTTACTTTTACTTCCCCAACTATATGAGGTCAATATTAAATGCCTTCTTTTCACTGCTTATAGGCAGTGTTGCAAATTGTGGTGTTAGTGAGACTTTGGGAGATTTGTATAGAGAGTTCTCCCCTTGTTGGTTAGAAGCCCTCTTATTTGGTGCCACAGGGGGGCGGAGTGGGGAAGAGTACAAGGGTGCCAGCGGCTCCCCCACCAGCTCTGTCGCTCCTAAACCCCCGCGCGCTTGCTCAAGGCCCGTGGAGTGTGTGCGCTATGAACTGTCTGCCTGAACTGTCAGCCAAGCCAGCAGATGCTCATCAAGGGTCCTCACAGTGCATTTAATCAGACAGGCGTATGAGCTTGGTCCTCGCTTTTCCCCAGTGCAATGTCACTTCCCCTAGTTAAGTATGGCTAACCAGGTTTGGGTGGGTTAATGTGTTTCAAACACTGCATTTGCCCTGGGCTGTGCCAGGCAGACTGATCTCTTTATGCACTCCACTGCACGCGTCAGATAACATGATAGAGACAGAATTACACATGCGCAGCACAAGCGATGACCTCTTTATTTCAGAGCTGTGGAGGCTTCTATATGATTATGAAATCTTTAAACCCCAGGCTTTTCTTCTTATCCATTGGCCAGGAGTCAAGAAGGCAGGACAGAATAAAGCAAACATGGTATTAAACTATGTAAACAAACAATACACAAAGGAAAAGAATCAATGATGATTTTTCTTCCCCTTGTATGTTATGATTATTAATAATATTCCCAGAGGAATGTGATCAGTTCATTTGAGTAAGATCAAGCCAGTTTGCCTCCCTCCCTTGTGTTTTAAAATGTGACAGGATAATAAAAAAAGACAAAAATCTGTGTAAATCTTAACTCGCCTTAAAAGCCTTTCTTCACACTTGAGCCCTTACGAACATATTCCTTTCTCTTAAAATGAATGTAAAATCCTTTACATTGCATGGGTTTAAACTGATGTTAGGTCATTTATAAAGCTGCCTTCTTTGTTTTTACTGGTTTTGTTGTCAACGCAAGTTTTGAAATCCATATGAAATGCCTTGATTACAAACTTTTACTAACGTTCTTGTGTTCTTATTTTGTCTCTTTTGGTTTTTCCACCAATGATATTGTTATTTAGAAGGTTTCAGGTGGGTGGCACAATTCCTGCGTAGGTGCGGTCCAGTGGACAGGAATACTAGGGCAGCATCAGTCCTCTCCTCCTCTTCCAGCTGCGGCCGCCCCCCCCCCAGAACAAAGTCCATAAATATGGTAACGGGTTTGTAACTGCCAACAAAAGAAAAGCACCTTACTCCAATACGTTCTTCTGTCTTGTGGCTACCTTTGAAGAACGCAAGCAAGAAAAGAATAGTAAATGAAAGAAAAAATTAAATGTCCAAGTAATTAAAAAAGAGGGATGGATTAAATGCTGAAAGCACAGTAAGATCCTCTAACTCTTTTACTTGTTGATGATTTTTTTCCTGTTCATTTTGGAGTATGATTTATTTTTTCTCCTTTATTTGAAGTTGTAGCGTTCTGCTGAGCAGATGATGCGCTGTGAGTCTTCAGTGGCGCAAGGGCTGCGCAGCGACCAAATCCCTTCAAATGCAACCAAAAAGGCGCGTGCTTGAACCACACTCTCCCTTCATCTCCCTGGTTTGCGGTTTGCAGACCTGCATGCCCTCCCTGCTAGCATGGCACCCAGTGGCTACACAGCCATACATATTACTACATTGGCTACAACTATTACGTAATAATAACTTGCTGGAACTCCAGTGTATAATCCCTTTAGATATAAATAGATTTGGCCGTGGGATCTAACTCCAGTTGCACACCCCAAATGAGAAGAGGGTTTCATAGCGTGTGCCAGTCTGGTGGGGAGTTGGATCGCTCCAGGTCTGTAGACTGCCCCCTGAGCTGGTGTTTGCGCATGCGAATGCGGGCGCTAGCGGAAACAGCGCAAGCGGCGACCACGGCATGGTTACACCAAGTGGCCGTCCGTGTGGCTTTTTGCGCTTGCATTACAGGGACCTCCACCTGCATGCCGCATTTGCATTTGAGGTTGTGGAATTGTCTTGAAATTAAGTAATAAATATGTTTTGCAAGTTTTTATGATCTCAAAGCAGAAGGTGATCTAAAATGTTTGTATCAAAATATAATTTTAAACTTAATTCATGGCTCACAGTTGTTTCAAAACTACATAACTGAAGAATGTAAGTCTGAATGTAGGTGTTGGTTGGATCCGCGCAGCGTAGGAAAAAGTGTGCAGCTTAGCGCGGCAGATTTTTGCGCCAGCGAGCCCATGCTGTAGACTCACTTTTTGCTTTTTTTGAGAATGGATACTAACTCTTCTTTTGTCTGCCCTTTTTGTTTTTCTTCCTTTTTTTATTTGATCTTTTGGTTTATTTTCTTTTACAACCCCTCCTCTCTACTCTGCTGTTCCTCTCTCTACCTCCTCTTCCTCTTGGTTTTTACTGTTGACCTGTTCAAGGGTTGTTACCTGAAGGCAATCGAAACTCAGCCCAACTTTGCTGTGGCGTGGAGTAACCTGGGCTGTGTGTTCAATGCTCAGGGAGAGATCTGGCTGGCCATACATCATTTTGAGAAGGTTTGTCAGCACCTGGTCCTTTTTGGTTATCTTTGGAAGTACTTTATGAAAGCTTGAACAAATAAATACATATAAATTTTACATGGCATGTTCAATTGTCTTTACAGGCAGTGACATTGGATCCTAACTTTCTAGATGCTTACATCAACTTGGGCAATGTTCTGAAAGAGGCTCGTATCTTTGACAGGTGACCAATCACGTTACAATGATTTTTCTTTCTGATTTTGCCTTATAGCCTAAAAATAAAAAATAAAAATTCATATGGTTTTAATTGTTTCCTTTAGAGCTGTTGCTGGTTACCTGCGTGCCCTCAGCCTGAGTCCTAACCATGCTGTTGTCCATGGTAACCTGGCTTGTGTGTACTATGAGCAGGGTTTGATTGACTTGGCCATTGACACCTACAGACGTGCCATCGAGCTACAGCCACACTTTCCTGATGCATACTGCAATCTTGCTAATGCCCTGAAGGAAAAGGGGAATGTAAGAAAATATTTGTGTGTTTACAAAAAATATCACTCTGTTTTTGTACACTCTCTGTATGCATTAGCCTTGGTCTTTGTAGAGGGGCATGATTAGTGTCATTTCTAATCAAACTGAAGACTGAGAAGCATTCGTTTTTTCGGTATTGAGTGGATTTATTTATTTTTTAGTATAAAGCTTCTCACAATGAAGGCTAATGAAAATATTGGCCATTCTGACCAAGATCTACAGTGCTGCTTTAAAATGAAAGAAAATAGCATCCGAGTTCTCTTTATTTTTAGCTTTATAGTGCATATGAGATTTGTTTGCAATTGCTCCCAACTTTCAAAGATCCTTTAGCTTCCAGTGTTTCAGAGTCCACTAACTCCTGTGTTTCCTGCTAGGTTTCTGAAGCTGAAGACTGCTACAACACAGCCCTGCGTCTGTGCCCCACCCATGCTGACTCCCTTAACAATCTGGCCAACATCAAGCGTGAACAGGGCAACATTGAGGAGGCTGTGCAGCTCTACAGGAAAGCTCTGGAGGTGAGTTGTAGATACCAATATAGTCCAGGAGCGTAAAAAAAAAAATTGCTTCTCCAAAGTTATGCATTTTGGTTCCATTAACTTGAGGTTTTGTTTTCTTTTTTGGTCAGGTGTTCCCAGAGTTTGCTGCTGCCCATTCAAACCTTGCCAGTGTCTTGCAGCAGCAGGGGAAACTTCAAGAAGCTCTCATGCACTATAAGGAGGCCATCAGGTAAGTTGATTTTGCTTTCTTTTAGCAATGTAGTAATACATTAAAGTGAACAATTTTCCCCAGTATCTACGCCCTAAATATCTTAAAGGGGTCATGCATTTTTTCCCTCTAGTTTTATTATTTTCTCTAAGGTCCACTTATAACATAAGGAAAGTTTTGCACCAAAAACAGTCAGAATTTAGTTATATATGACTGAGCGTTTTGTTTTTTGCTTTGGAAGAGTAACCTTTAAGGCCGTGATGTAAATGGCCTCTGCTATGATTCACCAACGTACAACCTCTCGAAAACAGCCATATATATTTGAAACTCATTCAATAGAGAGAATTAACCAACTCCACAAAAACTATATTTCAGGGTTTGTACATAACGCACATCCATCACAAAATAAGTACAGAAGCAAAGACTTTGCATCTGAGTAACTAGAACTAACTGCCTTCTCGACAATATGCTTTTGTCCCCGGAATTGAATAGTCAGAGTCATTACAGGATAACTGTGGCTATCATTATGTGCACACCTTCACCATGTGACTAGCACCCAAAGCCTCGTCTTGAACCAGGCATTGATGGATGGAGGTTTGGTTGCAACCCGAATCCACGAAGGCCTGGTATGTACCCCCTTAATACTCACGGGTATTTGGTACATTCCTGCTTGATCGGGGGTGGCTTGTGAAGAGTCGGGGACTGAACCAATGTCCCTACCTCCATCATGGGCATTGGTGCTTGAAATGCCGCGGCTACCCGCAGCTCCTGCAAACTGTCCCAGACTTCCTACCCGTGCCTGCGTTGGTGGATTCACTGACCTGGAAATGAGAGCGGAGAGGGACAGGGGAAACCGGCAGGTCCCAGGGAGAAGACTTCGGGGGGAAGAGAAGGGGAGGAGGAATGAGAGAGAGGAGAGAGACAGAAAAGAGCTGGCCATGTGGAGCGATGCATTAGACCCACTCCTCTGTCTGTCTCGGAAGCAGAGCAATAAACTGCTCCAGTACCACCAGGTCCATCACAGCCCCGACGTCGCGTTGCTCAGCCAGCAACAATGGCTGGCAGGGGTCCCAGAGCTGTTGAGTGAAAACATGCGTTTTAGGCCGATTTATTGCAAGATGGCTTTCTCTCTTTTTTTCTCTTATTCTCTCCTTTTCTCCCCAATTTGGAATACCCAATTCCCAATGTGCTCCAAGTCCTTGTGGTGGCATAATGACTCAATCTGGGTGGCATAGGATGAATCTCAGTTGCCTCAGTGTCTGAGACCGTCAATCCGTGCAACTTATCACGTGGCTTTTTGAGCGTGTTACCGCGGCATCACTGCACAACTCACCACGTGTCCCACCGAGAGTGAGAACCACACATTATAGCAACCACGAGGATGTTACCTCTTGTGAATCTACCCTCCCTATCAACCGGGCCAATTTGGTAGCTTAGGAGACCTGTCTGGAATCACTTGGCACACCCTAGATACAAACACTCAACTCAAGGTGTGGTAGTCAGCCCCTGTTTGCTCGGTCAACTGCATGCCCCCGCCGTCCACTCGGAGAGTTCCAGGAAAGCCTCTGGATCATCCTATGGGCCTATCTTGACCAGTGGAACATGGGCCGGGGCAGTCGCATGGTCTGGGGTTTCAGCAGCAGCCCCTCCTGGGGTAGCAAGCTCCAGAGCACCTGCCGGTCATCCGCTTGGCTCTGGAGGAGCACGATGAACTGCTGCTCCTGCTCTGTACGCAGCTTGAGGAGGGCCTGATTCTGTGACTGGTGGATGCTGGTGAGGGTCTTAAACATTTCCTCCAGAGGTGAGGCCTCCATGGCGGTGTTCTTCCTCCTTCAATCCCAGGTTTCAGCACCAGTGTGACAGGGTTCTTAACTCTCTTCAAAGGAGGAGGTAGGAACCAGGTGAACAATCACGAAGACTTTTAATAACAAACTATTTAAAACACACAAATATTGATGCGCACACACAACGCACCATGTTTATCTCTCTCCCACACTGACTTCTCTGGCTCCTCTTTATCCCTCTCCCAGCTGATTGGGTTAAATCAGCACCAGGTATCCAAACTTACGGCCTGTCCCCACACTCTTCCTAGTCACAGTCCCCTTTGGAGTGCAGGAATAATAGGCCTATCTGTGCTACTCTCTTCTCTTCAGCCAACTGACCGCCAGTGGCTGGACCAAGGGTGCAATTATGTAAAACTAGATGTTGATATCATTGCTATCGAGGAGTTCATGAATTGATGAGCCCCTGTGTGATGTCGAAGGCACAAAGTAGAGAATTAGGTGGTTTTGATTTTCTGAAACTTGCAGTATGTTTTTATAGTACAATGACCTCTTTATATGTCAAAATATCAAGGAAAATTTGATTCCACATGACAGATTACTACCCCTTTAAGTATTTTCAATATGTTGTCTATTCAATATCACTGTCTGTTTCTTGTCAACCACTTAACAGAATCAGCCCGACATTTGCCGATGCCTACTCCAACATGGGCAACACTCTTAAAGAGATGCAGGACATTCAGGGAGCCCTGCAGTGCTACACTCGTGCCATTCAGATCAACCCTGCTTTTGCTGATGCTCATAGTAACTTGGCTTCTATACACAAGGTTTGGATTTATAATCCTGTTAAATCCTCTACACTCTTGTTTAGTTTTTTGTAATGTGTAATTGTGACCTTCTCTCTTTGAAGGATTCTGGGAACATTCCTGAGGCTATTGCATCTTACCGCACTGCCCTGAAACTCAAACCTGACTTTCCTGATGCTTACTGTAACCTGGCTCACTGTCTACAAGTATGCATACATTATGAATGCACACATTTTAGAGTTTCCACCTAGTGCTGGTGTGAATCTTTGTGACATATTCTGCTGTCCTGATCAGATTGTGTGTGACTGGACCGACTATGACGAGCGTATGAAGAAGCTTGTGAGCATTGTGGCAGACCAACTGGATAAGAACAGGCTGCCATCTGTGCACCCCCATCACAGCATGCTGTACCCCCTCTCCCACAGTTTCCGTAAGGCCATAGCTGAGAGACATGGGAACCTCTGTTTGGATAAGGTAAGGTGTGCATTAATAGTCTCCACTAACACAATTTAACATCAAATATTACTGTTAAAGGAGTCATATTTGGACATTGACATAAAAATGCAATCACAACTCTATTAACTTCCATAATGCAATGTATTTCTGAGTGAATCAGAATTTTCATCATGTAAAGTGTAATATTATTTATTAGGTTAATATTGTTTTTCCACATCCATTGAGACTCGGTTGCAAAAATTTTGTTTTAGGAGTGTTTCAGAGGAAAACATTATCACGTTTTATATAAAAGGAAAAAAGGTTATGAATAATTTTCTTTAGAATAACTATCCATGCAATACACATGTTTCCAGTAACAAAAATGCTGTGCAACATGACACAATCTCAGCATGAACATAAAGCGGTCGTGACTGGTTAGGATGAAAAGGAGATTTATTAAGACAGTAAATAGTGTTCTTTTTTATTTCATGTTGTCTCTAACAGCTTGACTGCAGTAAGATTAGTGCTTGAATGTATATGTAATCTGTTTGATAGATCAATGCTCTGCATAAACCTGCCTATGAGCATCCAAAGGACCTGAAGGTCAGTGGAGGACGTCTGCGTGTGGGCTACATTAGCTCCGATTTTGGCAACCATCCTACATCCCATCTGATGCAGTCCATCCCTGGAATGCACAACTCTGAGAAGTTTGAGGTGAGGAGTCTGCTGTATTGGAGTTAAAATACTTGACTGTGTAGAGCTGGAGTTCTCATACTGTTGTTATTACAGGTGTTTTGCTACGCCCTCAGCCCTGATGACAGCACCAACTTCAGAGTCAAAGTCATGGCAGAGTCTCACCACTTTATTGACCTCTCACAGGTCAGTATACATATGCCTAGAATTAACTAACGTACACAGATTATTTATGTCCTCCATGCATTGCATTTTACTCTTGTGGTTTTATCATGTTTTGTATCTCCATAGATCCCTTGCAATGGAAAAGCAGCAGACAGGATCCACCAAGATGGAGTCCACATACTGGTCAACATGAATGGTTATACTAAAGGAGCACGCAATGAACTGTTTGCGTTGCGCCCAGCTCCCATTCAGGTAAGCATTTGTATGTCCCCCTAATATCCGCCAGAAGGTCATTCTGTCTAGGATGTTTACTATACAAATTCCATAACACAAAGTTTTACAGTTCACCCAAAAAGGGAAATTCTGTTACAATTTAATCACCCTTGTGTTCCAAACCTGTTTGACTTTTTTCTTCTTCTGTGGAATAAAAATGGTGATGTTAAGCAGAATGTTAGTCTGTCACCATTCACTGTCATTGTATGTAAAAAAAGATGCAAAAAAAGAGAATGATGGCGAGTACATTTATTTTTTTATAAACTATTTGTTTAAACTCGTAACACTCTAGCAGGCACCCAAAATCACTGTAAAAATGTAATTGAATCCTATTTATATAAATGTTTTCAATCCATTCCAGGCTATGTGGCTTGGGTACCCAGGCACCAGTGGAGCTCCGTTCATGGACTACATCATCAGTGATAAGGAGACGTCTCCTATTGAGGTTGCTGAGCAATACTCTGAAAAACTAGCCTACATGCCAAACACTTTCTTCATTGGAGATCATGCTAACATGTTTCCTCACCTCAAGGTAAGATTTAGGGCGTTTTCACACATGGCACGTTTGGAGCCTTTGTTTTGGAACCTGGCACGTTTTCTCCCTTGGTTCAGTTCGTTTAGACTTTTGGCAGCTATATTAGATATAATTGCACATTTAAAATAGGAGCTGATTTATAATACCCGGGTTAAGTGTAGTACAATAATTTTTCTCTTTTGGATAGCGGCAGAATACAGGTAGGACAGCACTAGCAACTTTTTGACAAAAAACTCTGCTGTTTGTGTGAGTGTGTACGTGTGAGAGAGGGAGAGATCTGTGATATCAGGTTTCAGTGGAGTTATAATGCAAAATCAACTAATGATGGATAAAAATAACCATGACTGAATCTTTACAACTCCTATCCATCCGAGTGTCAGATCATTTGTATTTGGAGCACCAGCTCTAACTAGCGACACTCGAAAATTCTCAAATTTTTTTAATGGTTGACATTTTTTACAGGCATATAATTTTAACCGGTATATCAATGGATGAACTTAATACTGGAACAGTGAACAAACATGGTAACATAAGGAGACAGCTTGCTCACATGTGACTTTTATTGACATAATGCAACATTGCAACAATTTAGTCCCCATTTTGGAAAACGAAGCAAACGGTCTACAGGTCTGAAAATGCCCTTAGTCTCTGTAATCATTTGGGATTTGCAGAATGACTAAATTCACTGATGGAGTGGATTTTGGAGTAGACTAGTCAACTAGCCAAAAATGTAAGAACATTTCAGAAAACAGTAAAAAACTAATTTGACAGCTGTTTGACAGACCAATAGGCCTTTTTTTGTCATGTAAAAAAAATTACTATAGGATAGGGGAAATATAGGTCTGAGGTACAAGAAACCTAATGTTTTCAAAACATGACGTGCAGACAGAATAAAAGATAGTTTAACCAGTTATGCAGTCGGCATATCATTGAAAATAGCCTTCTTAATCAGCATATTAAAAAATGGCATACTGCAAAAGCACAGATTTTATGATGAGCAAAATTAACACATCTACATGGTGTGAAATTCAGGACTTTGCTCACTAGAGGCGATCATCTTGTGCTTGGAAAACTCTCTCAGTGGAAAAATAACTTACAAGCATAAAGCTTAAAGACGACTCGAATGTGAAAACATCCATAGCGACTTTCAAGCTAGCATTTTGGAAATTGCTTCCCACACCACCACCACGAAATTATTTTATAGCTACTTTGCTGAGTTTCCCTTTAAAAAATAATAATATTTGTATTATTAATTATATTTAAAATGTGACATTTAAAATGACAGTAATTTAAGCGCAGCCTTTGTTAAACTGTAAAGCCAAACGTAAATGTGTAAAATTGTTGAATAGTTTAATGGGGAAACATATTAACCAGCTAGTAATTCCAGTGTCGACTAGCTGCATCAGAACCGTTTAGTTGACTAGTCTTGCACATCCCTAGTAATCATCTGAGCATGATTTAATTTAATGAAAAAAAATGTGTGTGTGTTTTATATGATTGAATTCATGTACTGTATTTTTTTCTTTTCTTTAGAAAAAGGCAGTTATTGACTTCAAGTCAAATGGACACATTTTTGACAATCGCATTGTGCTGAATGGTATAGATCTGAAAGCCTTCTTGGAAAGTCTACCAGACGTCAAAGTTGTGAAGGTAGTGAAGAAACCACTGCTTTTTATACCTCCCATTCCTCTGTTCACTTAAACAGATATGCTAATGCTAATTTTTCATTATTCCCTTTAACAGATGGAGTGTGACGGTCAGGAGACAGCTGACAGTAATGGCTCCCTCTCCATGCCCGTCATCCCAATGAACTCAGCTGCTGAAGCCATCATTAACATGATCAACCAAGGCCAGATCCAGGTCACTATCAACGGCTTTACAGTCAGCAACGGCCTGGCCACCACGCAGGTACGGCCCACAGCATGCCAACAGTGTTCATCTCCACACACTGTGTGGTTAAGAAAATTAATTATTCGTTGCACACTGGTTTCAAAATTAGGCTTCTCCTTGGCTGAGAGGGTCTGTGCTTACTCTAAGGCTGTGATTTGGTCTTTTCAATTAATCATAGCATGACAAATAAGTGAATAATTGACCGTATTTACATGCACATCAGTTCCTAATTAAGGTCCATTTCCATTTAAGCTTTTATTTAAATAATAAGAGGTTTACGTGCTCCATAGCTATTGGAATATTCCTCTATACATCGCACATTCTGATAAAATAATAGTTTTTCTGAAATAATGCAATTAGGTATAATATTATATATATTTCTTGTAATTGGAATATTGGCTTAATTGGGTTGGAATATTAATCAAATTCTTTTTAACATCAAAAACAGATTTTCTGTGCATCTAAATGTGGACATTTACTCATCCTTTATGACTAATTGTGCAAATTGCATATGGAGATTTATGGGTGTGGCGGTCTGTTCCCAGAAAGCTGTTACTTTTGCACCTGTGCCTTTTTGTATTCACTCATGAGGGTCTTTTTTCCGTCAGGTTGATGATTAAATGATTCTAATCCTCTCCAATCCATTTTCTCTTTTGATCATCCCTTAATGAAATTTGACTCCATGAAAAAAGATTTGGCATAGAGACAATTTCATAGCAGAACATTACCATGTTGTTGTTTTTTCAGATTTTTACAGTGGAGGAGGTTGTAGTATCTGGAACTGTAGCCTTGCAGGTATGGCACACTCAAGCTGACTGTGAATGGCACGCTTTGAGACAGGATGTGCAATAGCCTTTTCTCTGTTCACTTGGGCCTTCACACCACTTCTGTAGGTGGCACAAACATGGTGGCGGAGGAGTCTACTGGCTTGTAGGGATGGGCTGTGCTGTCACATGCTTGTCTTTTCACAGATCTAAGCTAGCTACTCATGTGTTTACTAATGTTTCTGTTTAGATCAACAATAAGGCAGCAACAGGAGAAGAGGTTCCGAGAACAATCGTGGTGACCACCCGCTCGCAGTATGGCCTACCTGAAGACTCCATTGTCTATTGCAACTACAACCAGCTCTATAAGATCGACCCTCCTACACTGCAGATGTGGGCCAATGTAAGATATTCTTATGATATATGCAGCAATAAAACCCTCCACAAACATATCACAACTTAAGTTTTATTGCAGCATTCGCTAGGACATGCAGTTAACATATATATTCCTACTTTTAATTTGAAAACTAGTTAAAGTACTTGTAAGTAGGTGCAATTTTCTCTATCTGCCCTCTGACACAAAAACATAATGTACCTTTTCAACAAAAAAGTATGTATACCCTTTCAAGAAATAAAAATAAAATTAAATATAAATTAAAAATAAATAACCAAAAACAACTAACTTAAAACATATGTTTAAAATAAAACTGTGTCAGGCTAGGAGAACCTTCTTTATTCAGTAATCTAACGATCAGCCGGATAATCACAGCACATTTACGCTCACTGAAATCTTATTCAAGTAGGAAAAAATATTTAGCATTCACAATATAAAGCTCTTTAAACTTAAACAACTCTTCGGATTTACAGTTTCAATTCAGTGTTTGACTTTACCAAAAAGTAAGTAGTTCACTAAATATAATATTTACCGTGTTTGTAAAATTATTACCTTCATCTGGGCATGAATCTCTGGATGGTGATCCCTCACTGGAACAAATTAGATGTTCACTGCTTTTGCTGACAGTTTTCATCTGCATGAATTTTGCTGTTATTTTTAAAAAAATATATTTTTTTTTCACTTTTATTAATGTTATTGTTCATTACGTTTTTTCCCAAAAAGTATCGTTTTTTTATTTATTTTATTTTGAAACCATTCTTGGTAATGTTTGTGAATAAAACTAAATATACGTTTTTAATGTGCCTTTCAATTTGTGAGTAATCGGGTACTCGTTTTTGTGCTTTAGAGTACTTGACAACAAAATTATGCGAAAATGACCATCTTTAATCAAAGGATTTGTTTCAATTAACGGATTGTCAAGTGAAATAATTTCTCAAGTTCAGCGCGGACTGACAACAAACCCGTTAATCCAAAGCAGAAAGCGAATTTCTGATGCAAGCGCTTCTGGATAGAATTTTTGAAAATAAAAGTCCCACAAGGAATGATGTAATTTTGAAATGAATTACTTTGGAAAAAAATTAATTAAAATATTTTACAACAAAGATTGTTTTAGGATATCTAACAATATTGTGATATTTACTTCATATAAATGTTGTTGTTTTTTAACCAAAAAATTGCTACATAGCTAATGTAAACTTACATATTATACAAAGTCTTATACAATTTGGAACTAAAGACAACCATGTTTGTGGTATGATGGTCATTTTTTATTCCAGTAAACTTGAAAAGGTTTTTAAAGCTTTGGGGGTTCCCACTCCAATGATGTCATCATTGGGTTATCCTATCACAGATCGCTTTTTCCAACAATTTATGGCATAATGCATTTTCACTCTCCTTTCTAATATATGCTTTCATACTCGCAAGAAATGAAAGATTGCAAAATAAGTCTAATGACAAGGTGTTTGGGGAAACTTTGAACAAATAATAATCACATTTAATTAATTGCAATATACACAATGTTACAGCATCACAACAATATTCTGAATATTGCCCAACTCAAATATTATTTTCCATCAGATGCCCCCTAAGTAATTGCAAAAACTTAAAGAGGAATTATCAGTGTATATCTGTTGTTAAAGTCAAATTGACGCCTACTGTGCTTTTGATTGTGTAGATCCTGAAGCGTGTGCCCAACAGTGTGCTCTGGCTGCTGCGCTTCCCTGCAGTGGGTGAGCCCAACATCCAGCAGTACGCTCAGAACATGGGCCTGCCTGCTTCTCGCATTATCTTCTCTCCTGTAGCTCCCAAAGAGGAGCATGTGAGGCGCGGGCAGTTAGCAGATGTGTGCCTGGACACCCCGCTCTGTAACGGCCACACCACAGGCATGGATGTTCTGTGGGCTGGTACTCCAATGGTCACTATGCCAGGTCAGTAACACAAACTCAGAGCAAATGCAACTGCTCATTACACCTTTTTAATCTTATTTATGCATTGATGTTTTTCATGCATTGATCTTTTGACTTGTTGTGCAGGAGAGACACTGGCTTCTCGTGTAGCTGCCTCTCAGCTGACCTGTCTTGGCTGTCTTGAACTGATAGCCCATAGTCGTCAGGAGTATGAAGATGTTGCTGTCAAGCTTGGCACTGATATGGAATAGTAAGCCCAGTTCTTCTTATTAGTGATGTTCAAGGCATCACTATTTACTATTTTAACAAACCTCAAACCCGAAATATTAGATTTGAACATGTAACGTGGCCTGCATGTTTGTGCTATATGCATGAATTTTGCCTTCAATAATGTGGCTTTTAGAGGAGAGATTGTACATGTCTAAGCAATTAGATGAACGAAATCCACTTGGCAGATGATTAAAAGGGTGAAAAATCCCATAGACTTGCATTCAGGCTACCCAAGGTCATGTAAAACCTGGACCTATAGGGCAAATGTAAAAATTAAGTTTTGAGTTCATTATGCTCAGTTCTTTAAAAAAATGTATAAATTACTGTCAATGAAATCTCAATACATTTATTTGTAAAATCTTTAACCAGTAATTACAAACAACTGGAAAAGTCATTAATTGTTCCAAAGGTGTGGGAACCTGTACATTTAAAGGAGGGTCCCCAGATTTCGAGACCAGAATATCATACAAACTTGGTGGGCTCTTTTTACTTAGGCTTGTTAGCAACCACCAAAAACACCCTAGCAACAGCAATATCATGTCAGCCACACACAACATCTTAGCATCGTGGCGGCAAGTTTTCCACAGGCAAATATCACTCAAGTGTCATTTTACACCTGTAAAACAAGACATGTATGATATACTTTTTCCTCAATCCCACACAGCCTGAAGAAAATACGCACCCGCGTGTGGAAGCAACGCATCTGCAGCCCACTCTTTAACACCAAACAGTACACCATGGACCTGGAGAAGCTTTACCTGCAGATGTGGGAACATCATGTTGCCGGAGGCAAACCTGACCACCTCGTCAAAATGCAGTCTCTGGAGACCAGCGAGAGCACCTAAATTAAGCTCAAAGGTTGCATGCCCCTCCATCCTCATTAACCTACAAGCCCCACCCCCTTACGTTCTCCAGGATGTGTCAATCACAAAGACTCTATTGAGAATAAGAGAGCACCTATTTATCCCAGTCAGCTTTAGTTTCCATGAGCCAGAGTGGACCGCAGGATACAGAGTTGCTCCACTGAGACTCTGCTCCCCTTCTTATCGTACCCTAAATAAATCGATGTTGGTTGGCTCTACTGGTTTCTGCATCTGCTTGGAATTCCAAAGGATGAGGACACCCTCATTCTGTAATTGAAGTGGTCTTTTTGAAAATCACATTGGATGATGGGGCCTTTCTTAAAGGAAAATAGAAATATAACAGTTAAATAACATCCTGTAACACAGAGATAAGTTTTTTAGTTAAGAGGATTTGCTGCTTGACCTATTTTAGCTTTCTCATCATATCCTAAAGGGTGACAGATGCAAAGCTCAGCTCTCTTTTCCCTAATGAATGCCAACATTGTTTTCCAAATGCTATCAATAGAAAATAATGAATCCTGCTTTCCTTTTTTTATATGCTATGTGAACAAGCTAAACAGTGGAGTGACTTATTACACTGACAAATGGCCTGAACCTGCTATTGACTCCTGATGAATTTTCTTGATTTTTTTTATTGTTTTACCAGGAATGGTCTAGGTAAGTATGTTCTAAGCTTCTTTTTGTTTTGTACACTGTCTTGCTGATAACTCATTTTATTTATGCCCTGTCTTTGTCATTTTTGCAAGGCTCTTTACATTAACTGAAATAAAGAGATGTGGCAAATCTTTCAGAGAGTTGCACATGCTTGGCTACAGTTTTCCCATTTACTCTTCAAATCCTTTCAGGAACGAACACATTCGTTTTGGAACTATCTCTGGTAAAATACTGGTGAATTGTGATCTGTATTGCTTTTTTGTTGTGCAGGGTGTCTGTTCTTGTTGCTCGCTGAACTGTCATTTGCGTTGTAAATTTGATTGCTGTGTTCAGAATAAAGTGCTAAAGATGTTTCTACACTTGTGTTGTAGGGTATCCAAGATTTTACTTATTTTACATATGGCCAAAAGAGGGCATCATCCATAAAATTAGACAAGTAGTTTTGCTTACTGTCAACACAGACATATGATGACACTCATTAATTAAATCTACTTGCGATTAAAATCCAGTCTAGATGTATTTTCTACTTAAAGGAATATTTTAGGTTCAACACAAGTTGAACTAAATTAACAGCATTTGTGTCAATGTTGATTTGACTTGCGAAGAAGCTGAAACCTGAGTGGTGGTGGCGTAGTGGGCTAATGCACACAACTGTTAATCAGAAGGTCGCTGGTTCGATCCCCACAGCCACCACCATTGTGTCCTTGAGCAAGGCACTTAACTCCAGGTTGCTCCGGGGATTGTCCCTGTAATAAGTGCACTGTAAGTCGCTTTGGATAAAAGCGTCTGCCAAATGCATAAATGTAAATGTCAACTGGGCTTACAGTGAGACACGTACAATGGAAGTGAATGGGGCTGATCCGTAAACATTAAAATACTCAGTTTTTCAAAAGTATAGCTACAAGATGCAAACAATATGCATGTTTAAAGTGATTTATTGTGATAAAATTGCTTACTAACATTCTCTGTGTAAAGTCATTTCCAATTTTACTATTTCATTGCCATGACAATGTAATGCCATGAACAGTATAATCATAAAACGACTGTAAAACCAATGATTTAAACAACTTTACAGCCCAAATAATACATGAATGTAGCACTCTTCACATGAAGGACGACAGGAAACACGTCTTCCCCACAAGGTAAGCTTTTTAATTCATGTTGCTCTTTACACTATAACTTTACACACACACAACACACAATAACAGCGCACTGGGTTAGTCTGTCATCTTCCTCCCCTGGAGGCACACTCGCTGCCCTTTTATGCCGCTCTCCCCGTGCTCACTGAAATTAGACACCGGTGTTAGACATAATTTAGCTCAGGTGTAAGCGCCCTTACCGCTTTTCTCTCCCGGACGGGCGCTTGACCACGCCCCCGCTGCCACAATGAATTAAAAATGAATGTGCTTATATAAAATTAAAAGCTTTAGATTTCTGGCTTTTTAAACCCTCCAAAAAATATGCCCCATTCACTTCCATTGTAAGTGCTTCACTGTAACCTCGATTTTTGCGAGGAAAACAAGTCGAAATTGCGTTTTATGGTAATCAACGTTGTTACACATGCTGCCGATTGAACTTAAATTGTGTTGAAACCGGAATATTCCTTTTAGTGATTTAAAGTGATTGTTTATTTTTATGAACCAGAATACAATGAAGGTGAAATTTTAGTGTATGCCCAATTAACAGGTACATTTATTATTATATATAAAAAATTACAAATTAATCAAAGAAATGCTGAAGGAATTATGATAATTGGAAATCAATCCACATTCAATCTAATAATATTCTTTTGGATAAACCAAAAAATGGGAATGTCAGTGTTTCTAGACACTATTATTTTTCAGATCTTATTTGAATCTGTGTTGGGTGTAATCTGATTACAAAGTAATTGTGTAATACATTACATTTTAAATTCTTGTCATCAGATTACAGTTACTGACTTCTAGTGAAGTGGTTATTGGTTAAACCACGTGGCTCGAGTGTTTTGACTACATTCACCAAAGTTTGTTCAGATCCATTTAATGATTCAGTGACCATTTCTTGTGGTGACAACATTTACATTTATGTAAATGCAGATGCTTTTATCCAAAGCGACATACAGAGCCCTTATTACAGGGACAATCCCCCCGGAGCAACCTGGAGTTAAGTGCCTTGCTCAAGGACACAATGGTTGTGGGGATCGAACCAGTGACCTTCTTATTACCAGTTTACCAGTTATGTGCTTTAGACCACTACACCACCACCACTCCTGACAAATGAGTGTCTTGTGTGAAATGAGTTAGTCACTGAATCAACGATCAAAATAAAATTATAATCCTTTAAAATGTGAATGTCTACAGACATACAAAGAGACTTTTGAAGAGTTTTTAAGCATTATAAGAACAAAGCAAATCATTTCCCTACAGTTTGTGATCTGCTGAGCATGACTTTTATCAAGAGACAACAATAATAGTCTTATAATGATTATGAGTTTCAATAATGTCTGTAGGTTTTCATGTATAAAAAAAAGCATTTCTACATATTGATTCACTTCAGTAAAATCTTTTTCCCTCACAATTTGTCAATTGCACACCAACATAGAGGTAAAAAAACAGGAGCTGATATTAAAAATAGCTTTACATATTTAACACAGATCTGGTAATCTGCTTCAATTAGCAAAATCAACCGATCAAACTATGACCTCACAAACAATGTAAAGAGCATAACTTAATGCAGACTCAGTCACTGATATACAGCTGAAACTCGAAAAATTAGAATATCGTGCAAAAGTTCATTAATTTCAGTAATTCAACTTAAAAGGTGAAACTAATATATTATATAGACTCATTACAAGCAAAGTAAGATATTTCAAGACTTTATTTGATATAATTTTGATGATTATGGCTTACAGCTTATGAAAACCCCAAATTCAGAATCTCAGAAAATTAGAATATTGTGAAAAGGTTCAGTATTGTAGGCTCAAAGTGTCACACTCTAATCAGCTAAACACCTGCAAAGGGTTCCTGAGCCTTTAAATGGTCTCTCAGTCTGGTTCAGTTGAATTCACAATCATGGGGAAGACTGCTGACCTGACAGTTGTGCAGAAAACCATCATTGACACCCTCCACAAGGAGGGAAAGCCTCAAAAGGTAATTGCAAACGAAGTTGGATGTTCTCAAAGTGCTGTATCAAAGCACATTAATAGAAAGTTAAGTGGAAGGGAAAAGTGTGGAAGAAAAAGGTGCACAAGCAGCAGGGATGACCGTAGCCTGGAGAGGATTGTCAGGAAAAGGCCATTCAAATGTGTGGGGAGCTTCACAAGGAGTGGACTGAGGCTGGAGTTACTGCATCAAGAGCCACCACACACAGACGGGTCCTGGACATGGGCTTCAAATGTCAAACGTCTTACCTGGGCTAAAGAAAAAAGAACTGGTCCGTTGCTCAGTGGTCCAAAGTCCTCTTTTCTGATGAGAGCAAATTTTGCATCTCATTTGGAAACCAAGGTCCCAGAGTCTGGAGGAAGAATGGAGAGGCACACAATCCAAGATGCTTGAAGTCCAGTGTGAAGTTTCCACAGTCTGTGTTGGTTTGGGGAGCCATGTCATCGGCTGGTGTTGGTCCACTGTGCTTTATTAAGTCCAGAGTCAACGCAGCCGTCTACCGGGACATTTTAGAGCACTTCATGCTTCCTTCAGCAGACAAGCAGATGGAGATGCTGACTTCATTTTCCAGCAGGACTTGGCACCAGGGGCGTCGGACTGGGGGGGTAAAGGGTACCGAGTACCCAGGGCCCGAGGCAGGGGGGGCCCCTTAGAAGTCAGTTTTCTATACATACATATTTGGTACGGGGGCCCAGCAAGATGGTTTGTACCCAGGGCCCAAAATTTGGTGCTACGCCCCTGCTTGGCACCTGCCCACACTGCCAAAAGTACCAAAACCTGGTTCAATGACCATGGTATTACTGTGCTTGATTGGCCAGCAAACTCGCCTGACCTGAACCCCATAGAGAATCTATGGGGCATTGCCAAGAGAAAGATGAGAGACATGAGACCAAACAATGCAGAAGAGCTGAAGGCCGCTATTGAAGCATCTTGGTCTTCCATAACACCTCAGCAGTGCCACAGGCTGATAGCGTCCATGCCACGCCGCATTGAGGCAGTAATTAATGCAAAAGGGGCCCAAACCAAGTACTGAGTACATATGCATGATTATACTTTTCAGAGTGCCGACATTTCTGTATTTAAAATCCTTTTTTTATTGATTTCATGTAATATTCTAATTTTCTGAGATTCTGAATTTGGGGTTTTCATAAGCTGTAAGCCATAATCATCAAAATTATATCAAATAAAGGCTTGAAATATCTTACTTTGCTTGTAATGAGTCTATATAATATATTAGTTTCACCTTTCAAGTTGAATTACTGAAATTAATGAACTTTCGCACGATATTCTAATTTTTCGAGTTTCACCTGTAAACTCCACTTACAATGTGTGCTTAAAAGAAGGAGTGTCCTGTTTGTTTTCTGCAGTGCATTTCCTTTATTGCTGCCAATCAAGAACGATATGCCGATAAATAACTCCCATTTGTGTGTTCCTCATCTTTAGATTATTCATTTAGATCAACATCAATGGCATACAAAGCATAGATAAATGAGCATTGTTGAAAGCAGCTTTGTAGAAATTAATGGAGCCATATTGACTCTCTGACTGACGGCCTGTTATGTAAGGGTTGTTTCGGCTCATGAAACTCACCTGTGATTGGCTGGATGTTCGCTCAATCAGCCCAAAGTAACAAAACGCAAATAATACTGTATACAAATCCACCATTTGGACTCTGTTTGGGTTTAGCTTGTAAAAGTGGGGGACAAAAATCACCAATTTAAAGAGTGCAGGGGACGTGTCCCCCATGGCTGCTACGCCCTTGGTTTTGAAACTGTGAGTATTTTAACGTTTACAGATTGGCTCCATTGACTGCCTTTGTAAGTGCCTCCACTTTTAATGTGACCTATAATGTGAACAATTCAATTGAAAAACAAACTGAAATCTTCATGGGGGGAAAAATGAAAATTAAAAACCTTAAAATAAACTGTGCTAAAATATATTTAACGACACTCCCTATATTCAATCTATTTCAAACGTTATAACTCATTATCTTTGGCAGCTCTTCTACTTATGGTTTTACATTTCAACATACACTCACCGAGCACTTTATTAGGAACTCTTTGGTCCTAATAAAGTGCCCAATGTGGTCTTCTGCTGTTGTATCTGCCTCAAGGTTCTACGTGTTGTGCATTCTGGGATGCTATTCTGCTCACTACAGTTGTACAGAGGGGTTATCTGATATACTGTAGCCTCTCTGTCAGCTCGAACTAGTCTGTCCATTCTCCGTTGACCTCTCTCATCAACAAAGCGTTTCCGTCTGCAGAACTGCCGCTCACTGGAGGTTTTTGGCACCATTCTGAGTAAATTCTAGAGACTGTTGTGCGTGAAAAACCCTGGAGAGCAACAGTTACAGAAATACTCAAACCAGCCCATCTTGCACCAACAATCATTCCAAATCTAATATTTTCCCCATTCTGATGGATGATGTGAACATTATCTGATGCTCCTGAACGGTGTCTGCATGATTTTATGCACTGCATTTCTGCCTCATGATCAGCTGATTAGATAATTGCATGAATAAGTAGGTGTACAGGTGTACCTAATAAAGTGGTCGGTGAGTGTATATGGATATACTCATCAATGAAACTAAATAAATATTAAAACATACATTTAATAAAAATGGGGTGATGGTTGTGTATCCGGTCCTACTCAACCCGCTCCAAACGTGACTCGAACTGGTGTGGGTGGCGGGCGTGCTAACGAGGAGGCTAAAGGCTACAGCCTCTAGCATCTGTCATCAGTGCACCTCTTGAGGCCAGGGGAGTGAGGTTTACACACTGCACAGCTACCTACCAGCTGGCTCCCATTACACTCAACCACCTAAACCTCACTCCCTTCCGGGTCACGGCACCACTGTAACCGATCCTACTCGACCCGCTCCGAATGGGACTTGAACCGGCTTCTCTGGCATGGGAGGCGGGTGCGCTAAAGAGGAGGCTAAAGGCTACAGCCTCTAGCGTCAGTTGCTAGTGTGCCTCTTGAGGCCAGGGGAGTGAGGTTTACACACTGCACAGCTATCTACCAGCTGGCTCCTGTTACAGATGTGTTCATCAGATCTTTCTTGAATTGCAGTGTTCGAGGCATGTAGTTGTTTCATGACACCCTTTACTAGTCTCCTTCCCTTCTATCATTTGTGGTTTATGATGATCTTTGTTAAATGTCTGCTACAGGCCTCCGTTTGAGGAGAAATGGTGAAATGCGCTTGGTGTATACAGTCAATGCTTTCTCAGATCAGCTTGGTCTGAATGAAAGCTCTGAAAACTGTTATTCCACTGAATGAAGAAGCTTTACACAGTAATGTTAAAAATGTTTCTTCTCCTGTCTCTGAAAATATCCATATTTTAAAATCTTCTTCCAAACACTCCTGGAGTGTTTTGAGTTTTAATTGGCAGTTTGGGAACAAGGCACATGTAAACACATACAACTGGAAACTAGCGGGCCACATTATTTCAACGTGGTAGTACGTCATCGGGCTCAGTGCAAGTAGTTCATTGCAACATTGAACATTTACATTTATGCTTTTATACAAAGCAACTTACAGTGCACTTATTACAGGGACAATCCCCCCAGAGCAACCTGGAGTTAAGTGCTTTGCTCAAGGGCCCAACAGTGGCATCTTGGTGGTGCTGGGGCTTGAACCCTCAACCTTCTGATCAGTAACCCTGAGCCTCAACCACTGAGCCACCACTGCCCCCAATCCGATGCAATTGAAAACATGCCTTTTCAAACACTCCCCCCAATCCCATGCAATTGGTCAAGCCAGTGTTGCTGTGTTGGGCTGGACAGGCCACTGAAAAAGAACAGAGCAATTTTTCACTGTTTCTGACGAAATCAACCTACGGATGGCTTACTGGAGTGGTGGTGGCGTAGTGGGCTAAAGCACATAACTGGTAATCATAAGGTTGCTGGTTTGATCCACACAGCCACCACCATTGTGTCCTTGAGCAAGGCACTTAACTCCAGGTTGCTCCGGGGGGATTGTCCCTGTAATAAGTGCACTGTAAGTCACTTTGGATAAAAGCGTCTGCCAAATGCATAAATGTAAATGTAAATGGATTAAACTGTCAGGTTGCTAAAGAACCGATGTATGTAATAATGTTTGGCAAAATGCCTATGTATTTAAGGGTTAAGCAAATCTGTAAAATGTGTGATCAGCATACAGTATATTGTAATTTAAAGGTCTAGTTAACCCAAAAATAATCCTTTTATCATTGTTTAATCACCCTCATATTGTTCCAAACACTTATTACTTTCTTTCATGGAACACAAAAGGAAATGTTAGAATTACAACCACTGTCAGTACTGACTTTCATTGCATCTTTTTTTCCATACAATGAAAGTGAAGGGAAACTACATGCCTTGTTGAGACAATAAACCTCAAGACCAGTAATCTCAAGAACAGTTGTTTGATATATTTTACTCAACTTTAAATAATACTTAAATAGCATGTCAGTTGTTATCAAGTGCAAAACATCTGAAACCAGTTTGAGAGAGACATGTGCAAATAGGAAAAATACAACCACAGGATGACATTATATTCACTTAAACTGCTGAGATCTCTTTACAAGCCGAGGTACAGAGAAAGGTACACTACAAACATCCCTGAAAGCGCAAAGTATTATAAAGCCTACAAAACACTGATGCTAAAGTCAACTGAAGCAATTGTTAATGTACAATATAGGCTTATATATAGACCATTTAGATTGTTAAATTGGTGATATAATCATATAAAAAAATAAAAAAAAGATATATATATATATATTTGAACATTAAAAATCCCTAAGGCATAAACTCATATTATAATCACTGTTTCAAAGAATATTTGAGCACATACTGCACCTTCATATAAATCTGATATATGCTACTGATTTATGATGTAGATTTAATGCTAAGGTTTAAATATATTGTCTGTAAACAGTTGATGTCTTTGCTATTTGGCAAACATCCATGGACCTGAAATTACCCCCGGGGATGACAGGCATCAAGGTTTTGGAATGGAGTGCATAAAACTGTGAAATCATAAAAAGGTACGATATTTATATAGCAATGAACATTTCCTGTGCTTATGGTGGCAGTCAGTACAAACTTGTTTTCTTCATGATGCGAAGAAATTCTTGTTGGTTAACTTCCCCATCGCCATCTCTGTCTGCTTCATCAATCATTTCCTGGAAGACAGATATACATGGAAAAATAAATCTGTCCCACAGCTTTGCATTCTTGAAAATTCAGAGGGACAATCTTCTTGTATTCTCATTAGACCAGAAAGCAAATATTAGTTTCTCGATTATTCTCATACCTGTAGCTCTTCGTCTGTGAGGTTCTCCCCCAGTTCTTTGGCCACTCGCTTTAGATTCCGGAAAGATATTTTTCCTGTCTCATCATCGTCAAACAGCCGAAATGCTTTAAGAATTTCTTCCTTAGAGTCCTTATCAGCCTTTAGAAAACATGAATTAACATGTCTGGTTTATATTCAACCCACAATCACACATTCATTTATTTTTAACTTATGGGTAAAGATATACTGTAATTAGTGGTAGTGATCGAGTCAGATGTAGTATGCACTCAAATTTTTAGTGTATATACTGTGTGTTTATATACATATATATGTATATATATATATATATATATATATATACAGAGCGGTTATCTGAGTTACCGTAGACTTTGTCATTTCTAACCAGTCTGGCCAATCGCTGTTGGCACCAACAATCATGCCATGCTCCATGTTGATGTGAACATTAACTGAAGCTCCTGACCCCGTATCTGCATGATTTTATGCACTGCAGTGCTGCCACATGATTGGCTGATTAGATCATCGCATGGATGATTGTTGGTGCCAGATGGGCTGGTTTGAGTATTTCTGTAACTGCTGATCTCCTGGGATTTTCACACACAACAGTCCCTAGAATTCCCTCCGAATGCTGCCAAAAAAAAAAAACATCCAGTGAGGGGCAGTTCTGTGGATGGAAATGTTTTGGCAATGAGAGAGGTCAACAGAGATTGTCCAGACTGGTTAAAACTGACAGAGTATACAGTAACTCAGATAACTGCTCTGTACAATTGTGGTGAGAAGAATAGTCTGAGATGCGGGTTGGTGCTGTTTTGGCGGCATGAGGGGGACCTACAGAATATTAGACAGGTGGTTTTAATGTTGTGGCTGATCGGTGATATATATATATAAAAACACACATTATAACATATACAGTACATACTGTGTGTGTGTGTGTGCGTGTGTGTACTTTAATTTTTTACAGTTATTATATGGGGAAATCTCAAAACGTAGACATTTTCACAACAGGTTTTGTTAGATTCACCAATGACAGTTTTATCAACATTTAAATCTTACCATTTTTTGTGTCATAACTGTCAGAAAATCGTTGAAAGTGATCTTGCCAGTAGCATCTTTATCCACCTCGGTAATCATTTTCTTGATTTCCTCCTTTTTAGGCTCAAAACCTAATGCTCGCATGGCCACCTGGATAGTTTGCATAATTCCCCATTAAATGCATTTGTTCAGTACTTTGTGCTTTGACAACATTCTTGATTAAACTATCACTCAGAGACCCTTGAGTCTCAAAGTGATTTAGCATGTTTCTAACAATTGCGAGGCATTATATCTTACCTTTAACTCTTTCACTTCAATGTAACCAGAGCCATCAGTGTCAAACAGCTCAAACGCCTCTCGGATCTCCTGTCTTTGCTCCTCAGTCAGTTCAGGCTTTGGATTTACTTTTTTACGATGGGCTACTGCCCCCAGTGATGGTCTTTTAGGACTAGTGGCCTATATTTAGAACAGAACAGAATAGAGCAATATTCAATGCAGATACTAAATACAGGACGAGAGAGAGAGAGAGAGAGAGAGAGAGAGAGAGAGAGAGAGAGAGATAAATAATAATAATAATAATAATAATAATAATAATACAGTACAATACTCAATAGAGAATTATACAATGCCCTAGTGTAAAAATGGAAAATGCATATGACAACAATGCATAATGCTTAGAATAAGACTGTTTGATGATTATTATGTGAAAGAAAAGAAGAGTAGTGGACAATGGAAACCTGTGATATTATATAGTCATTTTTAAAATGATTGTAAATACACTCATATATACTTAACTTACATGGAAGGACCTTTACCAGTAATAAGCATCACATATGGTTACGTTGGGCCTATATACTACAGGACACGCGTTAAAAAGGAAATATTACATATATATAAATAAACATCGTTTAACGGAAGAGATGCTACTTATATTAATCGCAAACATAAATGCACAAATCACAAATATTGCTACATAGTTGCATTCGCAGTGACTCACCATCTTTAGCGAAAGAAGACCCGAATTTCTTTAACCTACTATGGTGAAGGATTGTCTCATGAATATTATTTACGCTTCGTGACGTTCTGCCTGATGGGCGTGACGCGACGTGTGTGGCGAAGGCTTGGTTTATGAATATTAATTAGTTTGCGTTCCTGACGTTCCAGGAAGCAACTTCAAGACGACTCGATCAATATTCATGAGCAAGGCATTCGCCATAGTAGGATTGGATATTTTCCTAAAAATATCGCTTCTTCAAACAAGCTGGTGGATACAGTATCTAATTCATACGAAAGCCCGGAATCGCATGTGTGGGGGGAAAAAAAAATAACGGTTAAAAAATAAAAAATAAAATTGTGTAAAAAAATAGTGTTCCTTACTGAGCCTAAGTCTTAATTTGTTTTCTCTCTTCCAAAATGTATTTTTTCGCTCTTCAAAATTTTTTTTCTGTCTTCAAAACAATGTATGCGGTACCAACCTTGGCCACCAGGTGCCACTATCAGTAAACATGTAATCGTATGCTTTTAATGCTTACAGAAGCTCTGAACCGCAAGGTGAAAAACAAATGGTGAAAAAAAAAAATTATTGTCTCAGTCTTAAAAAAAATAAATGTTCTCTTCAAAAAAAAGTTTTTTCCAACATTGCTGGCTTTGGTCTACTAGTGATGATGTTTCTGGGGGCACAGACAGCAGATACATGTAAATAAATGCATATTTATTAGTATATTTTGTGTCGTATTTTGAATATTGTTTATACAATTAAATGAAATATAACAAAACTAATTTAAATAAACAGCGACATCCAGTGCCCAGAATATGAACTTCATATACTTTCTCCATAGCGGGCCTAATTCTGTTCTATTTCTAAAGTCTCGCAGGCCGCATCGGAGCAGTCAGAGGGCTGCAGGTGGCTGTAAATACAGTATATTTCAATAGATGTTTACTACTATTACTATTTATATACTTTAAGATATGAAGTTGGAGACATGATATATGTGTAGATGTGGCATGTTTCCATAAAGTCGCTTTTTTTTTGTTTGTTTGTTTTTTTGCATGCCTTCGCTTCAATTTAGAACACTTGATTATCTAAACAAAAAAACTAAATATGCTTTGATGTGAGGATAAAAATATGGATGATATTGTCAAAGATGAAAGACATAGATACCGCAGATCCCCACAAGGAGTCAGGGATTGTTTTTATTTCACCTCTAGAGGCCGCTGTTATACTGTAGAATCCTCAAATGCCATCCACAGGGGAACTTGGAGGAATAATAATAATAATAATAATAATAATAATAATAAATAAACTATCGACAAATAATGCATGACATATTTTATTAAGTCATATATTCGGGTCACAGGAAAATCCCAACGTTCCCAGATCTGTTCATACTACTCACCTGCATACCTGAAGAACATACTCTTTTACCGGCCGAAAAGTGTCCTTCATTAAATACAGTACATAATCTGACAAATGTGTATGTGTGATGCAGCTTCCATTGGAAGTAATGGTGCAGAGACAGTTTAGATCCATTAGATGGCAGATTGTCATTATCTTGACCAGAAGTTGGCAACCAAGTTTTGCCATTTATATTTTTTCTTGCTACTCTCTGTCCCATACCACATCCCTCCCAATCCCCATTTAAAATTATTCCTTGCAGTGACAAGGAATACATATCGTGTTCCTTCCTCTCTCTGTCTCATCGCTTGTGTGCCAGTGATTACCTTGTCAATGGTGGAATGCATGATTACTGTGATGGAGATAATCTGTCTGAACTGCATACATAAGTATAAATTGTATACATTGTGCAGAGTACGACCACTAACTGTGATGCACACCACTTTTCTCAGGCTAAAATAGAAATGTTGTGATTAATACAGTACCTCATCATGCAAGCTTTGGGTGTAGGCTTTGTGTGTACTCTCAGTTAAGTACATTTCTAATGAAATAGTTTTTACTTCGTTACAATGGGCGGCTTTCCTGTCGTTACATTACTAGGTTGAATTTTAATTAATGCGTTGTATTGACAGATTATTGAATGAGATTTATACGATAGCTGTAGTCCACACAGCTGCGCACTCTATCACAGACTGTCACTCGAGCCGAGTCCATCACTGCTGCAGCATCATGCTCACCCATATGGTGAAAAAATTATAATTAGTTAAAATTGCAGCTCCAACTTAAGGCAGTATGCTGAGGTAAGTGGCTCTAATGATAACACAGGCTTTTCCGTGACATGGTGATTGTCATTTTCAGGGTGATTCTGTAAATATTGTCTCTTGTGACCAATGTGCTTTGTCCCGCGTGTCATGAGCAGTATTTACGCATTTATCCTGCGCCCTCACTGGTCTACTGGAAACTATCACAGCTACTTCAGGCTGATTAACTGTATAAATCCATGTAAACATCCACATTATGTGTAAATGCCTTTTGCTCCGTTGAACGTGTAATTGACAACTGGAGCACGAACAGACAGCATTTGTGCACCTGGTGCCCTAAACAGGCTGCGTAGACTGCATTTTGGGAGCTGCTGTACTGTGTACTCTGTTGTAAGTTTTTCGACACTGAAAACTGTAACTACACTGAACTAAGAACTAAAAGCTGTAAAATAGCGAAAGTAGGCATTAATAATACATGATCTTGCTTTGGTTTATATTTCAGCATTGTATATAATGTCCCTGTGGGACATTGTTCACATTTTCACCGTAATAATTACTAGAAATGTTTCCAAACCTCTCTTCTTATTGACAAAGAGCCCTTAAATGGATAGTTTACCCAAAAATTCTCTCCTCATTTACTCACCCTCATGCCAGATGTGTATGACTTTCGTCTGCTGAAATCAAATGAAGATCTTTGAAGAATTTCTCAACTCTTTGGTTCCGTATAATGCAAGTGAATGGATGCCAACATTTTAAAGCTCAAAATCACAAAAGTCAGCATATAAGTAATCCATATGACTTCAGTGGTTAAATCAATATCTTCAGAAGTGATATGATAGGTGTGGACAAGAAACAGATCACTTTCACATTCTTCTATGCATATTGCCCCCTGCTGGTCTGGGACAAGTACTTTTAGCAAAAAATGACTTAAATGTTGATCTGTTTCTCACCCACACCCAGGGCTGGCCTGGCAATCTGGCATACCAGGCATTTTCCTGGTGGGCTGACGCACTTTGGGGCTGACGCACTTTGGGGCTGATCAGGGACAGACTGGCCAGCAGGAGAACTGAGCCGCCTCATTATGCAGAATGGAGCACAAAACGGCAGCGCGATATGCAGAAAAAGACAGCGAACCCCATAATAGCTCATCCATAATTTAATATTCTGTCATAATTTCTCTACCCTCATGTTGTTCCAAATCCTGTGACCTTCTGTATTCTGTGGAACACAAAATATGTTAGTGTTTCCCAAACTGGGGTACGCATACCCCTGGGGGTACGTGAGGTGACAATGGGGGTACGCGAATACAATTCTGAGATTTACTGTTCTTTCAATTTCATCACAGTCTAAAAATAACATTTAAAGGTGGGGTATGTGATTTGCAAAACGGCCGGCAGATTTTGAAAATACACAACTCTAAGGTTCTACCTTCTCTCCTCCAACGCTGGCCCTGACTCCACCCATTCGAAAAACATGGACGCGCAATCATGCACGCGCGAAAACTCAGATGCGCAGTGTTCTAGCAGTGTTCTAGACTCACTAGTCAAACAGTGCATTCACCTGTCAGACAATTTTTCAGAGCAAATTGTTGACACAGCAGGAGGAGGGGGTCGCATACCACTCTTGAAAGGTGTAGAGCTGATTTTCTCATAACTGTAAAAAAAAGAACATCGCCAGCCCTAGGCGTCTGTACAGCTGGTCTTCTATTCAAAACAGGATTCATAGAAATGTGGAACAACCCCACTAGCACCTAGCACTAAAAGCTCTATTCTCCATACATAAATACAATCGCTTCCTGTTACTGGGTCACGAAGCTTTGAGTATGCGCATCGAACGGGACACGCAGCCAGGGTGGTGGGGGAGGGGGCATGTACAACCGTTTGATTGACACATTTTCTGTCCAATGATTCTAGATGGTCTTGAAAATGATTGGCTGGAGTTTTTCGAGTCCTGCCCGTTCCACAGATGATTAAATTGCTTAATTTTCATTTCAGTGCTTCTAATTTACAGCCAGTAAGTGGGTTAGGAATAGGATTTCAAGTTATTTTGAAAAAATGGTCAAAAAAGAAAATCACATACCCCACCTTTAAGTTAATGTATTTCTCACTGACAAAAAGTATTTTGTGTGCCCTCTAGTGTAGAAACACCAAAATGGTTGTGTCATAAAGGTCAGAAAAATCTTTTGCCGCTAAAAAAAATGCATTTACTCATGCATCATGCATCACACATTTATATTTTGTCGCCAGCCCAGACCAGTGCTAGGTGACGTAGCTTAGTGATAGCAAGTTAAATTGATACTTAACTGTTTTACCAGACTCACACATGTCAGTCATCCACGATTTTAGTTGGTCTGTTTTTTTTTTTTTCGCGGTTTAAAACATCATTTGTATTTAAGGTTAGATGCATAGGGAGTTCATAAGCTTTGATGACAGGTGTCACACGCAGTCATTTTCACTCACATTTGCTTGCACGGTAGAGACCTGTGCATGACAGAGAGCTCAACTTTAACTGTCAATGGACATAAAGCTTTGGCGAAGTCTGCACGATCTAACGCAATGACGTTCCTGCAATGGTGCGCAATTACCGGCACAGAACCGAACGCTATTCTTGCGTACCATGATGTGATGAGAGGGGAGTTTTCAAGTTAAGCAGTTACTGTATATCATATCTAGCATACCCATCTCAATCGGTAAGCCATTTATACAGTATGTGTATGATTAATATAACATGTACAAAACATGTACAAATATACTTATAATATAAGGGAGTTGTTTTACAAAGATAATTGTTAAACAGACATATTTTAAAATGACCTTGTGAATTTGATCTATGCGTTAGAGACGTGGTAGGTACACAAAAGGATGTTGAATGTTTGAAGGGGACGCCACTGTAAAAAGTTTGGGATCGACAGAATGTCAGAGACTGACAGTCTCAGTCACCATTCACTTTCAAAATATATAGAAAAAAATACACATTTACTAAAAGTAAATAGTGACTCAAGCAAACATTCTGTCTAAAATCTCCTTATTGTGTTGGAATATAGGGGAGTTAACGTCCATTTGTGAAAGTAACGAGTTACTCACTACTTGAGTACTCTTTTAATTGGATACTTTCTTACTCTTACTCAAGTAATAATTTATGTTAGCACTTTTGCTTCTACTTGAGTAATTGTTTTATAAAGTAATTGTATTTTTACTTGAGTACAGTTTTTGGCTACTTGAGCCTCTCAAGTTTTTGGCTACTGTTCATTTTTATGATTTCTTATGCTTATATTACATCTGTTTCTCAAAATGCATGAATAAAGTAGAGTTTTTCTGTAGAATGCTACTAGCCCTAGCTCTGTAACTAGTGGGATCTCAAACTCAACCACCAGAGACATTCAACCAAAAGTGAGGGGAATTAATAAAAAAGTGCACTTTCTCACTCCCATAAAACAAAAATAAGAGAAATCTCAAACCTGAAATGTTCTGCATCCACACAATACTTGCCTAGATACCCCCTAAAAAATGTTTGACTTAGAATCAAACCCTTCCCATTATACATTGACCCTAAATATGGAAGTTTGAGCAATCTTGAGCATTACATCAGGACTTAAGTTCTAAGTCTAAGCAACAAAAATGTCCAAAATGTTTATATATGTACATTGTAATGTGCTCTAGAGATCAGTTTTTGTTCCAAGGAGCTAGGACCATCCTGAGCCACGATATTGAGGTTTCCGTAAACTGTTGTATAAACAAATTTTGTCATGTGCCATGACACAAAGATGGCCGTCGTGATTTTGCAATAACAATATTTAGAGGTAATCACTCAAAAAAAAAAAAAAAAAATAGGAATAATATAGCTGCAAGCAGCGATGGCGGGCCCAAGCCGGTGGCACCGCCACCCCCGTGCCTTTAGGGTTGCTGTGCACGATGGGCAATAACGTAACCTCACTTTGACTGTCGAGAAGATGTGTGCTGTAGACCTTGCATCAGTGTGGGCTCTGCAAAAGTGCGCATCGAGGGCACATATCAACCACAAAGTATGCGTGAGCACCCTTCTGATACCTAAAATGAAAAATGAGACACCCTACGGTCTCATGGAGTTAATGGACACATGAAATAAGTACACAAGACTGAAAATTCATATGAAGTGTGCCATTTGGGACAGGGCCTATGACCGTGAACCACAATAGTCACATCTATGAGGTAATTCAAATGTAGAATAATTTTTAATGTCATAGGATGTCATAGGCCAATATCTTTTGCAGCACTTAAATGTGTTAATCCAGAAGGCCAGTATTTATCTGGAGGTCTTTGTACAGGTTTATTAATGTAATTATAATTTACGCTTATGTGTTCCTATGATATGCAATGGAAGTACATTTTATGTTTAACATGGGTGTATTCACAATACATAGCATACTGATATCATATTTTACGATTATTTATCATTATGTTAAGTAGATCATTAAAGTTAAGATAGTAAATGTATTTATATATTTTGTAGTAGCTAATATAACAAGCAAGTACACTGTGGGAATTATGAATTATACCAATGGAGTCGTATGGATTGCTTTTATGCTCCCATTATTATGCTGTCCTTTTTATTCATAAATTAATTTCCTCGCCACGGCCAAAACGTTGGAGATATCAAAAATCCATCCGCAATGTAGCATCCTCAATGTCTTGACTTCATGCTGACCGAGTTTGGTGGCGATTGGATTAATTCTCTAGGAGGAATATATATAATTCCAGAGCATGTGTTTCCAAACAACCTATAATAGCCGACTTCCTGTTGGGCTGGCGTAAAACTTAGAGCACGAAAGTTGTTCGGCCCGATGAGATCTAGAAGTGTTCCAAGTTTCATATTATTACATGCAAGCATGTTTGATATATGGACCAAGTTTTCAGACCCCGCTCAAGGGGCGCTGTCGAGCCCCCTGCCACGCCCGGTACCAGCTTCAGCCCGGCCCTGATGGCCATGGGTTCTGACCCGTGTGCAAAGTTTCAAGAGTTTTTGAGCAAGTTAAGGGCCCCAAAAGTCCCGGAAACCTTGAAAAACAATATCTTAATGCAAATCTCACCCAACAGAAAACCCCTCTCCCTCCCCCTCCCCTTCCCTCCCCACACACACACACACACACACACACAGAATCGCAGGTCTGTCTGTCAGAGAGAGAAAAATTCAGAGAAATCCACATTCAAACCACAATATCTGACTTTCTGTTGGTCGGAGCTAATGACTGTAAATTAGAAAGTTGTTCAGCTCGACGAGAACAATATACACGCCGAGTTTTGTAACTGTAGATAGAACTAACTAAGTTATAACACACTTCATGTGTCCTTTTTAGTCCTAAATCAATTTCCTCGCCACGGCCAAACCGTTCGAGATATCAAAAATCCGTCCGAACGTAGCATCCTCAATGTCTTGACTTCATGCCGACCGAGTTTGGTGGCGATTGGATTCATTCTCTAGGAGAAATATATATAATTCCAGAGCATGTGTTTCCAAACAACCCATAATAGCCGACTTCCTGTTGGGCTGGCGTAAAACTTAGAGCACGAAAGTTGTTCGGCCCGATGTGATCTACAAGTGTACCGAGTTTCATATTATTACATGCAAGCATGTTTGATATACGGACAAGTGTTTGAATCCCATTCCAGGGGCGCTGTCGAGCCCCCTGCCACGCTCGGGTACCATCTTCGGCCCGGCCCTGATGGCCGCGGGTTCCGACCCGTGTGCAAAGTTTCAAGAGTTTTTGAGCACGTTAAGGGCCCCAAAACCTTGAAAAACAAAAAATAAAAGCATTTCACTCATCAGCAAAATCAGCCCCCTCCCCCAGACACAGAGAGACGTAGGGTCAGTGGGAGAGGCAGAGAAAATTCTCCAAAAAATCCACATTCAAACCAAAATATCTGACTTTCTGTTGGTCTGAGCTAATGACTGTAAATTAGAAAGTTGTCCGGCTCGATGAGAACAATATAATTACTGAGTTTTGTGACTGTGGGTTAAAGTATAAAACCAACCCCTCACTTTTGTCAAAAGGTGGCGCTTACTGAGCCCCTGCACCACGCCCGTTTCTGAAACTTTGCACATGTCTACTGGCTAATAAATGTGATGTGTCTGTCGAGTTTCATGCAATTTCAAGTATGCTAAGAGTCTAAAAGCATCAAAAAGAATATTCGAGTTTGAAGCATTGCCGCTGCAACAGTATCCAAGATATCAATAATCCTTTCACATGTCTACATCTGCCGTGTGTTTACATTACACACCAAAAGTTTTAAGTAAATCGGGTAAAAATAAGAGGGTGATTTCAAAGCATTTTGAAAGTGACACACTTCCTTCTGCCAGTTGGTGGCGCTATAACTTTGACTCACAATAGTCACATCCATGCGATCTGGCTCTTACAGCGAACAAACTGCTGAAGTTTCATCGAGATCAATTAATGTATGCAGAAGTTATAACACACTTCCTGTTTCTCTTTTCGTGCCATCATTTCGTTTCCTCGCCACGGCCAAACCGTTCGAGATATCAAAAATCCGCCGGCAATTTTTCATCCTCAATGTCTTGAATTCATGCTGACCGAGTTTCGTGGCGATTGGTGGAATTCTCTAGGAGGAGTATTTCAAATTCCATTGCATGCCTTTTCCAAACAACCCTAAATAGACGATTTCCTGTTGGGCTGAGGTAAAAAGTAAAAGTATGAAGGATATATGAAACGATGAGATCTATATGTGTACCGAGTTTCATATTATTACATGCAAGCGTGTTTGATTTATGGACCAAGTTTTTGGACCCCGTTCCAGGGGCGCCGTCGAGCCCCCCTGCCACGCCCCGGTACCAGCTTCAGCCCGGCCCTAATGGCCGCGGGTTCTGACCCGTGTGCAAAGTTTCAAGAGTTTTCGAGCACGTTAAGAGCCCCAAAAGTGCCCCAATAGTCGTAAAAAAAATAATAATCATAGTCATCCTAACGAAAACAATAGGGCCTTGCCTTTTCAAGGCTTGGGCCCTAATTAAAAATGGTCAAGCAACTTGTATTGGACCACTTGAGATGGACTGACCTAAAAGCTACTTTTGACACTGATTAATCTGTAAAACTGATATAGCTCTACTTGAGACCCTCATGACTGTGTGTAATATTTGAGATATTTTTACATTTTTATGAAAAGGTCAAAAAAGAGTTTGTTCAGGTCAAATGATTGAAACCCTTTTTGAAATGAATAATTAAGTTGTGTGCAATGAAATTAAGGTTAAAGAAAGTATTTTAACATTTACTTGATGGTCACCAATTGACATTTTCAAAGTCATTAAATCAATATATAATATATTAATATAAATCTGTGTGGCAGGGCGGAGGGCGGGGCTGGGTTGTGATTACACACACCCGGTCCCTTATCAGGCTAATTAAGCCTCTGAGAGGGATAAAGGCCGATGGCAGATGGCGGTGTGACGAGCGAGACATGTCTATCATGTGTGTGTTTGTGTCTTTTGTTTAAGTTTATAATTAAAATATAATTTATATTGTCAAGCCAGTTCTCGCCTCCTCCTTTCAATTGAACTCCTTTACACTGGTGCCTAAATCCGGGAAGGAGGAGGGATATGCTGTAGTAGAGTTCTCGCCACTACCATCCACCCCAACGGAGCAGCCGCAGCCATCTGCTAGGGGACGAGGATCCCGGCCGCCTGGAAATGGAGGAATGGCCGCCGACCGCGAGGGGAGAAGGGGCTCCTAAACGACTGCCTGGAGCGGTCAGGGCTGCTGCCAGGGGCGGAAGAGTCCCCACCAGCCGCTGTTTTTTTGGGGGGGTACAACACTGTTACAGGAAGTACCCCCCCATTTTTATTATTTCTGTTTCCCTCCCCTTGTCCCCTCCCTCATCCAGGTAGACGGGGATGACCTGCCAGCAGAGGGTACGGAAGGCACGCCCCTCCCCATGGAAAAAAAAGGGGGTGTACGTCATGCCAGGGGCTCCACTGCCTGAGAGAACGAGGGAGGAATGTGGCAGGGCAAAGGGTGGGGCCGGGTCGTGATTCTACCCAAATGGTCCCTTATCAGGCTAATCAAGCCGCCGAGTGGGATAAAGGCAGACTGTGGAGGATGGTAGGGTGTGAGAGAGAGATTGTTTACGGACATGTCCGTCATGTGTGTGTGTTTGTCTTTTGTTTAAATTAAGCATTAAAATATTGTTTATCTTGACAAGCCGGTTCTCGCCTCCTCCTTTCCATTGAACTCCTTTCCAATCTGGTTTGAAAAATCTTACATGAACACAAAGATTACGTTTCTAAGAACTTGAAACCATCATTTTGTTCACTGAATTATAAATAACTGCCACTATTCTTGACAAGCATTTATATGTCTTAGTTTCTCCCGAAGGGGTTTCCTCATATTTATAACACCTTGAATTGAACAGTCCATCACTGCTGCCAAACATTTTTACTGAAGTGAAATTCATTATTCATGTTATTTCAATTTTGTGACTTTTACTGTACAGCATAAATGATTTATCTTAATTGATTCAGTGTTCTCTTATTAACAGGCTTACCACATAACCAACGACGAGCCAGTGCGTTTCTGGGAGTTCATATCACAGATTCTGGTGGGCTTGTTTTACAGTGCCCGACTGTACCACCTGCCCTACATGCTGGTGTATGGAATTGCCCTGCTGCTGTGCCTGATTGCCTTCTAACTGCGGCCCCTGATCCAGATCAAACCCAACTTCACCCCCATGTGAGTAGCTCTGGCTGGCACCCACCACTACTACAGCTGTGCCCGTGCCAGTCAGGACATGGGTTAGCAGCCTGTGGTGTCTTAACAAGAAGCGATAGCACGCACTGTTGATAGCTACCCACATCTATGGAAGGGAGCGTAATACCACAGTAAATGCTTCTTTCTTGCACGCTGAGGCTGGAGGTTTGACAGACATGTTTACTGTTTGCTGAACTGCAATATGAGCCTGAGACGAATCCTTTGGATTGCCAGTGTTTATCTGATCAATTACATTAACAATGCACTTAATCATTCCTATGATAAATGTCATTTTTCACCAACAAATATTGGGTTCAGATGGCACATATAGATATTTGTGACTTCAGATATGAAACAGCTATTCAAGTGTTACTCTGTATAAACATCTACAGTAATTGTATCAAGTTACTTTTTTGGATTTGACGCTTAAAGTCAGCATGAAATGTCAATCACAAACCAATTAATTCTATAATGTGACATATTTAATTTTTAATTTGAATGTAATTTGCAATGCTTTATGGGATTGTAATTCATTCACTAATGAAAGAGGTTAAGTACTTGTGAAAAAAGGAACAATGTGACCTTTTTAATGCTGATGCTTGCTTCTCTGCTTTTATGTTTTCAGTGCTGTCTTGAGCACAAAATGTACTTGACAAGAATGTACTTCTGTAAGAGAGAGGAAACAACCCCATATATGGAGGACTGGGGGGTCAAGGTGGGGGGTGTAACCAGCCTTGTGTGACAAGAACCATAGAAACCACTTGCTTTAATAAATGGAAGAACTGCTTGTGGCATTCTGTGTCCATGTATTTCTTCCCACCGGTGAATTCATCTCCTGATCAAAGAGTGACTGCGAGGAAGGCAGAATGAAGCATCCGAATCATATTTGACAGTTCCTTCGTCTTTTTGTCACGATTTTCAAATACTTGTTTGCTTCAAATCAAAGCTTGTATTCTTACCTATGGAAAAAAAAAAGGGTTAAATATGGGAACAAAGCTGGCTGAAAAAACGGACGGGCACTGTTGTGCTCTATTGGCTCAAGGAATATTCCGGGTTCAATACAAGTTGAGCTCAGTCGACAGAATTTGTGGCATAATATTGATTACCATAAAATGATATTTGGACTCGTTCCTTCTTTTCTTTAAAAGAAAAAAGCTAAAATTGAGTTTAGAGTGAAGCACTTACAATAGAAGTGAATGGGGCCAATTTATGGAGGGTTTAAAGGCAGAAAGGTCATAAAATTGGATATAACTTTACACAAAGGTTAGTAAGTGATTATATCTCTAAAAAAATATCATGTTAACACGCATAATGATAATGTCTTATGGCTATACTTTTGAAACAGTAAGTGTTTTAACGTTTATGGATTGGCCCCATTCACTTCCATTGCCAGTGTTTATCTTCTGCTTCGCTTTAACCCAGATTTTTTGCTTTTGTGCAAAAAAGGAGGGTCCTGTCTAAATTATTTTAGTGGTCATGAACATTATGCCACAATGCAGTCGATTAAGCTGAACTTGTGTTGAACACGTAAAATTGCTTAAGCATTATTGCTCCCATCCACATGGCCTACAAAAGAAAGTCAACAGAAAAAGACAGTTGTTTTAAAGTTGGAGCAAGTTGTTACTTTCTGATGAAATATTACAAAGGTAAAACCAATGAGACTAGGAATTTGTAGTAGGAAAGCAAATTGGGTCAAATTTGACTTCACCTAAACTTTAAAGACACCTTTTGTTGGATGTATTATGATGTAATCAATTTCCACAACAAAAAACAGACCAGTTTGTGAAGAACATCAATGAATTAATCAACATGATGTCACACCTGTTAAGTAATTATAATTATATAGTAACTATAAGATGGACATAAACTCTTTATTACCTACTGAGCATTTTCTCTGTCCATTTCCATTTCTCTGTCTTCCATATTTCATGATGCATCATAATATGTGCCATTCACATCATCTGTCACATATGCATATAACTATTATTTCCCGCTAGTAATCCTTTATCGATACATGTCACCCTGCAAAAAGAACAAATAACAGCGATGTTTCCCCAATCTTGCATTTTTGCAATTCCTCCAGTGGGCGTTTGATGGGAGGTGGGAGTGTTGTTCAGATTGCTGAGATTCCCCACGCACATTTTGATTCACTATCATTATGACACAGTGGTCAAACCTGTTTTGACCCATGGCAGTTGGTGTTACCCACTATGAAACTACATCGGGCCTGTTAGCTCACAGGGGTGTGAATGCATCTGATGGCAGCAGAATGCTGGCCATTGGGTTAGTGAGTATCCTAGAGACAGCACACACTCCATTTGTTGTTAAAAATAGTGTGTGTGAGACAATTTTACACACTGTGATTTGGATTGGTGCCTCAGTGTTCATTTAGGCGGTTTATCATTATTGAACATTGCATTACCATTGGCAAACCTTAACCTAAGAGGTTAGTTTTAGGTTGTCTTTACTTTAGAAAGTCCACAATTTGTGAGTTGTGTTAATTTGGTGATAAATGATATAATTAAAATGACACATTTTGTATTTAATGTCCAATATATATATATATACACAGTGCATCACTTTTTCCACATTTTGTTATGTTACAGCCTTATTCCAAAATTGATTAAATTGAGTATTTTCCTAAAAATTCCACAAACAATACCCCATAATGACAACGAGAAATACGTTTTTTGCAATCTTTGCGAATTTATTAAAAATAAAAAACGAAACAAATCACATATACACAAGTATTCCCAGCCTTTGCTCAATACTTTGTTGAAGCACCTTTGGCACCAATTACAGCCTCAAGTCTTTTTGTGTGTATGATGCTACAAGCTTGGCACACCTATTTTGGGGCAGTTTCTTCCATTCTTCTTTGCAGGACCTCTCAAGCTCCATCCGGTTGGATGCGGAGCATCTGTGCACAGACATTTTCAGATCTCTCCAGAGATATTCAATCAGGGTCAAGTCTGGGCTCTGGCTGGGCCACACAAGGACATTCACAGAGTTGTCCCGTAGCCACTCCTTTGTTATCTTGGCTGTGTGCTTAGGGTCATTGTCCTGTTGGAAGATGAACCTTCACCCCAATCTGAGGTCCAGAGCGCTCTGGAGCAGGTTTTCATCAAAGAAGTCTCAGCCATTTAATCAAAGCTTAAATGGGTGCATTCATCTTTTCCTCGATCCTGACTAGTCTCCCAGTTCCTGCCGCTGAAAAACATCCCGCAGCATGATGCTGCCACCACCATGCTTCACTGTAGGGATGGTATTGGCCAGGTGATGAGCGGTGCCTACTTTCCTCCAGACATGACGCTTGCCATTCAGGCCAAAGTGTTTAATATTTGTTTAATCAGACCAGAGAATTTTGTTTCTCATGGTCTGAGAGTCCTTCAGGTGCCTTTTGGCAAACTCCAGGCGGGCTGTCATGTGCCTTTTACTAAGGAGTGGCTTCCGTCTGGCCACTCTACCATACAGGCCTGATTGGTGGAGTGCTGCAGAGATGGTTGTTCTTCTGGAGGTTTCTCCT
Organism: Xyrauchen texanus; assembly: GCF_025860055.1. NCBI lineage: Eukaryota > Metazoa > Chordata > Actinopteri > Cypriniformes > Catostomidae > Xyrauchen > Xyrauchen texanus. Next base: position 6,239,746 of record NC_068298.1, on the reverse strand, counting down.
CTCTCCACAGAGAAATGCTGGAGCTCTATTAGAGTGACCGTCGGGTTCTTGGTCACCTCCCTGACTAAGGCCCTTCTCCCCCAATCGCTCAGTTTGGCAGGGCAGCTTGCTCTAGGAAGAGTCCTGGTGGTTCCAAACTTCTTCCATTTACGGATGATGGAGGCCACTGTCATTGGGACCTTCAATGCTGCAGAAATGTTTCTGTACCCTTCCCCAGATCTGTGCCTCGAGATATATATATATATATATTTCAATCCATATATATATATATGTATACATAAAATTGTATCTTACATTTAAATATGCACCATATATAGAAAAATTAAAACAAAACAAATGTCTGGGTAATAGTATAATCTTGAGATCATTAGGAAAAAAAATATTATCAAAAGGCGTTAATAAAAATTAAATATTTAATAAATGAAAAGAAGAGAAAAAGTCAAGGAGTTCTAAAAAAATTCAGATAAAAAAAAAAAATGAATAAATAAAAAATAATCCCACCAAATCGGTTGGTTTGATGTAACTAGCATGCAGGAAGCTATTTTGCTGTCATGTGACTACAAAATAATGTCAATGAGATGGTTAAAAAACACAGGTGGCCAAACGTTTGGAATAATGTACAGTTTTGCTGTTTCGGAAGGAAATTGTTACTTAAATTCACCAAAGTGGCATTCAACTGATCTAAAGTATAGTCAGATATAGTCAGGACATTACTGATGTAAAAAACTGCTGCACCACTATTTGAAAAAAGTCATTTTTGATCAAATCTAGATAGCAGCATCACTCCAACACCTTATCCTTGAGTAATCATGCTAAATTGCTAATTTGTTGCTAGAAAATCACTCGCCATTATCTCAAACACAGTTGAAAGCTACTTGGTTTGTTAAATGAAGCTTAACATTGTCTTTGTGTTTTCTTTTGAGTTGCCACAGTATGCAATAGACTGGCATGTCTTAAGGTCAATATTAGGTCAAAAATGGCAAAAAAAGAAACATTTTTTTTTCTAGAAACTCGTCAGTCAACAATTTGAGGAATGAAGGCTATACAATGCTTGAAATTGCCAAAACACTGAAGATTTCCTAAAAAAGTGTACACTACAGTCTTCAAAGACAAAAGCACAACTGGCTCTAACAAGGACAGAAAGAGATGTGGAAGACCAGATGTACAACTAAACAAGAGGATAAGTACATCAGAGTCTCTAGTTTGAGAAATAGACGCCTCACATGTCCTCCGCTGACAGCTTCATTGAATTCTACCCGCTCAACACCAGTTTCATGTACAACAGTTAAGAGAAGACTCAGGAGGACTTATGGGAAGAGTTGCAAAGAAAAAGACACTTTTGAAACAGAAAAACAAAAAGAAAAGGTTCGAGTGGGCAAAGAAACACAGACATTAGACAACAGATAATTGGAAAAGAGTGTTATGGATCTTAACCCCATTGAGCTTTTGTGGGATCAGCTAGACTGTAAGGTGCGTGAGAAGTGCCTGACAAGACAGCCACATCTATGGCAAGTGCTACAGGAAGTGTGGAGTGAAATGTCACCTGAGAATCTGGACAAACTGACTGCTGGAATGCCAAATATCTGCCAAGCTGTCATAGCTGCATGTGGAGGATTTTTTAATGAGAACTCTTTGAAGTAGTTTAAGTAAGTAGTTTTTCAATTTGTAATTGTAGTTTTTCATGTTATTAATATCCTGACTATACATTTTGATCAGCTGAATGCCACTTTGGTGAATAAAAGTACCAATTTCTTTGCATAAGAGCAAAACCTGTACATTATTCCAAACCTTTGGCCACCAGTGTATATATTTTTTTATTGCATTGAAAGTTTTGTGTTGTAAGTTTAATTCATGTTTTTGAACGATTTAACCAAGAACATAACCTTGTATTTTAGTTTTTTAAACAACTTTTCATAATCTCTGACAAATGTATTTTTCATTGGCCCCAAAACAAAAATGCAACCTGCTGCCCTCTCCACTGCGAATTACAATAAACACTCAATTCAGTTCTCACTGCATCCCTGTTCTTATTAAAGTTACACAAGTCGTTGTACTTTAGTAGCTAATTTGCATCAGTCCCATAGGACTGGAATGTGGTTTGACCATTTCCAGTTATGTTTTCTGTAGTTCTGACACTATCTAACAGCAATACATTCAACAAATAAAGGGAAAAGATTAATACACTTCCCATTCCACCCAAAACAGTGACACAGACACACACACACACATACACACAGGTACACACCCAACTGGCTGGGCAGGTCTGTGCCCACACTTGGATCTGCTCGCTCAATTAGACAGCTGTCAGTGCAAACATCTCCTCATGTGTGTTTGTGTGCGTTTATTGACCGAGAGCTCAGAAAACGTCAGGTGAAATTTCCAGAACACCTCAGAGCAGATTGTACCAAGAGACTACAACTGACCAGGTAAGTCATCTGTTATTATCATTAAATCATCACAAGCTAGTTTCTAACTACTTCTGACATTTTGGAGTTTACAACCATTCTTTGCTCTTTAAATATGACTAGCTTTGATTTCAATCCATTCCATAGTATTGATTGAATCTCTCTGTATCTGTGTTGCTGGAATATTGCACTGGTGAAAGTGTATTTGCCTTCGTATGATCATTTGGCTCTCGCTCTGTGATTTGACACAAACAATGTTCAATTGTTACTCATAATCATTTAGTAAGTCTATTTTAGAATTGAGCCTTTGGGTTAGTGGACTCTAGTGGTTTTTGAATTCCTGGAAAGCTTTATTATACTCTAGAAAATTGAACTACTGGGTATTAGCCTCACCACATAGACCTTTTAGATGATATCAGATTTGGACATTTGTGTTTAAATGTTTCATATCATGTGATAATTAGATTGCGGAATGTTAAGGCAAACTCAGGATAGTCCCATCAGATATGTACAGTACAATGATTACAAACAGGGGTGATAATTGAAAACTATGGAATTATTATTGACATTAAGGGTGCTTTCTTTTCATTGCAGTGCAGTTTATTAATAATAATGGGGTGATTTGAGGTAAATCAAGTTCAAACTCATATTTCGCCTCTTGTGTCACCCTAACTGACCATAAAATGCCATGATTGGCTTTGACTGACATTCAGGACATAAATTAACTAATGACACTTAAATTCTTTTGACTTGTTAAGAGGTTGTGGTTGTCAGAGTGAGTGTTTTCTCTCTCTCTCTCAAGAGGATGGACAGGCTCTGTGACATGGTTATGAAATGAAACTCTCTGGAATCTTGCTTAATGCATCATAGCTACAAACCCCCACAGCTGTTTATCTGAGCATCAAAATACTTGAAATAACTGGTTTGTTGAAAATATTTATGATTTATGGGCTATGCTGAAAGGAATGAATAATATGATGAATTGTACTCATTTAAGACTGAAGTAAATAAGACTATTTAACATGCCACTGTATAAAAATATATTCCATTTTGTCAGATAAACTCAATTTTAAATGTTGATTAAACTACCTACTGTAAATAGAGATGACTTAAAACTATCAATAAAGTCAACTTTTATTAATTTAAGTAAAACCATCTTAAAATTTTAAACAGTGTGCACACACAATGTCATGTTGGATTGTATATTATCACATCTATTGACTTCTATTGACTGCCTTACTTGTTGACATGTTTTTTTTGTGTGTGTGTGTGTGTGTGTAAAATAACTGCATATGATGGTCCATTTAGTGGCAATCTTGTAAGGCTAAGCACTATGCACTTCATATTGTTGCATCTGCTATTGAGGATGCCCGTTGGAGAAGCATTGTGGCTGAAGACAAAATCCACAATCCCTTTCTCTTGAAATTATTAAAGTGATGAAGGAACACCACCTTCAACTCAACCCTGCCAAGACCGAACTCCTTGTCTTTCCAGCCAACCCTGCTGTTGAACACAACATCACCGTGCAGCTGGGTCCAACTACAGTTTTGCCTTCCAAAACGGTCAGAAATCTAGGGGTAACCATTGATGATGAGCTAAATTTCACAGACCACATTTCAAAAACGGCAAGATCTTGTAGATTTACACTCTACAATATCAGGAAGATAAGACCCTTCCTCTCTGTACATGCCACACAACTGCTTGTTCAGTCCCTTGTCATAACTAGACTGGACTACTGTAACGCTCTCATTGCAGGCCTTCCTGCATGTGCTATTAGACCTCTCCAAATGATCCAGAATGCAGCAGCACGTCTGGTCTTTAATGAACCAAAGAGAGCACATGTTACACCACTCTTTGTCTCTCTCCACTGGCTGCCGGTTCATGCACGTTTTAAATTCAAGGCCCTGATGCTGGCATACAAAACAGTCACTGGGTCTGCTCCAGCATACCTAAAAACATTTATGCAGAGCTACGTTCCCACCAGAAGCCTGCGGTCGGCTAAGGAACGTCGCCTTGTCGTACCAAAACAAAGAGGCACCAAAACACTTTCCCGGACTTTCAGTTTCATCATACCACGGTGGTGGAATGACCTTCCCAACTCAATCCGGGAAGCTAACTCGCTCTCTATCTTCAAAAAAACGGCTAAAAACACATCTTTTCCAAAAGCACTTAACCGGTCAATAAAAAAAAAAAAAAAAAAAAAAAAAAAAAATATATATATATATTTAAATTTCTTGTTGCACTTAAATCTGTTTTGTATACTATTATGATGATAGTGAAACTTTGTAATATGGCACTTTTTGTACCACTGTCTCCCTAAGATGATTCGCTGATGTTCTCCCTCTTTTGTAAGTCGCTTTGGATAAAAGCGTCTGCCAAATGAATAAATGTAAATGTAAATGTATTTGGTCAGAGCGTGCCAATTTATGAGGACATGAAAATAATTAGTAAATAATCTGTTTTGAATTAATAGATGTTTAAAATACTTGTTACCTACACCACCAAAAATGATGATTCTCTCATTATTTACTCAGATAATTTATCCCAGATGTGCATGACTTTATTTATTCTGCAAAACACAAATAAAGATAAAGAAAATATATATTTCAACACTTTGGTCCTCACAATGCAAGTGAATGGTGACCAGAACTTTGAAGGTCCAATAAGCACATAAAGGAAACATAGAAGTAATCCATATGACTCCAGTGTTTAAATCCATATCTTCAGAAGCGATATAATAGGTGTGGGTGAGAAAAAGATAAATATCTAGGTGCTTTTTTGTTTCTTCTGAAAATCTACACTTTCACTTTTACTTCCACATTCTGGTGTGAAAGTGACTTTCAATTACACATTCTGCCACCTTCTTGTTGGGGCTGGTCAAAGGGGGAGATTAATAGTAAAAAAAAGGACTTAAATATGAAACTGTTTCACACCCATAACTATTATTTCACTTCTGAAGACATGGATTAAACCACTGGAGTTGATTACTTTTATGTTTCCTTTATATTCTTTTTGGACCTTCTGAGTTCTGGTCACCATTCACTTGCATTGTATGGACCAACAGAGCTGAGATATTCTTCTAAAAATCTTCATTTGTGTTCTGCAGAAGAAAGAAAGTAAATTTTTTGGATTACTGACTTATATATAAGTTATTTTCAAGAGTATTGAAAATTATGGACAGGTGTACCTAAAAATGCGAGTTAACGGGGCGGCTTTGGTTTAGGTGGTAGAGTGGGTTGGCCACTAATCACAGGGTTGGCGGTTCGATTCCTGGCCCACATGTCTCCACATTCCGAAGTGTCCTTGGGGAAGACACTGAACCTCAGGTTGCTCCCAATAGCAGACTAGTGCCTTGCATGGCAGCTCTGCCACCATTGGTGTGTGAGTGTGTGTGAATGGGTGAATGAGTCACAGTGTAAAGCACTTTGAAAACTGCTATGGTTAAATAAATGCTAAATAAGTGCAGACCATTTACCATTGAACTTATTGTATTGAGTTCATGTAATTTACAATCCAACTTGAATTGTTAAGTTGGCACAACTATTTTTCCTGAAGTTGAATAAACAAACAAACAAACAAAATGCTTTGTGGCATGGTTGCTTTACTTTTTTATGTTTGCCCAACTTTTTATTTTTTACAGTGCAGCAACACCCCTTTCCCTCTTAATATAATAGTATAATAAATATGGGAATTCCATGACATAAATAATTCGTTTAGAATTTCTTGCAGGAAGGCTGCATGACTTTTATTATCTTTTTATTATTTTATTATCCACAATGAGAATCTCTCTTAGAATTTCCTTTTGTTTTGGTTGCAATCTTCTCTAACAACAACGCATCACCATCAGTTTTATGTAAACAAAGTGTGCATACAAAACAAATAACTGATGATTTGGGCATGTAGCTCACTTTAAAAATATATTATATACATAAACAAAAAGGTCATAATATGAAAAGGTTGTATTTGTTTATGTTTTAGGTAACTAAACATGAATAATTATTTTTTACACCATTTATTATTCTTGGTTAAATTTGATAAATACAAATTATATTATTCATTGTGCATGTAAGGACATAATGCATTAACTAATATTAACATATGCAGATTTTAATGTAAACAAATATTAGTATATGTTAAAGTTTAAATTAACTGAGACTCAAAGAGATTCACAGGACTTAATGACTACAGACCTGTCGCTCACACGTCTGTGGTCATGAAGTCATTTCAGAGACTGGTTTTGGCCAACCTGAAGGACATCACTGGATCCCTGCTGGACCCCTTCAGTTTGCTTACAGAGCAAAGAGGTCTGTGGAGGATGCAGTCAATATGGGACTGAACAGACCTGGGACTTATGCAAGGACTTCAGTTCAACCTTCAATACATCATGCCTGATCTTCTCTCAACCAAACTGACCCAGCTCTCTGTGCCCACCCCAATCTATCGATGGATCACCAGCTTTCTGAAAGATAGGCAGCAGCTAGTTAGACTGGGGAAACTCACATCCGGGAACCTCACTATTAGCACTAGTGCTGCTCAGGCATGCGTCCTCTCATCATTGCTTTTCTCCCTGTACACGACTGACTGCACTGCAACCCCACTGTCAAGCTCCTGAAGTTTACAGATGACACCACGGTCATCGGGCTGCGATGGTGACGAGTCTGCATACAGACAGAAGGTTGATCAGATGGTTGTCTAGTGCGGTCACAACAACCTTGAGCTGAACACGCTCAAAACATTGGAGATGATAGTGGACTTCAGGAGAAGGCCACTATCCAGCTGATGCAACAGAGCACTCAGCGCCAGGACATCCAGGCACAAGAATATTATTATAGATTTAAGGTCAACCTGATATATACTGATGAGGTTAAGCATTACTAACAAATAAAAATACTATTTTCAAATGCTGTATATATGCATAAATTCAGTAGATATACTGAACTATGGTGAAGAAAAGGAATGAATTGTTTATGGACTGACTGAATGCTTGTAAGTGACGAAGTGTAAATTATGTAAAATGTGATACACACAACAGACTTAAAACTGCAAATCCAGTATGTCATTTTGTTCATTAAATTATTTAATTTTACATTTATATACACCTTTGTTGCATTAAAATGACAATAAATGCCATTATTAAAAATGTACGTAGTGTCATATTTTAATGAGTTCTTTGTTTCTCTCTCCAGGTTACTTTTGAAGCAGTTTTCTGAAGAGCGTTCTGCTAACAATGTCTAGTGGTAAGCTGTGATGACCAGTGGGTCAATCTCACATGAGATAAACTGTCTGTCTTTATTCATAAGTCAAAGCTATTAATATATGGCATTCTTGCTCAAACCATGCAATGATGTACTGGGTCAGTGTGTGCAATCCTGTTGTCACATGTCACAATGCTTCACACACTCAACTCTCATTGTTATACAGATTTTTTTGAAATCTTTAAAAAGTATCACACTGCCCCGTTCAAACTGTGCCTGTATTATCACTAGAACAATGGTCTTGTGGCTCATTATTGTAAAGTTATGATATTAAAAGATGCATAAGTATATTTGTCTTTTTAGTAGAGGGGGACAAACAGTCGGTTTTCCGAACCACGAAGGTTCGTTCTGTTTTGAAAGGAGACAGCAGCTGGATACAACGTAGTCAGGAAGCAAATGCCGAGGAAGAGGAAAAACCATGGTGAGGAAGAAATTAGTGATTATGTGTATGTGAAAGTATTAAAGCGTGAAGTTAAAAGAGAGACTCGCAGGTATTTAAGAAACCAGGGTTTTCTATGATTATGTACTGCTAAGGGATGATGGACATCATTTTATGTGGAATTTTCTTTAAAATCTAATGATCTTAAAAATATAAAAATAGTTCATATTTTAATATCATTAAAACATTTCAACATAATTTTCAAAATATTTTTGTATTTGTGTTTCATCTGTCCTTTAACTCTGATATAAAGCCTAACTAAAGCCTAATTCAAAATATGAATATGCTCCTGGTAATTAATGTGGATCATTTAAATGCGAGTTCAATTAACATCACAGTAAATATAGTTGCTTAGCCATTTACCAAACTGTCATTTCTAAAAATATATACATTTTGTTCATTATATGTACATTACGATCAAACGATTGAAATGCGTAAATCTTTAAAACTGACTGATTTCACAAGTGTTTATTAAAACATGTGAATCTAAGTTTCATGATATTTCTAACTATATGAAGACACATTAAGACATGATATTAAGCAATGTATCATATAATAATGTTTCTAAGTTATTAATGAAAGTATATAAAGGTCTATAATTAATGCTACATACTAGCAGAAGAGTTCTGAACATTTCTTTTCCTGTTGTAGGTTGGCTGAGGTGCGAGCAAACCGCTCAAATTGTGTTTTGACAGAAAAAAGTCCTGATACTTCACCTACGGCCAAAGTGTCTCAGCCCACAACCAACACAGAGAAGTATTATAACCTTCCATAATTACTTTTACATTTATTCATTAAACAGGTTCATTTATCCAAAGCAACTTACAAATGCAGAAATACTACAATATAAGCAATAGGCAATTCATACTAAGGAGACAGTAACATTGGGAACGCCACAATAAAAAGTTCCAGAATATCCTAGTCAAGAGTTAGATCAGATGTACAGTTAATGTGTAATAATGTGTGAAAGAGTTGTGGGGTGTGCATTAACAGTTTTGAGTCGAGTACTCACAGAAGAGTTGTTTGTTCAAATGTTTTTTGTTTTTATTATCTCTGCATTTGGGATGCCCAATTCCCTGTTTCTTCGAATGTATGCAACTATCATTGCAGTAGTCTTCTCTAGAGATGCCAGAACAGCATTGCAGTAGTCTTCTCTAGAGATGCCAGAACAACATTGCAGTAGTCTTCTCTAGAGATGCCAGAACAGCATTGCAGTAGTCTTCTCTAGAGATGCCAGAACAGCATTGCAGTTGTCTAGTATAGAGATGTCAGAACAGCATTGCAGTAGTCTTCTCTAGAGATGCCAGAACAGCATTGCAGTAGTCTTCTCTAGAGATGCCAGAAAAGCATTGCAGTAGTCTAGTCTAGAGATGCCTGAGCAGCATTGCAGTAGTCTTCTCTAGAGATGCCAGAACAACATTGCAGTAGTCTTCTCTAGAGATGCCAGAACAGCATTGCAGTAGTCTTCTCTAGAGATGCCAGAGCAGCATTGCAGTAGTCTAGTCTAGAGATGCCAGAGCAGCATTGCAGTAGTCTTCTCTAGAGATGCCAGAGCAGCATTGCAGTAGTCTAGTCTAGAGATGCCAGAGCAGCATTGCAGTAGTCTAGTCTAGAGATGCCAGAGCAGCATTGCAGTAGTCTAGTCTAGAGATGCCAGAGCAGCATTGCAGTAGTCTTCTCTAGAGATGCCAGAGCAGCATTGCAGTAGTCTAGTCTAGAGATGCCAGAGCAGCATTGCAGTAGTCTAGTCTAGAGATGCCAGAGCAGCATTGCAGTAGTCTAGTCTAGAGATGTCAGAACAGCATTGCAGTAGTCTTCTCTAGAGATGCCAGAGCAGCACTGCAGTAGTCTTCTCTAGAGATGTCAGAACAGCATTGCAGTAGTCTAGTCTAGAGATGCCAGAGCAGCATTTCAGTAGTCTTCTCTAGAGATGCCAGAACAGCATTGCAGTAGTCTAGTCTAGAGATGCCAGAACAACATTGCAGTAGTCTAGTCTAGAGATGCCAGAACAGCATTGCAGTAGTCTAGTCTAGAGATGCCAGAACAGCATTGCAGTAGTCTAGTCTAGAGATGCCAGAACAGCATTGCAGTAGTCTAGTCTAGAGATGCCAGAACAGCATTGCAGTAGTCTTCTCTAGAGATGCCAGAACAGCATTGCAGTAGTCTTTTCTAGAGATGCCAGAACAGCATTGCAGTAGTCTAGTCTAGAGATGCCAGAGCAGCATTACAGTAGTCTTCTCTAGAGATGCCAGAACAGCATTGCAGTAGTCTAGTCTAGAGATGCCAGAGCAGCATTACAGTAGTCTTCTCTAGAGATGCCAGAACAGCATTGCAGTAGTCTAGTCTAGAGATGTCAGAACAGCATTGCAGTAGTCTTCTCTAGAGATGCCAGAAAAGCAGTGCAGTAGTCTAGTCTAGAGATGTCAGAACAGCATTTCAGTAGTCTTCTCTAGAGATGCCAGAACAGCATTGCAGAAGTCTTCTCTTATGATGCCAGAACAGCATTGCAGTAGTCTTCTCTAGAGATGCCAGAACAGCATTGCAGTAGTCTTCTCTAGAGATGCCAGAACAACATTGCAGTAGTCTTCTCTAGAGATGCCAGAACAGCATTGCAGTAGTCTTCTCTAGAGATGCCAGAACAGCATTGCAGTAGTCTTCTCTAGAGATGCCAGAACAGCATTGCAGTAGTCTAGTCTAGAGATGTCAGAACAGCATTGCAGTAGTCTTCTCTAGAGATTCCAGAACAGCACTGCAGAAGTCTTCTCTAGAGATGCCAGAACAACATTGCAGTAGTCTTCTCTAGAGATGCCAGAACAGCATTGCAGTAGTATTCTCTAGAGATGCCAGAACAGCATTGCAGTAGTCTAGTTTACAGATGCCAGAACAGCATTGCAGTAGTCTTCTCTAGAGATGCCAGAACAGCATTGCAGTAGTCTAGTTTACAGATGCCAGAACAGCATTGCAGTAGTCTTCTCTAGAGATGCCAGAACAGCATTGCAGTAGTTTTCTCTAGAGATGTCAGTACAGCATTGCAGTAGTCTTCTCTAGAGATGCCAGAACAGCATTGCAGTAGTCTTCTCTAGAGATGCCAGAACAGCATTGCAGCAGTCTTCTCTAGAGATGCCAGAACAGCATTGCAGTAGTCTTCTCTAGAGATGCCAGAACAACATTGCAGTAGTCTTCTCTAGAGATGCCAGAACAGCATTGCAGTAGTCTTCTCTAGAGATGCCAGAACAACATTGCAGTAGTCTTCTCTAGAGATGCCAGAACAGCATTGCAGTAGTCTAGTCTAGAGATGTCAGAACAGCATTGCAGTAGTCTTCTCTAGAGATGCCAGAACAGCATTGCAGAAGTCTTCTCTAGAGATGCCAGAACAGCCTTGCAGTAGTCTTCTCTAGAGATACCAGAACAACATTGCAGTAGTCTTCTCTAGAGATGCCAGAACAACATTGCAGTAGTCTAGTTTAGAGATGCCAGAACAGCATTGCAGTAGTCTAGTTTAGAGATGCCAGAACAGCATTGCAGTAGTCTTCTCTAGAGATGCCAGAACAGCATTGCAGTAGTCTAGTCTAGAGATGTCAGTACAGCATTGCAGTAGTCTAGTTTAGAGATGCCAGAACAGCATTGCAGTAGTCTTCTCTAGAGATGCCAGAACAGCATTGCAGTAGTCTAGTCTAGAGATGTCAGTACAGCATTGCAGTAGTCTTCTCTAGAGATGCCAGAACAGCATTGCAGTAGTCTTCTCTAGAGATGCCAGAACAGCATTGCAGTAGTCTTCTCTAGAGATGTCAGAACAGCATTGCAGAAGTCTTCTCTTATGATGCCAGAACAGCATTGCAGCAGTCTTCTCTAGAGATGCCAGAACAGCATTGCAGTAGTCTTCTCTAGAGAGCCAGAACAACATTGCAGTAGTCTTGTCTAGAGATGCCAGAACAGCATTGCAGTAGTCTTCTCTAGAGATGCCAGAACAGCATTGCAGTAGTCTTCTCTAGAGATGCCAGAACAGCATTGCAGTAGTCTTCTCTAGAGATGTCAGAACAGCATTGCAGAAGTCTTCTCTTATGATGCCAGAACAGCATTGCAGCAGTCTTCTCTAGAGATGCCAGAACAGCATTGCAGTAGTCTTCTCTAGAGATGCCAGAACAACATTGCAGTAGTCTTCTCTAGAGATGCCAGAACAGCATTGCAGTAGTCTAGTCTAGAGATGTCAGAACACCATTGCAGTAGTCTTCTCTAGAGATGCCAGAACAACATTGCAGTAGTCTTCTCTAGAGATGCCAGAACAGCATTGCAGTAGTGTAGTCTAGAGATGTCAGAACAGCATTGCAGTAGTCTTCTCTAGAGATGCCAGAACAGCATTGCAGAAGTCTTCTCTAGAGATGCCAGAACAGCATTGCAGTAGTCTTCTCTAGATATACCAGAACAACATTGCAGTAGTCTTCTCTAGAGATGCCAGAACAGCATTGCAGTAGTATTCTCTAGAGATGCCAGAACAGCATTGCAGTAGTCTAGTTTAGAGATGCCAGAACAGCATTGCAGAAGTCTTCTCTAGAGATGCCAGAACAGCATTGCAGTAGTCTTCTCTAGAGATGCCAGAACAGCATTGCAGTAGTCTAGTCTAGCGATGCCAGAACAGCATTGCAGTAGTCTTCTCTAGAGATGTCAGAACAGCATTGCAGTAGTCTTCTCTAGAGATGTCAGAACAGCATTGCAGTAGTCTAGTCTAGAGATGTCAGAACAGCATTGCAGTAGTCTTCTCTAGAGATGCCAGAACAGCATTGCAGTAGTTTAGTCTAGAGATGACAACAGTTGTGCAGCTTGTACAAATAGATGGAAACATTGTTACACCAAGATGGTTAGGCATGAAACACAAGAGCACTTATGGAGGTAACATGATGCTGTTGAGGTACTTCAATTGTTTTTGCCATGTTTTAAAGGTTTTAAAACAGTGGGGTTACCTGTGAGGAGTGAGAGGTGACATTTAAGGGAGATAGTTTGTAAAGCTGATGGAGAATATGGTCACAAAGTCTGTTATTTTATGTATGAGTTTTGTAATGTCTGAAACACAGATGTGTTCATCCAAGAATAGAAATGACAATACTTCATGTTTGCTTTTACAGACCAAAAGCACCAACATCTGGATACCTGATCAGGTAATAAGCATCCTTAGTCAAATAATTTGAACAAAAGTGATCTTTATTAAAACTGTACTTTTCCATTGGTTTTATTTATATTATAATTTTTTTTTATTTGCTTTTGCAGAGGGGTCTTCACCAAAACTGATTCCAAGCCAACATCAAAGTCAGCCAATGGTTTTGTGTAAGTTCCGTTCACTCCAGAGCCTGGCAAAATATATAAGCACAACAAATCTAATTTCCAAATATTTTATCTTAAATTTAATTATGTTGCTAATACAATATTTGGTGTGGAAAATCTATTTTAATAGTATGCTATCTCTCTCACTTTTCTCTCTTAGCTGCATGAACAACTTCACAAAAAAGCCATCAGACAGTTACAAGAAAATGTAAGTGAGCCAAGCAAATAACACTCATGCAATTCAGCTCATTTTAGCAAATCTTTATTATCTTTATTTCTTGATATCTTCCAGAGCTCCTCATACAATTCGTCTGAACACTGAGAAGCCGGAGCAGTCTGAGCCTACTATGAGTCCAGAGGAAGCGGAGAAAAGGTGGAGGAGACCATACACAGAGCAGACTCATTTATCTAAGATGCTACAAGACTTTAAGATCATCTTCATGATTTGACCATCTCTTTGTGTGTGTGTGTGTGTAGGACGGAGGCAGCCAGCAGTGTTCTCAAAGGCTCTGCAGCCAATCGGCGTTCATATGTGCTCTCAGCTGCTAAGAAATATGAGTATGTTTCATGTTCAAAATATGACATAGCTTTTGAAAACTGCAAAACCTAACAGGATTAGGTTACAAGATGATAGATTAGAAGATGATAGACAACAATATAGGAACATGGTAATGCCATGCTTTTTTTGTGTGTAATTACCATGGCGATACCATGTTTTTTTAGACTTGTAACATGATAATACTGTTTCTTTTATTTTTTTGTTCATTTATTTTTATTAGTAATACCATGTTTTTGGAACATGTACCATAGTAATGCCATGTGTTTTACAAACCTGTACCATGATAATAACCTGTTGAAAAATGTACCATAGTAATACCATGTTTTTTTTATAATATAACATGGTAATGCTATGTTTTTTGTAATGCACCATAGTAATACCATTTTTTTAATGCAAGTGCATAGAAATATCAAGTTCTTTTGAAAACATATCATGGAAATACAATGTTTTATTTGTAATTTACCATGGTAATACCATGTTCTTTACACATGTTCTATGGTAATACCATGTTTCTGGAACATGTAAAATAGTAATACAATTTTGAAAAATTCACCATAGAAATGCCATGTTTTTTGTACCATGGCATGATAATAACATGATTTTATTTTGTTTAGTTTTTTGTAATTCACCATGATAATTCCAAGTTTTTTGGAATATGTACCATAGTAATATCATGTTCTTTTGAAAATATACCATTGCAATAACATGTGTTTTTTTAATACACCATGGTAATACCATGTTTTTTTGGACATCTAACATTTTAATACTGCATATATTTGTTTGTAAATGTACCATGATAATAACATGTGTGTGTGTGTGTATATATATATATATATATATATATATATATATATATATATACACACACACACACACACACACACACATATATATATATATATATATATATATATATATATATATATATATATATATACATATATATATCATACCATATACTATGTTAATACCACATCTCTTTTTTTTTGCCATGGCAATACCATGGTGTTTTGGAAATATACCATGGTAATACTATGGTATTCAAGTGCCTTGAAGTAAATACCATGGAACATGAATACATAAATCATTCAGTTGATTTATGATATTACCCTCTGAAATCATCACTGAACCGTGGTGACTCTAGAGTACTGCACATTTTCTAGGGGCAAGAATTATTTAATTTAGATCCCATAGACATAGAATATACCATATGCTTCTAGTATTTAGTGATTCCATCCCACCCCTACTGCATACTTAATGAGTTTTTAATATTTCCAGGTCCTCAGTCAAATCCAAGAGCCCACCTCAGACGAGCACTTCTTTTGTTGCCAAAAGGTACCTAAGACATTTCTGTGTTAAAAAGCACAGACTGACAAAAATAAAGATATATTTAACTTAATACTTATTATTTGTGTGTATGTGGTTTGTAGGGTAGTTATCAGTGATGATGATGACATTGATTCAACTGTACCTGCAAGCACAGTATCTGTTCAATCTGCCCCTCCGCAAAGGTAAACTACACAACATCTCTCACTTATTCAACTGCATGACGTTATTTCTTGTTAAACACTATCTCCATTCTGTTTTTGTTGTTTTCACAGTGTTAAAGCGAGCATTGAAGAAACCCCTGTCCCAGCAGTGAAGGAGGTCAAGCCAGTAGCATCTGAAACTAAATCTGAAACTAAACCTACAGCTAAAACAGCACCTGAACCTAAACTTACATCAGAGCCTAAACCTACAACAGAAACTAAACCAGCACCTGAAACCAAAATAGCATCTGAACCTACACCTAAAATTACACCTGAGTCTAAATCTGAACCTGAAATTAAAACGGCACCTACATCAGAAACTAAACCAGTGGTTGAAACTAAAACGCCAAATGAACCAAAACCAGTAGCTGAAACTAAACCAGTGGTTGAAATTAAAATGGCAACTGAAACAAAACCAGTAAATGAAACTAAACCAGTGGTTGAAACTAAAACAGCAACTGAACCAAAACCAGTGGTTGAAACTAAACCAGTGGTTGAAATTAAACCGGCAACTGAACCAAAACCAGTGGTTGAAACTAAAACAGCAACTGAACCAAAACCAGTTGTTGAAACGAAACCAGTGGTTGAAACTAAAACAGCAACTGAACCAAAACCAGCAGTTGAATCTAAACCAGTGGTTGAAATTAAAACGGCAACTGAACCAAAACCAGTAGTTGAATCTAAACCAGTGGTTGAAACTGAAACAGCAACTGAAACAAAACCAGTAATTGAATCTAAACCAGTGGTTGAAATTAAAACAGCAACTGAACCAAAACCAGTAGTTGAATCTAAACCAGTGGTTGAAATTAAAACAGCAACTGAACCAAAACCAGTAGTTGAATCTAAACCAGTAGTTGAAACTAAAACAGCAACTGAACCAAAACCAGTAGTTGAATCTAAACCAGTGGTTGAAATTAAAACAGCAACTGAACCAAAACCAGTATTTGAATCTAAACCAGTGGTTGAAATTAAAACGGCAACTGAACCAAAACCAGTAGTTGAATCTAAACCAGTAGTTGAAACTAAAACAGCAACTGAACCAAAACCAGTAGTTGAATCTAAACCAGTGGTTGAAATTAAGACGGCAACTGAACCAAAACCAGTAGTTGAATCTAAACCAGTGGTTGAAATTAAGACGGCAACTGAACCAAAACCAGTAGTTGAATCTAAACCAGTGGTTGAAATTAAGACGGCAACTGAACCAAAACCAGTAGTTGAATCTAAACCAGTGGTTGAAATTAAGACGGCAACTGAACCAAAACCAGTAGTTGAATCTAAACCAGTGGTTGAAACTAAAACGGCAACTGAACCAAAACCAGTAGTTGAATCTAAACCAGTGGTTGAAATTAAGACGGCAACTGAACCAAAACCAGTAGTTGAATCTAAACCAGTGGTTGAAATTAAGACGGCAACTGAACCAAAACCAGTAGTTGAATCTAAACCAGTGGTTGAAATTAAGACGGCAACTGAACCAAAACCAGTAGTTGAATCTAAACCAGTGGTTGAAATTAAAACGGCAACTGAACCAAAACTAGTAGTTGAAACTAAACCAGTAGTTGAAATTAAGACTGCAACTGAACCAAAACCAGTAGTTGAATCTAAACCAGTGGTTGAAATTAAGACGGCAACTGAACCAAAACCAATAGTTGAATCTAAACCAGTGGTTGAAATTAAAACAGCAACTGAACCAAAACCAGTAGTTGAATCTAAACCAGTAGTTGAAATTAAGACGGCAACTGAACCAAAACCAGTAGTTGAATCTAAACCAGTGGTTGAAATTAAAACGGCAACTGAACCAAAACCAGAGGTTGAAACTAAACTGGCAACTGAACCAAAACCAGTAGTTGAATCTAAACCAGTGGTTGAAATTAAAACGGCAACTGAACCAAAACCAGTAGTTGAAACTAAACCGGCAACTGAACCAAAACCAGTAGTTGAATCTAAACCAGTGGTTGAAATTAAAACAGCAACTGAACCAAAACCAGTAGCTGAAACTAAACCGGCAGCTGAACCAAAACCAGTAGTTGAATCTAAACCAGTGGTTGAAATTAAAATGGCAACTGAACCAAAACCAGTAGTTGAAACTAAAATGGCAACGGAACCAAAACCAGTAGTTGAAACTAAAACAGCAACTGAACCAAAACCAGTAGTTGAAACTAAACCAGTGGTTGAAACTAAAACAGCAACTGAACCAAAATCAGTGGTTGAATCTAAACCAGTGGTTGAAACTAAAACAGCAACTGAACCAAAACCAGTAGTTGAAGCTAAACCAGTGGTTGAAACTAAAACGGCAACTGAACCAAAACCAGTAGTTGAAACTAAACCAGTGGTTGAAATTAAAACGGCAACTGAAACAAAACCAGAATTTGAAACTAAAACAGCACAAGTGCCTAAACCAGCACCTGAACTTAAACCAGCAACTGAACCTAAACCAGCACCTGAAACTAAAACAGCACCTGAAACTAAACCAGCACCTGAAGTTAAACCAACATCAGAACCTAAACCAGCGGCTGGACTGGCTCCTGAGAAAAGGTTTGTTCTTCTATATTCATATTTATAGGGATTTTGCATACAGGTGAAACTCGAAAAATTTGAATATCGTGCAAAAGTTCATTAATTTCAGTAATTCAACTTAAAAGGTGAAACTAATATATTATGTAGACTCATTACAAGCAAAGTAAGATATTTCAAGCCTTTATTTGATATAATTTTGATGATTATGGCTTACAGCTTATGAAAACCCCAAATTCAGAATCTCAGAAAATTAGAATATTGTGAAAAGGTTCAGTATTGTAGGCTCAAAGTGTCACACTCTAATCAGCTAAACACCTGCAAAGGGTTCCTGAGCCTTTAAATGGTCTCTCAGTCTGGTTCAGTTGAATTCACAATCATGGGGAAGACTGCTGACCTGACAGTTGTGCAGAAAACCATCATTGACACCCTCCACAAGGAGGGAAAGCCTCAAAAGTTAATTGCAAAAGAAGTTGGATGTTCTCAAAGTGCTGTATCAAAGCACATTAATAGAAAGTTAAGTGGAAGGGAAAAGTGTGGAAGAAAAAGGTGCACAAGCAGCAGGGATGACCGTAGCCTGGAGAGGATTGTCAGGAAAAGGCCATTCAAATGTGTGGGGAGCTTCACAAGGAGTGGACTGAGGCTGGAGTTACTGCATCAAGAGCCACCACACACAGATGGGTCCTGGACATGGGCTTCAAATGTCAAACGTCTTACCTGGGCTAAAGAAAAAAAGAACTGGTCTGTTGCTCAGTGGTCCAAAGTCCTCTTTTCTGATGAGAGCAAATTTTGCATCTCATTTGGAAACCAAGGTCCCAGAGTCTGGAGGAAGAATGGAGAGGCACACAATCCAAGATGCTTGAAGTCCAGTGTGAAGTTTCCACAGTCTGTGTTGGTTTGGGGACCCATGTCATTGGCTGGTGTTGGTCCACTGTGCTTTATTAAGTCCAGAGTCAACGCAGCCGTCTACCGGGACATTTTAGAGCACTTCATGCTTCCTTCAGCAGACAAGCTTTATGGAGATGCTGACTTCATTTTCCAGCAGGACTTGGCACCTGCCCACACTGCCAAAAGTACCAAAACCTGGTTCAATGACCATGGTATTACTGTGCTTGATTGGCCAGCAAACTCGCCTGACCTGAACCCCATAGAGAATCTATGGGGCATTGCCAAGAGAAAGATGAGAGACATGAGACCAAACAATGCAGAAGAGCTGAAGGCCGCTATTGAAGCATCTTGGTCTTCCATAACACCTCAGCAGTGCCAAAGGCTGATAGCATCCATGCCACGCCGCATTGAGGCAGTAATTAATGCGAAAGGGACCCAAACCAAGTACTGAGTACATATGCATGATTATACTTTTCAGAGGGCCGACATTTCTGTATTTAAAATCCTTTTTTTTAATTGATTTCATGTAATATTCGAATTTTCTGAGATTCTGAATTTGGGGTTTTCATAAGCTGTAAGCCATATCAAATAAAGGCTTGAAATATCTTACTTTGCTTGTAATGAGTCTATATAATATATTAGTTTCACCTTTTAAGTTGAATTACTGAAATTAATGAACTTTTGCACGATATTCAAATTTTTCGAGTTTCACCTGTAATTGCTTATGGAATTTTAAATGGACACTTTTGAAAACTCAAGTCACAATTAAAATATCTGAATGTCATTGCATTAGATACAAAATATCAGATAAGTGGCATCTGGAAACAAATGATTCTAGACCTTTTCAAAGCAACTTCACCAAGTACTTTATAGTGGATGCATGTGTACTAGCAGAATAACCACACTATGATCATGTTTGGCAACCAGAAAGTAACCAAATATGTTGTGTACATAATTCTGAATCCTATCGAGTATTGTTTTATTGCTTGCATTATATAGATGAACATGTGTTATAATGTATAGGTTTTCTTGTTTTTGTTTCTTTACAGTACTGAAAGTCTGAATGCGCTGTCTCATACCCTGATACCCTTCAAGACAGAGCCGGTCAGGTACAAGATGATCTGATGAATGCATAACAGCCCATCATATAAAGATTATGTTCATTAATCTAAGTGGCATTCATGTGTAAAATGAATTGGACCGTTTACACCTCTGACTCTTCAGTACTGTGTAATGTATCACTCACGTATCATAATCTGCATTCCTTTATGTGTCTCAGACCTGATCCTAAACTGATCCCAGAACAGAGTGATGGCTTGCATAATGATGACCTTCTAGATCTTGCTAAGAGGTCTGTATGACACAATAGCATGTCACCACAGTTGTTTACTCAACACATTTATGTAAACTAAGTGTTTCACACTTATAATCACACACTTAGCCTACCGAACATGACAAAAGAATGTTGTAATAAGGCTGCTGATTGACATGACTTTATGGTAAATGTATTATACTGAACACGTGTCATAGCATTTACTATGGCATGTATTTTTGTACAGCTAGAATGCTTTGTTTATGCAGAACATTTTAAAACATGCTGTTCTGTAAGAAACCACAGGAGGACACCAGAGCTCTATCAGGGACTTTAGTGGACAAAAGCAGTTTTACATTTGTGGGAAAGCCATTAGTTATGCTCTCTGAAAGAATAAAGCCATGTACAGTAAAATCTAAATACTCATTGCTGTCTGTCTTTATCCTATAGTACTGGTCAAGTGTCTGTGAATCCTGATATAGATCTGCTCAGTCAAGACCTGCTCACAGACAACAGGTGAGAGGGCCCATATGGAAATATCGATCATATCATATTAATAAAGGAGTGCAATATAATGGACATTCCCCATAAGGAATGACATTTGTGATATATAGTTATATATATATATATATATATATATATATATATATATATATATATATATATATATATATATATATATATATATAATTTATTTATTTATTTATATAAGTGTCAGAAATTAACATAAAAAAATATTTGCTCCAGGATTTGAAGTTTCAAGGGCATTTTCTTGCCATTTAGATCAAACTGTCTCATCCGTTCATGTCAAATACTTACATTTAATCGATTAATTAATACAAATTATACAATTATTAATACAACTGAGAATTAAATCATAATTATATTAATTAATATAAAATAAAGAATATTAATATAGTATATCATATGTTACAATAAAAAAACTGAAGAATTCCTTATGAGGGCATATTATACCCCCACATTTTGAATTTAGGGGGGCATCTTTTTTGCCCCGAGCCCCCCTACATTTCTGACACTGATATATCTATCTGTCTATATATGTGTAAACAATTGTATAACAATAACTGAGGTCAAAAAATCCATTTAAGATTATCCACTTCATATTTAGTTAAAAATCACATAATTAAATTTGATCGAATTTTGTTATGAAACTGTCAGTTCTTTGTTTTGAAGAATACATGTACACTAGAGCAAATAAATATTGGCAATAATGCAAAAATGTAATCCACAACAAATAAATGGATCCTACCAATTCATTGAACACTGAAACATTGAAGCATTACTAATAGTTTCAATTTTTTTCTCAATTATTTTAACACTGAACCAAATATACACAACCAGTCAAGTTTATGTTTCGTGATCTTAAAAAACTTTAGATCTGAAGGCTTATGTTTAAATGTATTTAAACTTTTGACTGGTAGTGTTGATTAATATATCTGTGCTTTACCAATACAGTAAAGCAAAAAACAAAACAATAAAAGTGTTGAGTATTTTGTAGTATATAGATATTTTACAGCCTTCAGTACAAACAGTGTCGTGCTTTAGCTGTACAATGAACACATCAGAATTCAAATTGCATACGACGAGCATGTTTCTGCATTCAGTGTGAAATGAATTTTTTCAGCTCTGCTGATCCATTTGATCCAATTCCAAGCGAGCCCACAAAGAGGTAACAATTTCAGCTTACAGGTGATCATTTATAATATTATTGCAATCGTGTCTGTATGTACACACTGCAGCAAACTGCTCTCATATTCTCTCTCACATAGTCCTGACTGGTTTGATCCTCTTTTATTGGACTCTGCCAACAACAGGTAAATGTACAAATTCAATAAATACATTATTCAGGCTCTGTTTGGGAAACTGTGACAAGAATAATTATCATAATGAGGTTTGTAATAGATTTAAATTGTCATTTTTAGTTCCAAAGATGTAGACAATCATCTTCAGAAGCCCTTAAACTTGGTTCCTGAGTAAGTGAAACACAAGTAACATGTTGTTTTATTATAATTTTTTGTTTTGTCTTGTCTTACATTACATTACATTTACATTTGGCAGACGCTTTTATCCAAAGCAACTTACAGTGCAATTATTACTGGGACAATCCCCCTGGAGCAACCTGGAGTTAAGTGCCTTGCTCAAGGACACAATGGTGGTGGCTGTGGGGTTAGAACCAGTGACCATCTGATTAACAGCCCTGTGCTTTAGCCACTACGCCACCACCACTCCCAGACTAGTGTAGTCTTGTTTTGTGTCTTTACTTGGCTTGTCTGGTTTTGTTTTGTCTTGTCTTGTTTTGTGTCTTTACTTGGCTTGTCTGGTTTTGTTTTGTCTTGTCTTGTTTTGTGTCTTTACTTGGCTTGTCTGGTTTTGTTTTGTCTTGTCTGGTTTTGTTTTTTGTATCGTTTTGTGTCTTTACTTGTCTTGTTTTGTGATTTGTTTTGTTTTGTTTTATTGTAGTGTAGTGAAATGTACACTCACCTAAAGGATTATTAGGAACACCTGTTCAATTTCTCATTAATGCAATTATCTAATCAACCAATCACATGGCAGTTGCTTCAATGCATTTAGGGGTGTGGTCCTGGTCAAGACAATCTCCTGAACTCCAAACTGAATGTCAGAATGGGAAAGAAAGGTGATTTAAGCAATTTTGAGCGTGGCATGGTTGTTGGTGCCAGACGGGCCGGTCTGAGTATTTCACAATCTGCTCAGTTACTGGGATTTTCACGCACAACCATTTCTAGGGTTTACAAAGAATGGTGTGAAAAGGGAAAAACATCCAGTATGCGGCAGTCCTGTGGGAAAAAATGCCTTGTTGATGCTAGAGGTCAGAGGAGAATGGGCCGACTGATTCAAGCTGATAGAAGAGCAACTTTGCCTGAAATAACCACTCGCTACAACCGAGGTATGCAGCAAAGCATTTGTGAAGCCACAACATGCACAACCTTGAGGCGGATGGGCTACAACAGCAGAAGACCCCACCGGTACCACTCATCTCCACTACAAATAGGAAAAAGAGGCTACAATTTGCAAGAGCTCACCAAAATTGGACAGTTGAAGACTGGAAAAATGTTGCCTGGTCTGATGAGTCTCGATTTCTGTTGAGACATTCAGATGGTAGAGTCAGAATTTGGCGTAAACAGAATGAGAACATGGATCCATCATGCCTTGTTACCACTGTGCAGGCTGGTGGTGGTGGTGTAATGGTGTGGGGGATGTTTTCTTGGCACACTTTAGGCCCCTTAGTGCCAATTGGGCATCGTTTAAATGCCACGGCCTACCTGAGCATTGTTTCTGACCATGTCCATCCCTTTATGGCCACCATGTACCCATCCTCTGATGCTACTTCCAGCAGGATAATGCACCATGTCACAAAGCTCGAATCATTTCAAATTGGTTTCTTGAACATGACAATGAGTTCACTGTACTAAAATGGCCCCCACAGTCACCAGATCTCAACCCAATAGAGCATCTTTGGGATGTGGTGGAACGGGAGCTTCGTGCCCTGGATGTGCATCCCACAAATCTCCATCAACTGCAAGATGCTATCCTATCAATATGGGCCAACATTTCTAAAGAATGCTTTCAGCACCTTGTTGAATCAATGCCACGTAGAATTAAGGCAGTTCTGAAGGCGAAAGGGGGTCAAACACAGTATTAGTATGGTGTTCCTAATAATCCTTTAGGTGAGTGTAGCTTGTTTTGTTTTGTTTTGTGTCTTTAATTGTCTTGTTTTGTTTTGTTTTATTTTAGTGTAGTGTAGTGAAATGTAGCTTGTTTTGTTTTGTTTTGTTTTGTGTCTTGTACTTGTCTTGTATTTGTGATTTGTTTTGTTTTGTTTTATTTTAGTGTAGTGTAGTGAAATGTAGCTTGTTTTGTTTTGTTTTGTGTCTTTAATTGTCTTGTCTGGTTTAGTGATTTGTTTTGTTTTAGTGTAGTGTAGTGAAATGTAGCTGGTTTAGATTAGTTTAGGTTAGATTTGTTTAGTTTAGTGTTTTTGTTCTTGTCTTCTTTTGTCTGGTTTTGTCTTTAGTTTTGTATTGTATTGTATTCATTTGTTTTGCTTTGTTTTGTTTTCTTTTCTTTTGGTGTAGTATAGTTTAGTGTAGTAAGTGAAGTGAAGTGTGTTTTGTTTTGTCTTTGTCTTGTCTTCTTTTGTCTGGTTTTGTCATTTGTTTTGTATTGTAATTAATTAATTTTGCTTTGTTTTGTTTTGTTTTTGTGTAGTGTAGTGTAGTTTAGTTTTGTTTTGGTGTAGTGTTGTTTAGTTTAGTGTAGTGAAGTGTGTTTTGTTTTGTTTTGTTTTTGTATTGTATTGTCTTGTCTTGTATTGTTTTTGTCTTGTCTGGTTTTGTTTTGTTTTTGCCTTGCCTTGTCTTGTTTTGTTTTGTTTTTGTCTTGTCTGGTTTTGTATTGTCTTATCTTGTTTTGTTTTTTGTATTGTATTGTCTTGTCTTGCCTTGTCTTGTCTGGTTTTGTTTTGTTTTTGTCTTGTCTGGTCTGGTTGACCCTGGTAAAATGATTAGAATGTCATTTTAAAATATTACATTAGAATAGATGTTAATAAATAATAAAATAATTTGTTATTGACTTATGCATAATAATTTTTGAAATTACAGTCTGTTCATATTATTTCATGTTTATTAATATATGGATATTAATGAAGGCATTTTTTGTTTTAATCACAGTATGTCCTCACATGTTTTGGTTTCCCTTGCTGATGATGTCATTCCAATTAACACTGACAGGTAAATCCTCAGAAATGATATCCATGAAATTTTTTCTGCTCTAAAAAAACACTCACAGAAATAATAGCACAGCACATTTCTTCAGCATATACCTGAACCTCTGTGTGTTGATTCACATTGTTTACACTAAGATCATATAGAGCTTCTATCAAAAGTTAATAACATAATGGGTTGAAGTCATGAAGGAGGGATCAAACCCAACCCTTAATCTCCACCTGAGCTGCAGATACACTCTCACACAATCTCAAGCACATGTACACTTACGCTGAGAGTTCTCAAGAAGAAAGACTGACCACATCACAGAAAAGGGTAACATTTTGATCATTTTGACTGTTGTCTTGACAGGAGTAAGTGGAGAACTGACATGGAAAGGTAAGCACTTCTGTTATGTCAAGTTCATACTATTTAACTGGCCAAAATAGACTAATTATGGGTAAATATTTAGACCTTAAAAATGATCATTTTGATTTTATGCTGTCACATCATTCTTGGTTAGTTGTGGACAAAAGAGTTTGGCCAGTGTGATTATTAACGACAACAAGATTACTGAAGGCAATAGCCACACTGTTTACCACTTTAGATTCATATATTTCTTCAATATTCATATTTAATAATCAAGATTAGAATTACTGGTCAAATCATTATTACTCATCATTTGCACTTGGTTACATTTGGTAGCAAAGGAAAAGAAAAAGATTTACTTTTTAACTTAGGTGTGTTATATTTATGTGTTAAAGTAGTGTTCATTTGGGGTGCATTGTGACCTGGGTTCAAATTCAGACCTCATTTACAATTCTTTTTAAGAACCCGAACAAAACAACCAAAGCCATCATGCAATTTCATTGTATGAAAAAGAGCAGATTTTTCATGCAATCTTCACTTTTTTATGTTAAATATTCATGCAACTTAATTGTCAACTTAAGAATTGAAAGTTGCATTGAAAATCCACTTCACACAAAAATCTGAGGAGGCTCGTGAATGGGGCTCGACAAATCATAATAACCATTACACCATATGGGCTGATCATCCATCATTTAAAACTCATACATTGGTCACAATATAGACTAAACTTGCATTTCCTGATTCAAATCTGAATTCAGGACTGAGAAATGGAGCGCTGAATCTTAAGATATAGCACAGGCTTTCTTGGACAACAGCTAAATAAGTATAGCCCTATACATTACGTGACTTTTTTTTTTTGTAGCACAACCTACACCAAAACAGTGGAAAGTCCTGAGCAGGAGAAGTTACCGGAATCTGAATCCAAAAAGTATGTGCAGAGCTCATTCAGCCCCAATGTATCCCGATTGTGTAACCTGAAAGTGTTGAATGTTCTATATGTTCTATAGTGAATGTTCTATAGTGAAAGATCTATATGTTCTATAGTGAATGTTCTATAGTGAAAGATCTATATGTTCTATAGTGAATGTTCTATATGTTCTATAGTGAAAGTTCTATATGTTCTATAGTGAATGTTCTATATGTTCTATAGTGAATGTTCTATAGTGAATGTTCTATATGTTCTATAGTGAATGTTCTATAGTGAATGTTCTATATGTTCTATAGTGAATGTTCTATAGTGAATGTTCTATATGTTCTATAGTGAATGTTCTATATGTTCTATAGTGAATGTTCTATAGTGAATGTTCTATAGTGAATGTTCTATATGTTCTATAGTGAAAGATCTATAGTGAATGTTCTATATGTTCTATAGTGAATGTTCTATAGTGAATGTTCTATATGTTCTATAGTGAAAGTTCTATATGTTCTATAGTGAAAGATCTATAGGTTCTATAGTGAATGTTCTATAGTGAATGTTCTATATGTTCTATAGTGAATGTTCTATAGTGAATGTTCTATAGTGAATGTTCTATATGTTCTATAGTGAATGTTCTATATGTTCTATAGTGAAAGATCTATAGGTTCTATAGTGAATGTTCTATATGTTCTATAGTGAATGTTCTATATATTCTATAGTGAAAGATCTATATGTTCTATAGTGAATGTTCTATATGTTCTATAGTGAATGTTCTATAGTGAATGTTCTATAGTGAATGTTCTATATGTTCTATAGTGAATGTTCTATATGTTCTATAGTGAAAGATCTATAGGTTCTATAGTGAATGTTCTATATGTTCTATAGTGAATGTTCTATATGTTCTATAGTGAAAGATCTATATGTTCTATAGTGAATGTTCTATAGTGAATGTTCTATAGTGAATGTTCTATGTTTTCTTTCTCTATTTTAGGGGCTTTGTCTATGTTAAGGAATATGTGAACAATTCACTTACTGACGGCAGGTAAACTGCAGGCACTCTCATTTTAGAAACATTTCACATTATCGTAGTGCTGGCGAGATTTTTTCTTTTTTAGTTATTGTTTTTGAGCACAGATCAGCTTTCTTTATTCATACCTACACCAAAACTGTCATGACTGACAAAAAGATGCAGCAGTACATGAACATAGAACAATTATCTATGGAGCAATACAATTTATTGTGCTACAAAAATACATTTTATTCGTATTCCTACAGAAAATCATATCGTCCTCAGGCTCAAAGACACAACCCTCCCTGCAATATTCAGATTAGTGGTCAACATTTTGATGGGTTTTTTTTTCAATGTTTTTTTCATGGCAAGTGCTTTTAGCTTCGAAAAGTACTAATATTTATTTGTTGTTAACTCTAATTCACTACATTATTTCACATTATGTCAGTGACTTTTAAATTCATGTACGTATAATTTGAATAATTGTGTTCATTCCGGTAGTTTCACATTAAAATTTTAATATAAATACATTTATAAAACATTATAATAATTGATGTTATAGTGTTGAATATGAGTGCAAAAATGTCTAACTACATTATCTTGCAAATATCAGTGCACCACATCATATTATACATATTTAGTGCTTTCTTGTGCCTAGAACAATATACTGTATTTTCTAAAAAATAATAATAAATAAGATATTTATTATTATTATGATTTTTCCCATTACAGTGTTAAACTATTGACAAGGCCAATATGAGTATAAACAACATGATTAAATCCTGTCACCTGTAAATATGATGTTAGCAAGATCAAACCATCATTTTGAAAGGAGGAAATGTCACATCATTATGGGGTTTATGTATTTGATCAGAAAATGCACAAATAAACGTACAACAAAATTTAAGTTGAATTATATTTTTTAATTATTTAAAACGTAATAGTGATGAATGGAAATGTGCAATTTGGCTGGTATTCAGATAAAACCAATACATTTTAATATAATATGAAATATTAAATGTAATTAATATATTTCATAATATAAATATTTAGTAAACATTATTTTTTATAATATTAATACATATTTTAAATATGAAATATGTTCATAATATAAAATGAAATTCAGTATTTAATATTATTTAAAATTATACATAATAAAAAATATATATTTTTATTCATTTTGCATTACACAATGTCAAACACATATGTCAAATTGATATCAAAGTTTGATGTTAATTACATCAGTAGTACGTCATGGGGACACACAAACCAAACAAAAAGCAATGTTTCCTGAAAATGGCATAACACACTCACACATACATACTGTATTATCCTTCACATTTTATAGCAGTTATACAGATTGCCCTAAGGGTGGGCGTCTATCATTTACTTCAAAAACAGTGGGAAGTGTTTGTGTAATTGAGCAGGTCAAATTGTAATCCTTTTCTAGCTTGTCACATGAGCCAAAACTAATGACCTCATTGTGTCTCTATAGCAGAGAAACGACGATTCCCTGTACATACTGCGGAGAGAATGTGGGAAATGACGCCAAGATCACCATTGAGCACCTGAACATATCCTGTCACCTATCCTGCTTTAAGGTACACAACAATATAGGCTCACACAAAGGACTGCTTCTCAAAGACACCTCTGTAATTTGTATGACACTATGTTGAATGTATCGTTTTGTAGTTTAGGATATAATACCCTGCCAGCACTTAATCATATTTGACATCATGTTTTAATGGGAATGTATATTCAGTTTCTTTCTCTTCTCCATCCAAGTGTGGGATTTGCTTGAAACCAATGGGAGATTTGCTCTACAATATGTTTCTCTATCGTGGGGTCGTCCACTGTGAGAGCTGTTACTCCAATGTCCTGTAAGCATACCTGCTTACATTTACTGTCTGAACAAATGGACTTTTCCACCCCAGTATGGAAGTCACTTGCCTTTTAGTAGGAATTAGTCTTTATACTGCAATGAAACAAGTTCCTTTTCACTGATACAACAGATGTAAGCATATCACTGAATTAACTGTATTGTGCAGAATACCTGTAATGAAATACACCTGTTCATGAGATATGTTCAAAAGGTTTTCAAGTGTTAGAATAGCTGAAACTCTGTTTCGGGGATTCTAGGATTCATATTTTTGTTCTGTGCTTTTGGATGACTTCAAGTGTGCTTTTAGCCTCCAAATAAGAATGTATTTGTCTTCTATTTAATCACCAAAAACCCATTTTAAAGAATTTTTTTGTGAAACTGTGAATCTCTTATGAATTTATGTACTCTGCATCTTTTACTGTAAATCAACATTCACACTTCAATAAAGTTGTATTCTCCTTTTATTGTTACAAAGAGTGTGCAATAGAAAATATAAATATATAAATATAGCACATAAAAATACTGAGGTTTGCAAACACAAGACATAAACAGGTCCCAGGAGTCTTCAAAGAATCTCTCAAAACTTGTCAAGAACATGTCTGTGTGATTTCACCCTAAATTCAAAAGAAAGAAATATTTAAATAAGAACTTAGAAAATGAAGCCTATTACACTCAAAAAACTGTTTAACCTATTTTTAAGATTTACGCATTTAAATTAAAAACAAAATTCCGTCAAATGGAATTGTAATTTTTAAAACAAAATTAGACACTTTATATATATATATATATATATATATATATATATTTTCATTATTATTATTATTTTTTTTTAATTACCCATTTTACTTTTTTTTTTAATTAATTTTGATGGAATTGTTGTGAAATTGCGTGAATCTTAAAATGATTTTTTTTTTATTGTAGGAGCATTTTGATTTTCCTGACAATTAAAACACATTGTTCTTCTAAATTCTTAAAAAAAATGTAAAGCATTTAAATACTATGGTAGCATTTGCTGAACTACCTTTATGCTGTTTTAAAAACGTTTTACAGTATTTCTTTTAATGGATGAAAATCACATTTTAGAATAATGACTATTAAAAAAAAACTTCAAAAGTAATACGCACATATGCATTACAGTAATGAGAATTGGGGAGGGTGATATATATATATATATATATATCAATTTACATTGTCATTAGTGTCCATTGAGTACAATGATGATGATATATATAAAAAACGTTTTGTTTTTGCAATGTGGCACATTTTTGGCCTCTTAATAAATATTCTAAAACAGTGTTTCTAAACTGGTTTTGCTTCGAGACCCAGATTTTACATTGGAAGTCAAATGACAACACACTATAGTGAAAACATAACCTGTATTTAATGTATCCTGGGTCGCATTTCCTTTTATCTTGCATAGTTTTGATCATGGTTTTCAAGTATAAGGACATTATTTTTGTTGTTGACGTAAACAACAAAAGCTACAGGAAGTTCTCTCCCCCTTTTTAAAAATTGAAGAGCATATTTATTTATAGGCTATGAGCCCATTAGTATCCCGTTTGTTTCCTAATTTCAAACAACATTCAAACAGAACATACATATTACACAGGAGGAAAGGCTCCTCATTACCAGGTTAGGTCAGTGTAGCTAGTCCTAAATAATAGTAATAATAATAAATTATAGTACTGATGAAAAACAATATATAAGCCGAAACACATTTTGAAACTTTAACTACAACTGCCACTGTTGATATAAAAATGAGGTCTAATAGATTCAACCTATAGATTATTTCACATGAAATTATAAAATGTTTTCAAAATAGAACAGTTAATATCACTTGGGCGGCAGTCGAAAAATCTTCAATGGGAGAACCATGGCCCTGCATGAACCAGTCCGAATAGACCTGCGACCCACTTTTGGGTCGCGACCCACCAGTTGAGAAACAATAGTCTAGAAGTTTGTATGGATAATGTGTGCATGCTTTTTTCCTTGGATTTGAGTTTTTGAGCCTACGCACCAATGCAATGTGGAAAGAAGCTATTCAGTGTTTGGCACGCATGTTCCTGCAGTTTTTTTGCATACTACTTTGTTCAGATTTTTGGCATGAAATGTGACCTAGACATGTTTTTATGAGATCAAATGTCAGGCCTAAAAACAGAAATGATTCACTTTGTTCATCAAAGCTGCAGTGATATTCCACCATGAATTCTTCTGTGACAAGCTTTAAACCAGCCTTAACGATTGCGAAATGCTAAATGTCAGCTGAAGTCTTGAGAGTAACATATACTGTAGCTCAACAGCATTCATTATGAGTGCATAATATCGTCATCCATAGATATTGAGCGTGACATGTTTATAGTCTGATTACACCTTATCTTCTCTCTTTAAACAAAAGTATGATGGTTTGAATGTGATTGTGCTTGTGTTGGAAACTAATGGGTAGATTGAAATATTTTTGGTAATGATTGTCATTTGGCAGTCTTCAGCTGTCAGTGAGGATGTTCTGATGTCAGATGTTTCCTTGGGTTAAGAGCAAGGCATCTCTCTTCACATCGGTAGAGTTCTCATTGGCCTCGCCTCTGGCTCTCCTCGCAGCGATGTTCTATATGTGCTGCCACAGCAGCGACGTGTCTGACACATTATGCCTGATGAGAGATTCCAAACCTTTTGCCTGATCCAGACCCTGCCAGTAATTCTGCAGCCACATCTGAAGCCAGCAGACAACAAACAAACACAAATATATCATGCTAGTGATTTGATCCTACTGATGCAAAGATATTACCAACTACACACACGATAATATATGAAAACTGCTGCGCTTACCTATCATTGGGTTCAATGCTTTCCATAGGTCCGTATCCAGGGCTGGGCAGCGGGCATCCCATGTGTGAGTTGTCGGCTATCTTTGGTTGGGGGAGCGGATTCTGTTTAGGGTTCCTCTTATATGATTTCACTGCTGCGAGACGCTCGTTCTCTTGATCGAAACACTCAAACCCATTCAGATAGTTGGGTTTACTCATATCATTAACACCCCACTCTCTACTCTCCAACCCCTACAAAAGACGCAGGTTGGTGATCTTGTTGGGTGTTTTGTACTCTAGATATTGCAAGTAATTTGTGTCGTCCTCATCAGAGTCTTTATGAACTTGACCAGCTCTCATGGGGAGGGGAAACTGTCTATGAGAATGGCAGAGTGGTTGTTTGGCAACCAGTCGGCCACTGAAGGCGAGCCCCTGTATATGGGCACACAGCCCTGGTGCATGGGCCTCCAGAGCTTCTCAGTCATGTAGTCCGGGCACAGGCTGTTCTCCAGGGCAAGATGGAACTTGTAGCTAGCGACAAAGCTCATGAAGTGTCTGTCCTCACCTGTGGCTGTGTTTGTGTCCTCCAGTTGCTCCGGCAGGGGTTTGTTGTTAAGACACTTCCCATACGAGTCAGTCTGAAGAGGGGGAAAAATAGGACTCAAAGTAAGATGCAAAGTAGACTGTGGTGCGAGTCAGTGCAATATTCGCCACCACAATGTTTGAATTGTTGCTAAGTCATTGCTACAGTGTTGAAGGTGTTTGCTAGGCAGTAGTTAAGGTGCTCTGGTGGAGGCTAGTCGGTAACTAGGAAGTTCTGGGTGGTTTCTAAATGGTAACAAGGGTGTTCTGGGAGGTTGCCAAATAGTTGTTTGGGTGAACTGAGTGGTTGCTAGGCAGTTGCTAGTGTGTTCTGGTGAGTGAGTTGTTGCTAGGTGTTTACTAGGGTGTTCTGGGTGGTTGCCAAATAGTTGTTTGGGTGAACTGAGTGGTTGCTAGGCAGTTGCTAGTGTGTTCTGGTGAGTGAGTTGTTGCTAGGTGTTTACTAGGGTGTTCTGGGTGGTTTTAGGCCATTGCTAGAGGGATTTGCGTGGTTGCTAGGGAGTTAAGATCGATGCTAGGCAGTTGCTATTCTGTTCAGGTGGTTGCTAAGCGCAGACTAGGGTGCTGTGGGTGGATGCTAGGCAGTTGTTAGGGTCAAGTCAAGTCAAAATGTATTTCTATAGCACATTTAAAAGTAACAGAGTTGAACCAAAGTACTGTACAATAAAACGTTGAACTGTTTTATAAAACATTATTTGTGCAACTTGCCTTGCCAATTCCAAAATCTCTAACAGTTTTACCTCTATATATTTCATCAGCTTTTGAACATAACGGTCCCGGTCTGATGGCACATCGCAGTGGGACTGCATGTAAAGCCAGACTGGCCCTTCTCCAACGATTTTTATCCTGCAGAGAGACTGGGGTCGGCTTTATAAGATAATACAGCGTGGGCAGCCGCTGACTATATAGTATGACGGATAGTCTGACTCTTTCCTGAATATTGCCATGTAGTTAAATAGCCTGATGCCAACACTATGAGAAAGGAGATAGTTATTCATGAGCGACACTTCGTGGAAAAGTGCCAAAGCTTGATGCAGCATACGTGGCAGGGGAGCTTCATATGCCCTGAAGTCCGTGCCTTAGAAGATGATGGAGGCCATTCTGCGATACAGCTGGACTTTACCGTTGCTAGTGACCATGCAGGAGGAGTGGGCACAGTCCACATGCTCTGTGTCTCCCGGGAAGTGTGGGAACAGATTGGCACCCCACCATAGAAGGATGGGCAGCTCTTTGTTGGGGCGAGGGTAATTCTTTCCAGGACCGTGGCAGGTGCTCACATTGGCAAACTGCATTTCAGTGAAGGCATTCTGAGGCTGGTAAACACCACCGTCCCTTGTGCCCACTGGCCCCTGGCACCGACAGGATGCTGTGACCACAACAACAAGCCACAGACAGAGCACCATAGTAGACCTGAGAACAATCTGAGTAAAAAAGGGCACTGAAATCAAATTACTTTAAATCTGCAAAATACTTTATTCTGTAAACTATTGTGATATAGCTGAAGAATATTGAAGTATTCATAGTGGGCCTTGACATTTAACAAGGCCAAGAACAAGAGTAGAAGGGTCAAATCTAAACTCTCTTTAGGACATTTTAGGTATTTGGTGCAATACAAAAAGACTTAACCTTAAAACTTAGCAAGTAGTCTTCCTATACAGTATTTTTGGCATCATAGACAAGGCATCAGAGTCTCAAACCCTAGTAAGTAGTCTACATACATTTTTGGGGATCACAGTCTCAAAACCTGGCTACCTACCTACCATGACAGCATTTTGGTAATCAAAGAGAGCATTAACAGCGTCATAGTCTGCAAACAAAGTGTGTTGCCTGCCTAGACTGCATTTTTGCAAAGTCTCAAAACCTACTTAGTACTGTAGTCTACATAGACCACATTTTTGGGGATCATAGTCTTGAAACCGGGCATGCTACCTAACTAGACAGCATTTTGGGCATCATAGACAGCATTTTTGGGAACCATTGTCTTATAATCTATTGAGCAGCCTACCTAGTGTCAGCATTTTTGGCATCATAGACAAGCATCAGAGACTCAACCCTAGTAAGTAGTCTACCTAGACAGTATGTTGGGAGGATAATATTTTCAAAACGTGGCTTGCTACCTACCTAGATAGCATTATGGGCATCAAAGCCACATTTTTTTGGACATTATTGTTCCCAAACATAGTGTGCTGAATTCCTAGACTGCATTTCTGCACATCATAGACTGAATTCTAGCAAGCTGCCTACATAGACAGTATTTTGGGGCATCATAGTCTCAAAACAAAGGGAGCTCGCTACATGAACAGTATATTTTGGGCATCATGGCTTTAGTGAAAGACACTATCAGCTGTTACATGAATCTCTGAATTTCGTTCCATTTCAATTCTACTTCACAGCACATTTGGAATACAATTCAAAATAATTTTTGCTACCTCAATTCGAATTCAGTTTAAATGCAGGACGACATTCAGTTCATTTCTGACGGCATCACAGTCGCGCATCACAGTTTTGAAACCTATGAATCTATAATATAATGACAAACTGCTTGTATAGGTAGGCTGCTCAATAGGGTTTTGAGATGGAGCAAAAGGAAAGTCTAGAAACACATAATTCCTGCAACATGATAAAAGACGTGATCAGCGTGATCTGACCGCATAATTTCTTCAACGCTTGTCAGAAAAGACGCATTTCGTTCGTTCGTTTTCCCTCAGGTTTTCCTCACTTTTAGAATTTTAGTGATTAAGTAGTAAGTCCATCTATCCTCTAAAATTACTGTACTTATATAATTTATCATATTGTAATAATATCACCTGTTGTCTGTCTGTCCTCTGGGAAGAACATCCTGAATGTGAAAATGTATTATTATTATTTTTAATTATTTTTTTTATGTATAACTTGTACGTGAATTGAATGAATGAGTGGACATCTCCTATGTTTTAGCGTAGTGAGTGGAGTTTTCAGACAGTCCCTTACACCTGCGAAACAGAATGTCCAACGTCAAACTTTCCCGCGCTAAATCAGCAAGGCCAACGACATACAGCTGGGTAGTGACAGAGCCATATAGAGAGGCTCTATATGGCTCTGGGTAGTGAGTATTTGGCGATAAGAGCAGGAGAGACGGAAGATGAAACAGGCAGCAGCGTCATTGTCGCAGAATATTGAACATATGTTCATAAAGACTGCCAAACAGGGTACGGTTGTTATACTTGGTAAGCAATTTGACAACATTGTAGTAAATATTTTCAGTGCATCAAAAAGCATTCTCATTAAGATACCAGCTGACAAACTAATCCAGCACAAATTAGTGCATAAAAAGTCAGCAAAATGAAGTATTTGAACCTCACACCTAAATACAAATTGAGGGGGAAATCTGCAAAAGGGTCCACTTTTTGAAAAAATAAGAACCCCCCTTCCACTAGGCTGGCTACGGGCCTGAATAACGAAATGACTTTACTGAGGGCTATTTCGTGGACAATATTAAATGTTTCCTACCTTAAATGTATTCTACACAAAGGTATTATTTACATTAAAAGTTGAAGTTAAAAAAAGTCTCTCCTCTCTCTCTCTCTCATGGGCTTTTTTGGCATGAAAGTTTCAAAAACAATGTTGCAAAAGTATCATGTAAAATAAAAGCAAAATACATTTTGTCCAATAACTTGGACAGTATCTAATATATTATTAGTAATATATAAATAACAATAATATATAAATGACTATTATTTTTTTATTTTACCATATCACGTCACATTGTGTGTGTGTGTGTGTCTCCAGATCTTTCACTGTCCTTCAGGTTGTGGCATGCTGATACATATTGGGCAGCAAGATGTGCTCTGTCTCCTTCTAGGAGTATTTGTAATTTTGAGAGGTCATTTAGGTCTTTAACGTCTGAGGTTTCAGAGTTAAACTTGTTTAGGTAAACATTCCTTATTTCACTGAATGTTTCACATTTTAGGAGGAAGTGCATTTCTGTTTCGACCTCACCTGTCGAACAGTGACCACATATTCTGTTTTCTTTTGGTTGCCATGATTTTTTGTGTCTTCCTTTTTCAATTGCCAATGTGTGGTCACTGAGCCTGTACTTGGTTAGGGTCTGTCTCTGTTTCCTATCGCTGACAGTAAAGAGATATTTAGCCAACTCATACTCTCTGTTTAGGGCCAGATAACATTCTAATCTATTTTGGATTTTAGTTTCTTCTTTCCAATGTCCCTAATAGGATTCTTTGCATTGCATTATAATTGTGTTTACTCTGATTGGGGTTTGGAGAACAGTGTTGATGGTAGACTGGTCAAAGTGTGTTTGAGGGGGGACGATTAGTCTCAGCAGCAACTGATGTAGGGGACTCTTTTCTGGGCTCAACTCTTGGATTTTGAAGGGTGTCTCGGGGGCTGGATATAAGGTGAATAAAAAATGTAAGTGCTCTCTTTTGAATGCTAATTATCAGAGGGTATCTATAATTCTGCTCTACATGCATTTGTTGGTGTATTTCTGTGTCTGCAGAATTCTGCATGTAAAGATTCTGTTGGGTGTTTGTCCCAACATGTATAGCTATGATGACTGAGTGGACACCACACTTAACTACCATCCGGCGCAATAGGCTGGATGACACTATCAAATATTTTCAGCCAGATTTTAATTGTAATTTGGAGATAATAAAACTTTCTCTTAATTGTGTTTAGAGCTCTTTGAGCTTTTTCTTTTAGTGCATTCACTGCCATGTTTAAACTCCCTGATGCTGTTATTGTTATACCAAGGTAGGTATAACTCATGCTGTGTTTAATTATATGATTATTTATAGTAAACTGGTATTTGTTTTCATGACACTTGGGCAGTTTTTGAAAAATCATGACATTTGTTTTCTTCATGTTTACTGCTAGGGCCCAGATTTTACAGAATTTTTGTACTATGTCCAGCTGCAGCTTTAGTCCTTGTTCAGTAGGAGAAAGTAGAAAAAGGTCATCAGCATAAAGCAGATACTTCACCTCTCTCTATCTCTCTCTCTTTCTCAGATTCAATGAGCTTTATTGATACAGTATAAAAATGCATAATTAAAAATGACTAGGTGTGTATAGAATAAAATTGAAAATGTTCATGTTAATTATTGACATTGTTGTACAATAGAATGTTGTTTTCAGGAGGTTGGTATTCCTTAAATGTTTATTTTTTTTTATTTAAGTGATCGAACAAAATTATCTTTATTAAAAACATGTCAATCTACAGCAATATAATCACGAGGCACACAGCAACATATATTATTTGACATCTTTGTTTTGACACATTTGATACAAAATCATGCATGAAAATCAAAAATCATATCCAAAAATTCCAAATATTTATGTGTTAACAAAAATATTATTCAACAATTTCTGGATCAGTAATAAATAAATACAAATAGTCAAAAACACAATTATCAAGACAAAGCAACACATCAATAACTAACAAATTCTGCTCAAGGAAGAAAAATAATAATAATAATAATAATAATAATAATAATATAAATATATATATATGTATACCGGATATATTCCTGTGCCACCGGATGCCCTGTCGTCATCTCTCCTTCGGGCATTGAAGCGCGCACAAGGACGCACGCGCGTGAAATCTCAGCAGTAGCAGAACTGCGCGCGGCACAGTATGAGGTAATTCACAGACAATTTTTGCACGATTGATTTCATTTCAGACCAAAGTTATTTTAAAGCATTTAGCAGTATCTCATGTCAACGTTGTCTAGTTGCAACCATGTATACCAGTGCTGTAGATTATTTAATAAAACCTACGCTAGTCTTGGAGCTAACGCAGATTTGGAATATTTCAATTAATTATGATGCCAAATGTATATTTAAAATGACAGTAATATGTATTCCTCCTAGTATGAGCTATGTTTAAGCATTGACTATTGAATAATAAAGATAGACGTTAGCTTGAGCACTAGTACGCAAAAAAAAAACCATAGTTGTCATGCACGTGTGCGCATGCGCAGAGCGCAATCATCTGTTTCCTGTTCGCTGTAATATTGATTAAACATTACAGTAAAACTATTCTGATGCATGATGTATTTACTGTTTCTTATCGTATGCTACGCTGTAAAGCTATGCACCTTTAAAAATGAGCAATTTTTAATATTAACATGGCTTATAAAAGCTACTCGTGAGAATCTGTTCAGTATTTTACTATAGTTCTAGTACAATATTCCAGTCTGTACAGTAAAATAGTTACTGTAGTTGTTTGTCATATTGTCATCAAATAGAGATATATTTTGTAAGCTCACTACACTATTCGACGGAAGTCCCATATTATATTATATTATGATTTCACATATATGGTATAGTTTTACAGTAGCTATAATTATTTTACCATTTTAATTTATATATAATGTAATTTACATAAGGGTTTTGTTAAATTATCATTGGGTTTTGGGAGAAGTAGAGTAACAGACAAGCACATTTGCTTACATGGTCAAATTAATGAGGAAATCAGATGACAATTCTGTGTTTAACCAGTCCATGTGCTCTCTGAGAGGGTGTTGTCCTGGCCAAAGTCTACAGGTCAGACACTAGAGCAGCTGACCCAAACCAGATAAACCACTATCTGCTTCACACTGTTTTTTTGAAAGGTTTAGACTCAAGTATTTCTGCATAGATCATCAATTATATCACACATTACCTGCAGTTGTTTTATGTGTTTATCTAACTTGACAAATCATTCTTGTATTCTTTATTCTGTGTGCACTTCTCATTCAAATAGAGTGCATACTTGTATCTGTGTGTGTTTTGTCAGGTTACACTGAGGACTAGTGATATCGGAGGCCGTTATGAGTGGGAAGAGCCTCTTACTAAAGGTCATTCTCTTGGGAGACGGCGGCGTGGGGAAAAGCTCCCTCATGAACCGCTACGTGACCGACCGCTTCGACTTGCAGTCATTCCACACCATCGGCGTGGAATTCCTCAACCGCGACCTCGAAATTGACGGTCGACTTGTCACCCTCCAGATCTGGGACACTGCAGGCCAGGAACGCTTCAAGAGCCTGCGTACACCCTTCTACCGTGGCGCAGACTGCTGCCTGCTCACGTTTGCCGTGGATGACCTGCAGAGCTTCCAAAACCTAGGCTGCTGGAAGAAGGAGTTCATGTATTACTCAGACATACGAGACCCGGAGCGTTTTCCCTTCGTGGTGCTCGGAAACAAGGTGGACAAGGAAGATCGCGAAGTTGGCGAGGACGAAGCCAGGGCTTGGTGTGAGGAAAACGGCTGCTGCCCGTACTTTGAGACCAGCGCAAAGGACGACACCAATGTGGGGGCCGCTTTTGAGGCGGCAGTTCAGGAAGTTCTAGCCGGGGAGGACCCAATTGATCACACCCTGCTGAGTAGCACCATTGATCTCCATGGAAACCGCAAAGTGGCTCGATCTTCTTGCTGTTGAGGTGCCTCCAAATTGGTCCTGGCCTTGTGGCGTCATAGCTAAGTACTTGCGCTCTCTTGCTGGTATGCTTGAGGGCTTTCTGTGTGGTACAGGCACAATTGTAATCAGATGTGTCTCTTTGACAAACTGGCTACATGTGTAACAGAATAATGGTCTTATGTAACAGTAAAGATATTTTATAAATATTTATCTCTCCACAGTCTGGCACAAACAGCATATTCCATGCTGATTTCCCTGCCAAAGTCTGCTTGTGTAGTGGTGCTTTTATAATATTATTTAATGATGGCTTCATGTCCTGGAGATCTCCACCGGCTCTGATCTCCAAGAGCGCACACAGCGCTGATCTAGCCTCTCTCGCAGCATTTTACTTTTTTAAATAATTTGATGTTATCGTGGTACACCTTTTTGTCTGATATTCCAATATACTGTACATAACCCAAGATTGGCATATTACAGAGCCCCTTACAGGACAGGAAGGATATTTATGTTCTGAAATTGTTTTGCGTTACTTTGCAGTTATTTTGGGTTCCCTTGCAATAGTTTTATCAATCCTTTGCAAAAATGTACTATAGTTTACTACATTAACCATTTTGTACCATTTATATTTCTAGTAAAACCATAGAAAACAAAAACTATGGTAATTAACGTCGTAATCATTCTGCCAAAAAACATGGTTACTATGGTATGGTATGTGTACCACTGATTAACCTTGGTGTTACTATAGTAAAACTGTAGTACAAATTCTTTATTTATTTTGGCAGAATGATTATAATTTCAATTTGTATTATTACTATGGTTTTACAGCAAATATCTTGGTTAAAATGTGGTTACTGAAGTAAAACCATGGTAAATTTGGTAAGGTATTAAATACCTTTATAAGGTTGAAAGCTATTGGGAGGAAACCCAAACTATTAAAAGGGAACGTTAAACTATTTCACAAAATAAATTCCTTCCCTGTCCTCTAAGGGGCTTCAAAGAGCAAACTCAAAATTATTTCAAGATTTAAGCATTTTAAAGGTGCACTCAGTCATTTTTTTACTAATTTTAAAAGGTTTACTTCTAAAGAAATTAATAGTATTTTTTATACAATTGTACAAAATCATGACCACTCATGTGAGATGAAGAGTTATAGTCATATCAGTAACCTTATTAAAGCTCTGTTATTCTACATGGGGCAAGGGTGCCCTCATGGTGGCTGCCATGTTAGCGTCACATGACCAGCTGACTACTACTGGCTTTATCTCAGTAACTGCCCTGTTATTGGACACCTTCATTCATGGATTAAATAAATCCTGGTTTACTGTGCATAGTCAATTTCTACAATGGTATTGGTAACTAAAAACTACTGTGTTGGAATGACGCAGCATTCAGGCCACTAGGTGTCAGTGTAAGACATACTTCGACAGTTCAAAAAATGAGAGTGCACCTTTAAATTTTTTTAACAAAAGTCCATCAAGTTGAATTGAGTAATCTTTAATAAAACAAATTAAAAAAAAATATTTATATTTTGTTTTATGAATAATTTTTTAAAAATATTAAACAATTTAATTTGATGGAATTCTATGAAATTGAAATGCATAAATCGTAAAAATAAGCTAAAATATTTTTGAGTGCAAATTGTTAGTCAGTGCTATATTATACAATTGTTGTTTGAAAGGTTATTTCTTCTATTGTGGTACTGAAATAATTTGAAAGATGCATTAAAAAAAAGTATTCTTTGGACGAATCTCACGAAACCTGTCAAGCAAATATCCAGGTCAAATATCACTCCAAAATCACAAGAAATAAAAAATGATTATTTTGCATAAAGAAAAATAATTCATTTTAGGATCTTTTAGGACACATGACAAATAAACACAATTCCTTCCAAATTTGCATTTCTGTAACTTGAAACAAAATAGTATTTTATTGTTTAAACTGTGAAGTATTTATACATCATTGTAGTATTCTTTGTACTGAATTTAAATTATTATGATTTTATTTTATTTATTTTTTCCGTTAAAATAACACACAATTAAAAAAATTATTTATGGTCCTAAAAATAGGCTTCATTCTCTTCATGCAAAATATAATTTCTTATTTTCTCCTTTTAATTTTTTTGGGGTGAAATATAAACTGGTCATCTCTTCATGAGATTCACCCTGTTACGGTACACCTTTTTGTCTGTTATTTTAAAATACATCCAACTACATTAGCATATTGCTAACAAATAATTTGATGTACATCAGTAGAGCATTATTTTTACAGAAAAAGGAACATTTTCCTGTTGTGGTATCGAAAAATAATTGTTTGTTATTTTAAAGTTATTCTTATTTTGTGACACAAGAAAGGAGAGTTTGTTAGATCTCATTGATGTAGTTTTTGTTTCAGATATATTTGTTTCAGTTTTCGGGTATGTTATGTCTTTATTTCAGCAGTTTTACATGCATCAAAATGCTTGTTGAATTTTGGTGGCCGTGCTCTGTGTCAAATGATGTGAGTGTGTGTGTGTGTGTGTGTGTGTGTGTGTTTGTGTTTGTGATTGTGAGTGGGCTAGTTACATTCTCTAGCACATCTTTCTCACTGAATGCTCTCAAAAACATGACTTGCACAAATGCACAGTTCCTCTCCTGAAAGCATGCAAGACCATTTAAATGTTCATTACTGAGTTTGGAAATGTCTATATTTAATGTTGGAGCCTTTTGGAAGTCTTCAAAATACATAATGAGATTTGTGTCTGCCAACAACTTGTCTGTTTGAGCATTCTAGCCTAAAATGTATGCTAATTTACATTCATTCTTCTTTTTATATTTGGCCCATTGTATGATACCAAAGCACATGGTACTACTGAGGACCTTGAACTGACCTTTAACCTTTCTTAGAGTAAAAGGTATTAGTGAATAGCTTTTTCTTGAGTGCCTAAGTCAAGGTTGTGTTTAAAGGTACTCGACTTACTTGTCACTTATTGTTCTTAAAGGAATAGTTCACTCAAAAATGACAACACTGTCATCATTTACTCACCCTCCTCAATAATGTTCCAAACCAACATATCTTTCTTCTGTGGAACGAGCTGTCTAAGCTGCTCTTTTCCATGCAATGAAATGGACACCTTTGAGCAAAAGTTTGGCAAATCTTAATATGTGTTCTGCAGAAGCAAGAAAGCCATACACATCTAGGATGAACTGAGTCATGAGTAAATGATGAGAGAATTAACATTTTAGGGTGAACAGTATGTCATTGCTCAGCTGTTTTGAACTGCTTTTTGGCTCTCAGCGAAGAACGAAGAAGCACTTCGTTGTGAGTGTGCTACATTATAGCACTTACTAGCGCTGCCTGCATTTAAATGTAACGTGTATCTGATGTTTCATTCAAGTTGGATTTCTTACTACCTGCCTTCTTAAAATTATTTGTTTTCATGCTGTATGTACACATGTAAAACATAGCTTGGTTGTTACTTTGTGTTTGTTGATTGATATGCTTGCATACTGTACTTGCTGCATACACGTAAGGTGTCACATGTTTATTGGTACACTGTGAAATGGCTACAGATGAAACACTGTGTGTCTTGTTCTCAAATTGTAGAACCATACAGGTAAATATTCATTCCTAATATTGGAAAATCAAGTGAATTAAATTAAGAGAAATGTTACATGATCAGATTTTTGTTACATTGTTGAAAAGATTCTCTTTATCAAATCAGACATTCATGCAGCAGTTATGATGTGTGACAGTGTTACAGAAGTCTTTTGAGAAGTCTGATTAGCAACAAGTTGATACATTTAAAAAAACATTTATACATCATGATATTGTTTCTTGTAATTACTTTAATTCAAGCTAATTTTTATTTAAAAAGCACATTGCTAATAATCATAATTGCAAAAATGCTCAAAAGATACAATAATGAGAATTTGAGTGCGATGTCATGAAAATGTTACAATGGTCTTTATTTATTTATTTATTTATATATATATATATATATATATATATATATATATATATATATATATATATATATATATATTAGTACTGTGCAATAGTTTTAGGTACTTGTGAAAAATGTTGCATAATGAGGCTGTCTTCAAAAATAATGCCATAAACGGTTTTCATTTACCACTTAATGCCACACAAAGTCCAGTACACATAAAAAAATCTAAATCAATATTTGGTGTGATAATATTTGTCTTCAAAACGGCACCAATTCTCCTAGGTACACCTGGACACAGGTGTTCTTGGTTGTTGGCAGATAGGATGTTCCAAGCTTCTTGGAGAATTTGCCACAGTTCTTCTCTCTATTTAGGGGAGGTCTTTATTGCTTCATGTAATCCCAGACTGACTCGATGTCGAGATACGGGCTCTGTGTGGGCCATAACATCTGGTGTAGGGCTCCGTGTTCTTCTATTTGCAAAGGGAATGTTGAAATCTAAAATTGACATTTCCTACTCGTACACTAAAAGCAGAATATATCAAATTACTGTTTGAAGACAAATGTTTGTGAAAACTATAAAGCGCCTAAGACTTTTGCACAGTACATATATATATATATATATATATATATATATATATATATATATATATATATAGATTTATTTCTCTATTTATTTTGGGGTGAAAGATAACTCACACGTTCTTGACAGTGTTTGTGAGATTCA
Source organism: Xyrauchen texanus (assembly GCF_025860055.1). NCBI lineage: Eukaryota > Metazoa > Chordata > Actinopteri > Cypriniformes > Catostomidae > Xyrauchen > Xyrauchen texanus. Next base: position 6,195,167 of record NC_068298.1, on the reverse strand, counting down.
TCCATTTGAGCTGGTGTTGTAGCATTCCTGTCACAGTGTTTCTAATGTTACTTGCACATGATTATTGCTTTCCATCCATTATACCATATTTTTTATGTTATGTTTGTCAGTGTAACTAGTCCCGACCACAGTAATAATGCTGGGGATTAATTTTTAAGGGCATTGCTGCAATGAATGTACTGACTATGTTCTTGTTTTAACCTTTTGATTTGTACAAGGTTTGTCACGCCAGTGTTACATGCTGTATGCGGCACATTTCTTTTTAAATACTGTATTAACTGACATGAAAATGACCATGTACATTCACAAATTGTTTTCTTTGGTGTGTTGTGAAAGCAGAGGTTGTGTTATGATCTGAAAACGGCTGGGCAGCTCCACAAACGTATACTCTACTGTCTCATGTCATCTCCAATGCAATAAGGAGGTCAAGACTGCTTTTGGTTACAATTTAATTTAGTTTGCATTAATCAGATATGATGAATTAAAAAAACTGCAACCATATAACGTGTGGTTTATGCTTGGAAAACTTTTGTTTTGACTAGTCTTTCTGATCGGTTTAAGCTTAAACCGTTTATGACATTACCCTGATGAAGGAAAGATGTTCAAGGTGTAATCGGTGTGAGATCGTGCATGTAAACATGGTCAATCTTAGGTTCTGGACAGCTCTGCAGACTGCCTCAAATGGTCTAATATGCTACATGTAAACATGGTCAATCTTAGGTTCTGGACAGCTCTGCAGACAGCCTCAAATGGTCTCATATGCTACATGTAAACAAAAACATCTAATAGTGGCCACAAAAATAAGAGTCCTAAATAAAAAAAAATTATTTAAATGCAGCCATGGCCTAAAGATTCAGGAAAAAAGAGACAGAATGTTTATTGGTGTCTTTAAATTAAAGAATCGTTACAGCCTTAAAAGTCATGTCTGAATGGCCATTTATTTATATACATTTTACTTTAAAGGAATTTTCCGGGTTCAGTACAAGTTAAGCTCAATCGTCAGCATTTTTAGCATAATGTTGATTACCACAAAAAATTGCTTGCCTCTCTTTTTCTTTAAAAAAGCTCAAATCTGGGTTACAGCGAGGCACTTACAATGGAAGTCAATGGACTCCCAGTCTCTAAACGCACCGTTTCAAAAGTATAACCACAACATGCAATCAATATGCACATAAAATCACTTCCAAGCCTTTTCTGTATAAAAGTTAAATTCAATTTGACCTTTTTTTTTTGCCATGAAATCACACAAAAACTTTACATTTCAAATAATACACAACTTTCAACAAAAGAATCAGTGCAAGCGCTTTTATAAATTTCTAAGCATCACATTTATGCTTTTAAACCCTCCAAAAATTGGCCACATTCACTTCCATTGTAAGTGCCTCACTGTGACCTGTAAAAAGAAAATCATGGAAGTTGAATTTGTATTTATTTTTTCCTGTGGTAATCAACATCATGCCACAAATGCTGTGGATTGAGCTTAACTTGTATTTAACCCAAAATATTCATTTAACTCGTACATGTCATTTTTCGTTAAACAAAAATCCCCCTTTAACAGAATGACAATCTTTGTAACAGAAACATGGTGTTTCGTCTATAATGCCACATCAGTGTTTTCATTTGACTGTTTATGTTTAGGGGCAATAAAATAATCGGAATAATTAGGCCACATCCACACTAATCCGTTTCTATTTGAAAACTTCAGTTTACTTTCCCAACATCACGGTTTAAGGAAAAAGTCATTCTAGTGTGGAGAGGCATAAACATAGCAAAATAAATGCGTTTTCAAATGAGACGTAGAAGAAACCCTGGGTGTCAAGTCACACATCAGCCGTGTGAAGCGCATAGGGAGAACACAGACTTCCTCTGTCCTCATTTAACACTCGCCCAGAGAGTGTGTGCCGTCTCATCTCGTCCTTCTCCCTGCGGTGTTGTTCTTTTAAAACAAGCTGCAATGCTGTGAGGTGCAGTAGACAGTGAATCTACAAATAACAAAGCAAGCTGCAGTACATCCAGTGTGGTGCTATAAAAAGATAGATATTAAAGTCTCTATACAACATCAAAATCAAACTGAACCATTGGTGAAAGTAATTGACTTTTTATTTACCCCTGATCCCCCCACCTGTCAGTTTTTACAGTACCAATTACACCAACAAACACTGCAGCCAAACTTAAAATAAGACCCAAGCACTGACTGTACATACGATAGCTGAGACATAGTGTTAGTGCTATTTAGGAAATTTGATTAAACAAAATAAAACTTGATTAGTAGAAAATGTTGCGAAAAACAAAGCGTTATACAATAACTACAATACTCTCCTGATAATTAGAGTTATAAAACAACAGAGTCTGGTTTTTAAAGGTAAAGTTCACCCAAAAATTTAAATTCTGTAATTTACTCACCCTTAAGTCATTCCTAACCTATATGATTTTCTTTAATGTAAAACAAAAGGGATGTTTTGAAAAATGTTTTTTAGGCTCTTTTCCATGCAATTAAATAAATGGGGAGAAATGCGGTCAACCTCAAAAAAGTACAAATAGCACCTGTGAGGCTGCACGGCCGGCACTGAATCAGCTGATCAGTGGGAGAGCGAGATAAAGGGGAGCCGGAGACGCCAGTTAGAGAGAGAGAGACTCACACGACTGTATTGCATGTGTGTCTGTGTTTGTTTGTTTTAAGTATTACATTAAAACTTTGTTTACTTTTCAGCTGGTTCCCGCCTCCTCCTTGTCCATCCTTGAACTGTTACAGCACCATACAAGTAGCTTAAATGTAGTCCTAAATCAACTTGTGCGGTATATTCCAAGTCTTCTGAAGACATATGAAAGCTTTATGTGAGGAACAGGCTGAACTTGAAGTCTTTATAATTTACAAAAAAAATCTTCCCCTACGCCAGAGCTCTCAAATCCCATTTGCATTTGCATACGTTCAAATGGTGACAGAATTTTAATTTTTGCGTGACCTATTTCTTCAACTCTATGCTAAACACTTGCTTTCACCAAACACTAGGGGGCGAACAAATATCCATTGTATGGGGCTCCAAGTCTGTCATTATCAAAATCACAACAGCATGCCTTACTGAACACACCTGCTCAACCCTTGAAAATGGTACGAAGGATTTATTTCTACAGCAAACAAGTAACAAAATTAGGCTGTTGTCTGTTAATAGTATTTTACTTTTTGCCTTCTACGTCTACTGGGGTGTCTTTTAGTCTCTTGTTTGAGTGCTGAGAAAATATTCCAGCCACAAAAACTGATATTAGCAACAACATTGATGCAAAACATGCACAAATATTATTAACCACATCTGTACACCAGTCACAGAAGGGCTTTTATATAAGCAGCTGAGAAGTCTTAGAACCCTCTCTGTCGGTAGGCGATATCTTCTGATGTGTAAACTGACCCCTAGCATGTGTTTGTGGTGGGGCTTTCCTCGAATTGGCTCCTGAACAAAGCCGGCTGCTCCATTGTTTATTCCCTTTTTAGACCTTATAAGAGGCTGTGGGAAAAGAAGTGCTGAGGTCACAACTTAAAACACACATTGCTGTGTCTGACTCCATGGCAACCAGATGTGAGGGATGATCACCATGGAAACCAGTCATCGCCAATGTTAGAGTTTTCTTTTTTGTGCATCTCACTTAAATCTTAGTAGAGGCCTATGATAATCGCAAAGCCACCAAATACTTTTTTCTTTTTTTTTAACTTTTCTTTTTAAATGACATATTTTGTTCTATCCAGTGATTTAGGTTCTGAATAGCTCTGAAATGAACACATTTGATAGTAGGCACATACAAAGGTAAAAATCTAAATCACAATTTAAAAAAGTAATAATGCAGCAATGGCTTGAAAAGGGGAGAGAGCGAGAACTCCAACATTTATCGTCCCCTATAATAAAAGATTCATTGCTGCTTTCAAGTCATGTCGGAATTACTGTTTGTTTAAGAGGATTGCACATAAATGCCACCCAGTGTTGTAAATGGTTTGTACAGTTTGTCAAGACAAACATTAATGTTGGCTTGACAAAGCCAAAATAGTTTGAAAAAGTTAGAATTTTAAAGGTTATACAGGTCTAACAGTCCGAGACAAAGACAGAAAGTCAGACAGACAGTACAATAAATAAATGGTTGCTAAGGTGTTCTGGGTGGTTGCTAGGCATTGCTAGGCTGTTCTAGCTGATTGCTAGTGGATTCTGGCCAGGTGTTTGGCATTGCTATAATGTTCTAGCTAGTTGTTAGAATGTAGCTAGATAGATAAATAGATAGATAGATAAATAGCTACGTGAATAGATTGCTAGCAAGAAGTTGCATCCCAAACCGTATACTTCTGCACTATTTTACGTCATTTTGAAAAGAAGTGCGAGTCGTATGTTTACACCGAAAATGCAACAAAAAGAAGTGTGCTACGAGTATCTGGATGATGCACTTTTTCAACCATCAAAACAGTGTGTGAAATGTTGGACACTTCGTGCGCACGCAGCTTGACATACATAGTTGATGGGGATCTGGCAAAACAATAGTTAATAACGGAGAATATGACAACTAGCGAAACTTCTGTGAAGACAGCACCTTACAAAGGTGAGTTACCATCATACCATATGGTGTGAATATGTATATTGAGATATAAGTGTTGAACTAATGAGGGTGGATAGCATGATAAAACTAGCGGTAACACAATGCTTGGATTTGAAACGTCACTTCCATCAGCTGTTAAATGACGTCCTCCATTTAGGACGATACTGCACTTAATTAACAAATGAATACACTACATGGCTGAGTGCATAGTATATTTTAAAAGTGCATAGTGTGTTGTTTGGGACACAGCTAGATTGTTAGCTAGCTAGCTAGATAGACACACAGAAGCTGTCCCAAATGACTATGCACTTACTGTATAAACCATGCAATCAGCCATGCTGTGTATGAATTTAAAAAATGTATTATCGTTTCAAATGGAACACTAAATTTCACAGAAGCATTTGCAGTTTAACAGTTGATGAAGTTAAGTTTTAAAGACTAGCATGTTGTTAGCATATTAGCCATCCTCAGTTCAACTTGTGTCTCAAACAATGTATATGTCCACACAGCGTGGTGTGATGGAAAAACATTTACATACATTAGTTGCTGTCTTCACTGCAGTTTTGCTAGTTACTATATTCATTATTATTTACAATTGTTTTGTCAGACCAGCAACGTAGCCAGGTTACTCTACCCCTTCTGCTAGGCATGGTAAACTGCTACTGCTGAGTGCACGAAGTGTAGAACATTCCACATTCCATTTTGATGGTTGATACCAAATGATGTAGGCTAGTGCAGAAGTGTGTGGTTTGGGATGCACCTAGAGTCTTGGGCCATTTGAACATTCAATCAGTGGGAGTTTTTAGGATTATTTGGTTGTCCATTAATGGAAAACCGTACGTTCGATAAACAAGACATAACAATCCACGTCAGAACAGTCTGAAGGTCTGTTATGTGTTTGGTGGATGTAGAAAGCTCTTGGATGAGTTACAATTTATAATTTCAGTCTTGGTTTAGGGATTTTGGAAAAACCCTAAATCAAGTGTGCAGAATAATAGTATGTTGGCTTATTCAAACCAACATAATTACATATGGGAATCTCAGGATTTCTTCAGAGTTTTGAATGCTGACTGTACATTTAGTTTGAATGCATTGTGTTATGTTGATGAAAAATAGTGATAAAGCTTGCCAGAATACTACCTATTATTACCCAATATTACCAACAATATTACTGGTTTAACAAGCTAACATTACTGCATTTCCCATTATTTTCTGTAACAGCATGAGAACGATAAACATTCTCATGCTATGACAGAACATTTGCACAGATCAATTATTAAGTACACACAATACATGCATCTTTTTGCGCTTCATTTTTCTTTCTTTTTTCCCGCATTAGAGCTGGAAAACTGTTTGTTGGCAAGTAAAAAAAGACTGAAATAAATATGAATTTTTTTCTTGATTAAAATAACTTAAACACACTTTAATTCAATCATGACTACCAAATGTGAAACTTTATATGAAGCCATATAAACCCTTCCCAGGGTTGACTGGAAGGCAGCATATTTCTCTAAAAATGGGTATGATGCCGCAGGAGTAAAACAAATAGGCAAAAACAATTGTTATTTTGGAGCTTTGAAACAAAAGAAATCTAAAAGAGAGTCAAGAAAATGCGTTGTGTGGAAAAGGTGTAGATAAGGAACTCTAAAGTGCTCCAATATGGTGCTGTTATAGGCAGTAGAGGACGTGTGGTGGACACCAGGACAGAGCAGATGCTAACAACGTGGACTGATGCCTTTCCTCCCCAGATACCGTAGAACAGCAAAGTTATAGGTGGTGGACACTGTGTATGTGAGCTGAAGAAAGAGAGTGAAAGAGAGATATGACCCAGTGATAAAAAAAACAAACATATAACTAGAAGAAAAAAAATGAGGGAGGTGATTGCCCACGCCAAACTTTGCCACCGCTATACAAAGGGTTTGCTAAGTCTATGATATTCTGCCATAACTCGGGTCCATCCATTAATGTACGTCTATGGGAAATTTTTTAACCTGTTTTATCAAGCACAAGGTTTAATCCCAAGTCCGATTGCTTAGAAAAGTAAAAGCACACCTCTTCTCAAAAAGCTACATTAGAAGTATAATTTACGTTGTGTTATGTGCCAAAGTTTAATACTTGGAGTTTAAGGTGTGTTCAAATCCCTAGCCAAAAGTGTAAGCAATAGTAATGCATGACTTAATAGTAAAGCAAACACCACAAATAGACCTGAAAAGGAGCTAAAAATGTTTTCTGTCACAATGTATTAGTGCTTATTTTAATAAAAATCATCATGCCCTTTGAGAAAGTATCACAGTATTGGTCTGGGCACCAGTTCTCAAAATCTGACTGGTCATGACATTCTCACAGTGCTTAAAACTCCCTCCAAAGCAAGAAAATTAACTGTAAACAGGCTTCACAATTACTCCTAACCATGACTGAAACAATACATTACAGCAAACCCCTTAATAAATGCAGGATCAGAATTCTTTGACACCTACACTAATGGCGTCATGTGAACAAACTGTGATTGTGTTCTGTTCCGGTCACTCACCAGAGCCAAGACTGTCATCCCCGCTCCAGCGAAGGCAGCAATGTAGAGATCATAGGTCAGGAAAAACTGAAAAACAAGTGACGAATGCAATGAAGTCAAACTGTGATATCCTCGTTGTTGATTTCCAGCAGCATGAGCAACAGTGACCGCCATGTCCAGCGAATTGACAAAGTTGAGAAAAGCTTAACTTTGATAAAAATGGGAGGGAAAATGTTGAAGCTCATGTGGTCCATTTACTGTAAGCAAGTGTCAGCAAGACAGAAGAGAATTTCGTTACTTTGATTTGACTGTTCTATATTATGTACTAGGTGGTTTAATAAAAGTATAAAAAACTATATAATAAAGCAATGATGCATTGTTAACCATGCCAGAATTAGTTGGCATTCAAAGTGTGTTTGATTCATGTATTAATTGTTTAACTTTGTTCATCACGATAAGATGCATTATTCACTGTGTTGATTTAGATTTTTAAAAACTATGGCCAGTTGCACTGTCCACTAATAATGTTACAGCAATCAGCATCCAACAGTACATCGATATGGGACCCGATCTGTGAAAACCTTCTTAAAAGGAATATTCTGGGTTCAATTAACCTGAATTGACAGCATTAGTGCCATAATTACAAATAAATGTATGAAAAAAATAATCGAGGTTACAGTGAGGCATTTACAATGGAAGTGAATGGGGTCCATTTTTGGAGGGTTAAAAAGACAGAATTGTGAAGCTTAAAATTTTATAAATGCCCTAACATGAATTCTTTGGTTTACATTTTTGGATTCGTTTTTGGAAAGTTGTTTAAATCCTTGGTTTTATGGCCGTTTTAGTATTTTAGTGTTTACAGTGTTATATCATCATGGCAACGAAGTTGTAAAATTGGATACAACTTTACACAGATAAGGTTAGTAAGAGATTTTATCACACTATAACGTCTAAGTCGTGTGCTTATACCTTCGAAACAGTGATTATTTTATTTACAGATTGGCCACACTGACTTCCATTGGAAGTACCTCACTGTAACCCAGATTTTTGCATATTTAAGAAAAGGAGGTACGAGTCGAAATACATTTACGCCACAAATGCTGTCGATTGAGATTAACTTTAAACTCTGAATATTCCTATAAAAAAAAAATAATAAAAGATAGTTCTTAGGATAAATTATAGGAAGTATCTAGCTATTAACAATGAAGGTTTCATGAAAAAAATAAAATAATTCAGGAATACAGAATTTTCCCAACTTTTCTCTTAAGAAAGTAAGAAAAAAACTATTGTAGTAATGAATAATTTTATCCTTACGAATGTTTTGATAATTGGCCCTGGCAACTTCCAGCGATATTGCTGCCAATGTGAATGGAGGCTTAATTCTGTGCGCGCTGTGTGAACGTTTAAACTTAATTTGGCTAGCCTTTTTTCCTGAGGAATTACACTGAATCACCCAGAGGCATGTCTTACCTCTCTTGTTTTGCATACATTAGAGAGGGCCATTCCACAAGCCTTCCCTGGCACTGCATTCCATGGAAGTAAACCTTAAAGAGACAGTGACATAAAAACAACATGTTTAAGACCAAGACACAGTGATGTTTTACTGTGATGTGTCTGTAATAACACTACGTAGTTTAACAGGTATGAAAATTCCTTGTTTAGTTATTATTACCCTCATGTTGTGCCAAACCTATATAACATGTTTTCCAAAGGGTTTTTAGAACAACATTAGGATGAGTATTTGATGACAGCATTTTCATTTGATGGGTTAACTATCCCTTTAACATTCTAAGAGTGATTTCTGGAGAACATCTGAACACCAAGAATCTTATTGATCTGTAATACACTCATCTCATATTGTTCTAACAAAAGCCAGGAGCATCAAAATTACTTAAATCATTTTTACTATCAGCTAAATCAAACTCCCAAGTTGTCGCGAGACAGAATAGATGTGATAAATGCATCATGAGGTCATTACCATACTGTCTGGCATCGATGCACAGCTGGTTGATGCTAGAGGCCGTCTCAGACAGGAAGTTAATGGTCTGACAGGTGTTTGCCATGTTGTAGAAAAAGTAGACCGGAAGTGAAGACAGGGAGAACACCAATAACCAGACCACAACCAGGAAGTATGTAATCACAATGAACTGTGGGAGAAATATGTATATATGTCAGCTTGATGCATTCTGTTTAAAGGCTAAATAAGTGGAAAATGAACATTAGGTCATCATTTATTTACCCGTATATTGTTCCAAACCTGCATAACTCTTTGGTATAACATAACGGTGTCAAGCTACAAATGATCAATGACCATAAATAATGACAGAATCTTCCATTTTTGGATGAGCTATTCCTTTAAAAGAATAGAAGCCTTTATTTTGGTCACACATTATACAATTGTTTTTTGCATATATACAGTGAAATTCTTTTTTTCACATATCCAGGCTTAGCTGGGGTCAGAGTGCAGGGTCAGCCATGATACGGTGCCCCTGGAGCAGATACGGTCAAGGACCTTGTTCAAGGGCCCAACAGTGGCATCTTGGCAGTGCTGGGGCTTGAACCCCCGACCTTCTTGCCAGAGCCTTAACCACTGACCCACCACAGCCCCCTTTAAAGGGATAGTTCACCCAAAAATTAACATTCTCTCATCATTTACCCACCCTCATGCCATCCCAAATGTGTATGACTTTCTTCTGCAGAAATCAAATTACGATTTTTTTTAAGAAGAATATCGAAGCACTATTGGTCCTCACAATGCAAATGTGTGGTGGACAGAACTTTGAAGGTCCAAAAAGCACATTAAGTCAGCATAAAAGTAATCCATATGACTCCAGTGGTTAAATCCATGTATTCTGAAGCGATCTTCTGAAGCGATTATTTTACTGTAAATCTGCACTTTCACTTTCACATTCAGCCACTTACTGGTCGGGGCATACATATTGATTTGTTTCTCACTCACACCTACAATAGTAGTTTCTGAAGACATAGATTTAACCACTGGAGTGGTGAATTCCTTTTATGCTGCCTTTATGTCCTTTTTGGAACTTCTGAGTTCTGGTCATCATTCACTTGCATTGTATGGACCTACAGATTGGCGATATTCTTCCAAATATCTTCATTTGTGTTCAGCAGAAGAAAGAAAGTCATACACATCTGCGATTGCATGAGGGTGAGAAAATGATAATGCAATTTTCCTTTTTGGGTGAACTATCCCTTTAAGTATTTAATGTGTCCTTTACCAAAACTAAATGAACCCTACATCAACTAGAAATCACACATACTCGTTACATATATCACTCACCGTTGTGCTGAGACAGCGGCCACAAACGGTACTACGGAATTCTCCAAACGTTTGCCGCACTACACTGGTGGTGTAAAAACCTTCAGCCAACAGGACTATACAGTACAGAACAAAGAAGGAGGCCAGTCCATAGATGATGTACTGGAAATACTCAATACTACAGGAAAGAGAGAAACAATTAGAAAAACTGTTTGCACAAGAGTTTTGAATCAATGCATTTTTCCAACCAGTCGATTAAAACCTAATTGGCTACTTCCTCTGATCCATTCTAGTTTAGGGCTGCAATTAACAATTAAGGCACTCAGACAATTAAGTCTGTGCCTTGAGTTAGGAGGTCCAATGATATATATAAAAAAATAAATAATAATAATTTAAAGATTTATGCATTTCAGTTGAATTGCACACAAAATGCTCTTTTGGAACATTCTCAAATCATGCTGTATAACATGGATCATCAGGTTTTGCACAAACTTGAGTCCATGTCAGCTGGAGTGCATGCTGTCATTAAAGCAAAATGACAGCATTGAGTTTCAGTTAAACTTTTCTCTCAAATTGTTATGCTGATAAATACAATGCTGTAATAAATCTAAAGCATTTTCACTAGTGCTTTCAGACTTTTGGACCCCACAGTTGCTCAGTGAACTGCTAATGGCACACACAGGTACGCTAGGGTGATGTAGTCCTGATGGTCTCGGGTGAAGTAGGTTTCGATGAGTCTCTCGCTCTCTGTAAGGGCCTGATGTCCACAGCCGCAGAACAGAGCGATGCCAGAGAAACAAAGTAGAGTGGCCACCAGAGAGACGTATGGCACCCCTCCCAGACAGCGCATACAGCATTCATAACAACCTGCAATTCATCACACAGGCATACGGGGACTCATCAGTTATGATAGATTTACCATATCAGACATTTCATATAAAAGTTGGATTAAATTGGTACCAGCCAGATGATATGGGCTCCCCAGTGCGGTCAGGTGGCTACCTGTAATAAGTAGTGTTTGCATTGCTCAAATTTATGGTTGGGGATATGTACAGACCCCAACCCTGGGAATTAAACTGAGCTGTGTAACTTTTCCAGAACTGAGCTAGTATTTTCTAAATGATCAGATTTGCATTGTTTGCCTTGTTTTGACTTGGACCAGTACATGATCATCTAGCAACCACCCAGATCAACCTAGCTATGACCTAGCAACCATCCAGAACACCCTAGCAACCACAGAGCAACCCTAGTAAAAACTCAGAAGGGTTCCCAGACTTTTTGACAATGAATGACTATATATAATATAGTATTTTAATAGTTTGTGATTACTGGAAAAGGATTTCCAAAGATAATTGAAATTCAAACGATATGGCTAAACAACTAGCTTTACACAAGAACAATATTTAGTCAATTAAATAATTTAGAGCAGAAAATAAGTAGAAACATTTATATTAATTCTAAAAATGCAACCAGACCTTTAAGACACAATAATAATTCCTTGATATTTCCTGGATTTCCATGACCAGGTAGCCCGAAACTAAAGAACCGCATGGCAACGCCCTGGCAACCACCCTAGCATCATAATGGCAAGTTTTGCACAGGCAATATATCAAAATACCACTCATTTTTTCCATCAGAAAATGTAAATCTGTAGTTCATTTAATTTTAGCTTCCTTGTTTGTGCCACTGTTTAGATGCTAACACCCTAACTCTTTTTTCCCCCCTCCTCAGTATACATTTACAAAATGCTCATTCTCATCTAAAACAATATAACAACCTCATACTGTAATGGACCCTTATTCCAAATCCATTCACACATGCCAAAACTAAAGTGCATTCCAGATCATGCAAAGAACAGCGCACAAAGACGCAGCTGCAGCTTTAAATCGGGAGTCTGGGAGGATTGGTGTAAGCGGCCATTCTTCCTCCCTCCGTACCATGTGCTGGTGTGGGGGCGGGTGACGGAGCTGGTCTGTACCACGGTATAAAAAGTGTGAGAAAATAAGGAGGACCAAGAGCGAGAGTGTCTCTTTTTGTGGTTGCACTGACAATAGCCTTTGTCCTGAAGCAACACAAGGGCCTGCGATGACAAGCGCACAATGAGCCAGTGCCAACTCAGCCCCCTACAGACTGACTGAAAATGAGTCTAGGGGAGTGAATAAAGAGGGGGGGAGGATTTGGGTTGGAGTTGGGAGTAATGGTACACACAAGCATCAACAGGATGCTTATAACTGTACTTGGAATCAAACAGTTTGGTTCAAACATTTTTTGTAGTACAGTACTATTAAATGGGTCACTGACAAATAAGGTGATCAAATTTTGTAGTCTTTAAGAAAAATCAGTTCAAAATATCACAGATATGCAATCTTTGTGTCAATGATGGTGTCACCATTTTTTTTAAATAGCATATTCTAAAAAAACATAATTAAATGACTTTAAAATGTCATGTGGTGTAACTATCTAACTATCTAGTAAAAGGTATTAAAATTATATCGTTGCACCTTGAATACACACAGCATTAGTTAAAAAAGTAAAAAACAAAAGAAAACATATTTTGAATCCATTAAAAGCATTCATTCATTTAAGGTAGAAAAATATGTTTCAGTCAAGACTATCATGACGTTTTCAAAGGGTTACACCATATGACCTGCCTATAAATGTGCCTTTTTATAAAAATGACCAAATATGTTTTTTTTCTTGGGTAGTCCACATCTGGTTGACAAAAGTTTTTCAAATATTAAAAATATTTTAAAATAAAATAGTTTTACTGCATATTTTGTTTAAGACATTTTTATCAAATATGATTTGCACTACTTGCGCCAACATTTATTTTATTTTATTTTTTAAATGTCTGCTTTTAATGAGAATCAATGACATTTTATCTATTTATTTATTTTCTGTCTCTGGAGGGTTTCACCACATAACATTTGTCACTTAAAGCCTCTGAAAAAAAATATCAAATAAAATGACTATTGAGCTGAGAATTAAAAACAATTACTTGTATAACTTGTATTGAAGTTGTTTTGTGTGAATTGATTATTTACGTGTATTTTTGAATCACGTCATTGAAGATAATTTGTTTGTTATTAAACATATTACAATGTATGGGTCAGAGGTACCCTATGCCAAATAGTGAAAGATTTTTAATAATTATAATAAGAAACACCTGCACATCAAAACATCAGAATTAAATAACCCTGAATGAACCTTTGTGACATCACACTAAAAGGTTTACGTCAATATGTGTAAATCTAAATCGAGTCTCAAAACTTGGTTAAACCTAAAATGTTTAAGTCTAACATCTAAATGAACTAATAAGAGTAATAAGAAACTGCTCTTGACAGTCAAATATATATAAATATCAACTCATATATATAGAAATACAGCACAAAAACACTTCTTACGCAAAACATTTTACAAAAAGTAGTTTGTTTGGTTTTAAATGATAAAACAATAGAAATTTTACTCAAAATGTCAATGCAAAAGTCAAGTTAGTTCTGAGAAAAACTCTAACATCAAAAGTATCTTGTTGTCTCTACATAAGCTTTATTCAGCTTTGCACTAGTTTCTAAATCTAGTCAATCATATCTTGATGAAAGAGTAAAAATGGTGTACTTACCCATGTCTGTTGGCAGCAGTGCAGTGCTATACTGTGGGGTTGGTTGGTGTTGCTCCTTTAGTATAATCTCACAGACCGCTCCTCTCAGTCTCCCACACAATGAACACAACTGAAGACAGCCTCAAACACCAACCTTAAGAAACAAAGTGTCTTTTCAATGGCCTGCATGAACTGCCCAGGGTTGAAGGTAAATAATGACAGGGGTCATGCTGCAAAAAATGCTCTAAAATCCTTAAAAACATTTATTTTGATTTGTGTTGTATCAGCATGTACCTTTAATATATGCTAAGAAGAGTTGAAGAGTTACATGTGGGTGGCATTTAGCTCATTTCTGAGAGTAGATTGTGAATTTAGATCATTCTATGATCAAGTCTAGATGTGATATAGTGTTGAAAACTGCTGTCTGATCACTTTGAGGGCTGTCGAATCAAAGAGATTGACTATTAAAGGTGTGCTCAGTCATTTTGTAGTCTTGGACATACACTGACACCTAGGGGCAGGGATGTAGCATCATTCAAACAGTTTTCAGTTGATTATGCCAATGTAGAAATTCACTATTCACAGTCAGTCATGATTAATTAATTTCCAAGAATGAAAGGGTCTAATAACTGAGTGTACTGAGTTTAAGCAAGTAGTATTTGGCTGGTCATGTGATCCTAAAACATGGCAGCCCCCATGAGGGGGACCTTCTCCATAACAGCTTTAATTTAGATAGGTAACTGATATAAATGAAGTCTTCATATTATTTTAGTGGTCATGATTTTATATATAGATTTTAAAATTACTATTCATTACTTTAGAAAAATGAATGAGTGTGCCTTTAAGGAACGTTTTAATGCTTCAAACTAGGCCTCCTTGAAACCAACTAATCAAACAATGTTTAAGGGTTGTGAATTCACTGGTTCAATTTGAGCTCATTTGTAATTCATTTTAGTTAAACATAATTGGATTGTACAATATAACACTGTTGTCGTGCGCTGCAAAATAGCGTCTTGCCATATTTACTTATTTTCCCCCAGTGACATTAGACTTACTGGGGACCTCTAGTGTTCACACATCAAATTGCATTTGTGCTCCTGCCACTAGCTTGTACATTCGCTTTGGACAAGGTAAACATGAACTAAACCATCCACCTAGCAATATTTAAGCAATATGACACGAGCAAGAGTGCGATACGGCCCTACATCAGCACTGCTGTGATTACATACGGCACTCGGCCTGCGGCCGAATAACAGCAGTGCTGATTTAGGGCCATATCGCATGATTGCGAGTGTGATATTGCTTATATACAACAGTTCAATGAACAAGTACATTTTAAAAAATTGGGGAAATTTTTGTATGTCATAAAAACGTATTTGTGTATGGAACTATTTTCTTACGCGGCAGATTCTGAAACCCAAATGATGCGTCCAAGCCTTCGTTAATGTCAAATTCAAAATGTCAATTAAAAAATGCCACTTCAGAAATAGTATCACGGCTTGTACTTTTTAGAATCAATTTATTTGATAAACAAGATGGATGTGTGTGAGTGTGTGTGTGTGTGAGAGAGATAGAGAGAGAGAGAGAGAGAGAGAGAGAGAGACTGAGCATGTGCAATCACCTGTTGCCACACCCAAGCAGAGATGCTGTCAGCTTACTGAAGGTCAGCTTTCTCAGTGGAAAAATAGCAGTCCAAGTGGGGTATTTCTCTCTGTTTCGCGGTAGCCGGTGCGCATGAAATCATCACTGTACCATGGTACCGCTGCAGTACCATTAATGTATTTTTTGTGCATTAAAATATATAAGGTGACCAGATTTCTGAAATAAAAACAGGGACTCTTCCCCTTCAGGTCATTGAAATTTCATGTTACTTATTAAAAAGGGGAGAAATCGGATTTTATGTATTTCGACCATAGTGAATGTGGTAATGTGCTGAACTTGCACTGTAAGAAATTATTTTGGTTCAACTGCAAAAAGTTAGTAACCTGGTTGCCTTTTGAGTTTTGAGTAAAATGTGATAATAAAATAAAATATAAAAAAATAATGCTTGAATAAAAAGGTCTAGTAAACTAACAATTGGCGGAATTGTCTTTTTTCCTCCATTATAATAATTCCTTACATTTATATAGCACCTTTCTAGGCACTCAAAGAATCTCCTCAACCACCACCAGTGTGCAGCATCCACCTGGATGATCCACCAGAACACCCACCACACACCAGCTATTGGTGGAGAGGAGATAATAGAGTGATGTAGCCAATTCAGGGATGGAGATTAATACAAGGCCATGATAGATAGGGGCCAATTTGGACAGGACACCTGGGTTACACCCCTACTCTTTATAAGATGTGTGCTGGCATTTTTAAGGACCTCAGTTTAACGTCTCATCCAAAAGACTTTACAGTATAGTGTCCCTGTCACTATACTGGGGCCTTAGGACCTGCACAGACCATAGGGTGAGCACCCCCTGCTGGCCTCCCTAATACCACTTCCAGCAGCAACCTTGGTTTTCCCAAGGAGGTCCCCCATCTAGGTACTGGCTAGGCTCAACCCTGCTTAGTTTTAGTGGGCAACCAGACAAAAGCTGCAGGGTGATATGGCTGCTGATTATATCAGAGCATTGCCATTGTGCCTTTAGTTTACTAAATTAAAACACAGATTATTATGATATCTGAACAAATGAGTAAATCTAAGTTGATCTGGCTAAAATATAAAGTTAACAAATAATGGAAATATTTTTTTACATTGTTGTATATCATGTTCTGTTGAATAGCCTATCTCTCAATGAAATTCAAAGTTTATAATTTTTAGTGCTCTTCTGTTTCATCTTTAATGAGTTAATTCTTTTCTATGCTGTACAGATGTCACTGTGGCATAAAAGTGAACTAAACAAACATGCATAAAATGAGGTACTATTACAGCTGACTCTACAGCGCAGGGCATCTTCATCATTTCATGTAACACAGTGAAGAATGTAAACATTTAGCATCTAAAACCTATTTCATCATAAGACACAAAGATATTCAATATTGTATAATAATGATTATAATTATCAAAATACTATATTACTTAGCTGTTTGCGTATCCCATATAGACCTGTTTTTTTAACACCTTTTATTTTGATCAAGTCTTATGTATAATGGTGCTCTTTTTCACTCACATGTTTCCCTGCAAGGTGCATATTTATGCTGTAATGTACGGACTTACTGTACATTTCTTTGCAGGTATTTTATTATACATTTGTATTTTTCCATGTTATTAATGTCATATTCTTATTTTACATTTATTTCAGGTATATGTTAATACAACAAATGAGCAAGTATGTGAGAAGGTGCTTTCTTTAGTGTGTGAATATTACTAGTGCAGTAAGGAGGGGGAGGGGATGGTGGGCCAACAGCGCTGATATACACAACACACACTGATTCAAAATAAAATTGTTGACTTTATTTTTTTCATCTGTGGGGATTAATTTGACTACTTTTCTCTAGCATGTTTTATTAGGGTATTTCTGCATTATGAAGGCCAAACTTTCAGGAATGTTTTCCAATGTGCAATACAATCGTGCCAAGTTTTAAAATACATATCAATATAACTTTATAACATAAATAGCTAGTATGTGCCTTACTTTGAACCTTATAACAATGCTGATAATTCTCTACAATTGCCTAGTCCAGTTCTTAATGTCAAAACATGGCCAACCAAGTAATCATTGAAGGAAGACGAAGGAATTGAAGCTGCTATGGCGAGCAGCCCCCTCTGTTGGTCAAAATAAATAGCACACGGTAGGCTTAGCAGTTCAGGCTTTCTTGCCATGTAATATTTCACTATGAATGCTGTCTTGAACACTCTGGAAAAACGGGGACATTTCCGGGGACAGCTCCAGTCAGGGACATTCCACCAAAAACCGGGACTGTCCCCTGAAAACAGGGACGTCTGGTCACCCTACAATCAAGAAATAGTATGAGAGTTTTGATAGACAACAGCTGGTATTTAATTTATTCATAAAAATGCAGAGCAAAGTAAACTAACTTCCGTAACACTAAAATATTTAGGATAAAACGTGTATCATCATCCTGGGGGCGTCATCTTTTCTTACCTGTATATGGACACTTGCCAGGTAACTTCACAACCAGTGTTTAAGGTGAGCAGACCTGCCTAAACATGCACTTTATTTTGTCATTTACAGAACTGAAAAAAAAAGAAAAGAGAAATCCCATCTTGTCGGATGCCAGGATGATGCACTTCTTGTGAAGATCGAGACAATCACAGTCGGATTACAGTCACATCTGTCAGCCACAATACAAAGATAAAACTCTGAGTTGTGGATGGATGGATGGATGGATAGCTCCTCAAAACTATCAACCTTCACATCAACAGCTAAGCTGTGTGTCCATTTATTTGAATGAGTGTTTTGGCTCTGTCTGAGATCTGTCGACTGAAGGAGAATGTGATATGGGCATTTTGGCCCAGGTCATTGTCTGTGGCTTTAAGTTGTGCCACCGCACTGCCTTTGGTTCCTAAACCTTGTACATTAGCAGTGTGAGGACTATCAGAGTCAAACTCTGGGCAGTTGTCGTTAACATCAGTTACACTGAGATTAGCTGAAGTGCTATGTGGCAACAAATCTCCATCTACCGCAACAAGAACCAAAAAGTAGTTTTCAACAGTTTCCCGGTCTAGTTTCTTTTGTACAACCAACTCAAGTCCATCCCCAACTTGTCTAATGGCTAAAAGGTCATCGGAACCTTCTAAATTATCATTATTGCCAATGTCCTGATCTTGAGTTTGGTAGTCCAATGGGAAACCTGTACCAATTGGTGCATCTTCAGGTATGCTTACTGGAATCTCACTCCTTTCAAAATAAGGATTATTGTCATTAATATCCTCCACAATTACACTTATCTGCACCAGTTCAGAATTAGGACCCACAAGTACATTGTCTGAAATAGTACATTCCCCATCCTGCTGTGATGAACACAAGGTCTCTCTGTCGATGCGCTCTGTTGTATACAAATCTCCTGTGTTCCAATCCACCCTGATGTACTTCTCGACAAGGAGCTGGTATGGAGGTGAGTAGAGCGTTCTTAGAGTTCCAATTTTAACACCTTTTCTTTGCTCCTCTTGGACGGTGAAATGCAGCTCTTGGCTTTGCCCAGCAGATGCCAACAGAAGCACTCACTACAAAACAAGAGAAGAGAATTAGTCCTTGGAAGAAAGCAACACCCTTCTTTCCACATGAATGTTTAACCACTGCGACACTGCAGAGTTAATCCCTAACCACTTGTTGTAACACAGTCTGTTGACTGAAGACTTTCATTTTACTGTAGATACAAAGATTGAGATTTAACATTAGAATACTGTAACAAAGTTTTTAGTTTTCATGGACAAGAGGAAGATGGCGAGATCCAACTTAAAGGGGGCTTTATTTTCCAGACTTTTCAGGGTCACACAAACTCAGATAATGCTTTTCAGCACAACATAATAATTGCACGTGAATACTCTGCTCTGTGCAGCTTTCTCTCTCCCTCCACTGGTATCTGGCTCGCTCTTTAAACCATCTCCATTCTCACTGCAATGACAAACAGCTGTTAGAGACAATCAATGACCCGTAATGATCTTTCTATCAGGAAGACTAGGAGACTTGAGTGAAATTTAGGATTACATTTATTTGATGACTATAAAACAGAAAAGTAATGTCTCTCTTTGAAGTAGGCCGCGTCTGGCGGTCCAAAGAAGTTGTACTCGGAACCGTCATATCCTGGCCGGAGATAGGAGGCAGGGGTGAGGAGCCTACCCCCGTGCAGGATGGGACTCAACTGGTGGTGGTGGGGTGGTTTTTGGGTGCTGTGTTAGCACACTGAAACAGCAATGTGATAGATTGTGAGCAGACTTATAAAGCAATGGCTTACATGTGATTGGCTGGGAATTACCCCGCTAATGGTGGGATGATGTACAGCTGCTAGTCTTCCCGCTAGAACTACGCTGCACTTACATTTACCGTTTCCATCTACTGATAATGCTCTCCATTCACACATCAGAGTTCAACTTCGCCTCCATAACCACAAATACATGATGTTAATTTTTTTTGCTTTTAGTTATTGTTATTAATTAAGGTACTTACTAGGCAGCACTTTCTGCAAACAGGTTTCAAAATAGGGGTTGAAACTCTCAAAATAAAGTAACATTTTAGTTATTTTTGGTAGACAGCAAATGCTGGTTTGTGCATTTTTAAGCATGTTTCCCTATAAACAGAGGAAATATATTTATTTGGTAACAGGGTTGAATGTTTGAGCTTGATAAATGCATTTAATGTTTTTGAAACTAGCAACTTTGCATGCCATGTTCAACACTTTACAATAAGTTTGCATTTAGTTAAATAGTTAATATGAGCTAACAATGAACAATACTTGATTGTCGGTTAATGTTAATTTAAAACTGCTAATAATTTTTTAGATACAAAGTTGTGAATGTTAACATTAGTTAATGCAATTTTTTATAAATTAGCATTAACCAAGAATAAAATAAATGCTGTTATAAAATGTTGATAATTTTTTGGTTCATAATACATTTGTGCCTTTATTTGTTGGTGAAAAAAGGAGTATGAAACATTTTTGTACTCTATTTGTGAAAAAGGGAATTAGACTTCAAACTTTAAATATTATATATATATATATACGTAATATAGGCTATTCTTAATAGAAATCTGTTTATAACCACCTAATGTTAAAGGTGTAAAAACAAATGAATACTGGATAACTGATAGACTGTAGACTTTCATGTGATGCATTTAATACAAATACGTACGTTTAAAATGTAATAATTCTATTCTCGTATTAATTCGAGACTAATAAATAAAACACTGAACTGTGGTGTAACGGTCAAGTTCACCGTCGTCATATAGATCGGTCTTGGAGAACATGTTGCTCTCTGTGAGCACGACGGAAGAGCTCAAATGGTTGTTTCGGAGGCGGATCTCGCGCCTAAATGTTCTACAGGTGAAAGGCTCGAGATTAACAGAGGATTATTTAACCACTGGCTAAAAGCATACAATTCTGGTCTAACGGGATGTTTTTATCTGGGAAAAGAGCTCTTATGGATGGATGGATCGCGCTAAGCAATTTGTTTCAGACGACACAATTTTGCTACTGGCCTGGGTATTCCACATGGCTTTTATTTTCTTCTTCAACAATATATTCTCTATAGGCTAATAATAATAATAATAATAGGCTAATAATAATAATTATTATTATTATTATAGAGGTTATTGTTGTTATATCTTTTGTTTTCAGTTGTTGTAGTAGTTACATATTGTAAAACATAATGATTTGGATCTATGAAGTGATTTAAATATAAAAATGACAGTTCTTGTTTTATATTGATCTACTGTTGACAGTCGTTTGGCTCATGTCTCAGTGTCTCCATCTTGAGGGGGGCCTGTGGTACTACACCACACTTTCCTGAACGTGTCGCTTAGTCAAAGCCATACTGTTTTACTCCGTCATCATTCTGTAAGTAGACAGTCAATTGTTTTTATTTATTTTTTATTTAACACATACAGTAAAAAAACACTTTGACACCACACTTAAAAATGTTTTTGTAACCATATATATATATATTGGACTATTTGTTCCATCAAATTAAATTATGTATTGTTTAATAAAATGTAATTAATAAAACTTTAACTATTTAATGTTTTAGATTTACTTAATTAAAG
This sequence comes from Xyrauchen texanus, assembly GCF_025860055.1. Classification (NCBI taxonomy): domain Eukaryota; kingdom Metazoa; phylum Chordata; class Actinopteri; order Cypriniformes; family Catostomidae; genus Xyrauchen; species Xyrauchen texanus. Next base: position 6,173,496 of record NC_068298.1, on the reverse strand, counting down.
ATAAGTCTGATGGAGTTTTGTTATGAAATTGAAATGCGTAAATTTGATATTTTTCTAGACTCAGTCTATACACATAACATATTTTTATATACCTTTGAGTACCATGTATACATACAGTACTTCAAAATATAAATAGCCTATAGTAATTAATCTATATCACAATAAATACAAACTATACCTACTTTAAAAACTAATACAATAAACATCCTACTGACAATAAATGCAGATAAATACAGGTATGTGTTATACTGTAGATAGGTTAAAAGCATAAAAAACTGAAAGACATACACTCAAAAAACAAACAAAAAAAAAAGTTTAATCCTGTTTTGTAAGATTTATGCATTTAAATGTATAACTTATTAATTTTTTTTATTTGATTTGAGATTAGTCAATTTAATTTGATGGAATTATGATTAAAATATTTTTTTTGTGTGTACAAATATAAAGTTTTTAGTAGTGTAATGAATAGTGTTTCCCTTACAAAACAATTACCATGGTAACCACAATTTGGGCCAAAACACTGCAGTTTAACTACAACGGTGCAACTTGCCATTAGCCACAAATGCAATTAAAACAGAAATTAAACAAAATGACGGAAATATTCTAAAAGCTTGTTTGTTTAAATGAGATCCCATATTAATACATTATGGTTTTACAGTATAAACAATAACTGCAGTAACTTAGCCTATATAATATTTTGTCCGAAACATGGTTTCCATGGTAATTTTTGTAAGTCAAGCCTATTAAATGATATTGGGATGTAATTATTCAACCGTTATGTTCAGTAAGTTATTGCCGTGCTTTGACTTTGGCTGTGTCTCGTTTGGAAGGATGCGTCCTCCGGAGGTCGCATTTGTCGGCCGTATATCATCGAGGATGTCTCGTTTCGTTTTTTTTTTTTTTTTTGTCTTTCGTTTTCTTATTTTTATAATCTTTTGTAAAAGCCTTTTACGTATATGTACTTACATTTATACAATTGTTAACCTTTTTTGCATTCCCAATAAAAAAATAAAAAATAAATGACACGAGACAGCCTCGATGACGCATCCTTCCAAACGAGACCAGGCGTTTACCTAAATCACTAAGAATGATCTGGTTCAATACCTAAAAAAAAAGCTGGGATTTTGATAGATACAACTGAAGAATATAATTTGTTATAAAATATGTATTTATTTTTTTAAGTACCCTGGTGACTTCATATAAGGTTGTAATTTTATTTATTGTATTATTATTATTTATATATTTTTTTATTTTTGTCTTATATTATATTATAGCCTACTATACCTTTTGTGTGTCAGCCCATGTTAAAATTAAGTTGATTGTAATTTGTTGCCATTTTTGATGCTCGCTTAATACATTTTTTATTTATTTATTTTTTAAATAAACGAGACTGCAGTGTTCGGAAAATATCTTGCCGTTGTTTCGCATGTGACGTCATGTGTGCAGGCGTCAGGGGAAGTTGCTTCTGGCCCACTCCAGACTTTACTGTAATCAAGGGCAACAGACTGTGTCCCGATTGGCCGACGCACGATGTTGTGGGTGGAGTCAACATAAATATGCACGAGAACACATCACGTTCATTTCACTATTTTCAGAGAACCTCTCAAGATGTCCACACCAAATTGTCCAGGTAGTTTTCTTTTTAAAATCTCACGTCATTTGCTTGATAAAAGAAGATGATTTAGGTTTAAAAATTGGGATTAGTTAAAAACAATATGTCTTGGGCTGTGTAATTCTAATGGAAGATATGAATTGTATTAGAGTTGGATTTAGAGCTGGGAGACTTACTTCAGGAGTTTGATGATGTTGTGAAGGAGTTGAGCACACCTCACCCCTATGAACATGTGCTGAGAGATGTGAAGAGACGCACGGGACAGAGTGATGGAGACGACTCCGATTACTGTAAGTACACATCCACAACAATCCAACTATCCCATGATAACCACTAGGTGAATTAAATTGTTATGAAATAGTGCCTCAATGCTAAAATATTATGAATACTCATTATTAAAAGCCCTATTAATTTCAGGTCTTGCTCTTCATGTGGGGACATTTGTGACCATCTGCAAATCATTTTGAGTCACTTCTTGACCTAGAAATGCATTTTGAGTTGTTAAAGCAATTTAAATCGAGAAACAATCATTGCATTTAAATGATTATATCAGCCAGCATTTCAATAATTATCTCATTTTGCTGTGGAATCATTAATTATATCAATAGTAGGCTGACACTTTCTTTTCAAATTTAGTGCATAAAACTCAAAATGTGCATCTGGGTCAATGTGACTCAAAATAATGAGGTCACATTGCTCCCCACAAAGACCACATAGAAGGACAACCCTGCCTCCCTGCCATTGTGCGATTGACATCTCTCTCGTTTTTAATCTGCCAAATCTTAAATAGATTATGTGAAAGAATAAAGGCATTAGGTAGACTTTGAATTTGGTGTCCTTAATAAAGCTTTGATGTTAATACCCTTGTGCATTCACATGTATGAGACACACTAATGCTTTGTATCTTTTACAGGCAGTGAGGCGTCACTGGTAAACAGTTTAAATGCCAGTGAAGAGGAGCTCAACTTCGCAGGCATGACCACGGCACCAAAAGGTACTAGCACAACGGCTCCCACCAGATAGCCATCACATTTACAGGACTAAACAGGTGTAAATAGGTTGCATTCGCTCCAGATCGGTCTAACCCTGTGTGCAATCTCTATCCATCTTTTTGAAGTCTTTGTTTGTTGACTGCACTGCTGTGATGCTGTTTATTTGGCTATAGCATGCATGATAAGCATGGACATTGGCAGGTGAAATTGAATGTGATTTTATATCAGTGTTATCAGTAAAATACTGTTTCTGTACAGCTGACAAGGAATGGAATAACCAATGCATTTCAGGCAAACTGAGATGACCTGCTGGTTTTACTGTCATGGGAAAATATGCTTGTGATATATGCCTTTTAGGGATTTGTGTGAAGGGACTTCGATTTCCCCCTCAATTGTTTTGCCTTACGTAAACCTGATCAGAGTGTCACATTTCTTTCAGTTAGAAATGTTCCATAGGAAATGCCATTGAACTTAACTGCATTTCCACTGAGTCTGAAGCACTCCAGTGTGCTCACGTCATCTTCTCTCTCTCTCTCTCTGCTCCTTTTAGCTAAGCCCGGGGACAACAGTGACCTACAGAGCTTCATTGAAAACCTGGATCGAGAGCTTGCAGGTATGAAAACAGTTTGATGGTTGGTCATATTTAAAGCATTTAACTGCAAAGTAGCTGTTGTTTCAAGGTGCAAACTGCACAACATGGTCGCATAAAATCATGTTACTAAACCTACTTTTTTGCGAACTGATTTTTACGTAGCGTGTTGTACGTAAACTGGTGAAATAAACACTCGAGGCATTATGACAACAGTGACTTTTATTCACTTTCACACAAATCACGAGTAAATGGCTGATTAAAAGTCTATAAATACTTACTTTTCGCCTTGTTCCTTATACAAAGCTATCCTATGACATCTAAACACTTTTACTATAGTACATAACCTGAAAGGCGATGTTTTCATTTTTGCCTCACATAACTATATTGACGATCTTGTTCGAGTGTGAACAAATTGAGCAGTAACTCAACTGACAGAACGTTATACTTGCGATGCAAAGGACCAGGGTACGAGTCTCGAAGAGCATGCAAGTCGACATGTGAGATGAATGTGTCATAGACGCACCACACATTGACGTGGTTGCTTCAGCAATTGCATTTTTGATGTCACATTTGCTTTTTATGACACTATCGATTAGGATTAGGTTTAAGGTTTAGGGTAGGGTGGTAGGTTTTCTTGCTTTAAAACTCGATAAAGCATTAACCTTAGAAGCCTCATGTGTTTGAGAGAACATTTAAGTCGCTTTTAAAGCCACACAATGGACAGTTCACCTCTGAACTGCCGCAAAACGTGTAATGAATCACGTAGTATAATTTTGAAAAATTGTCTACACAGTCACGTCATTTTCTTGAGACCAGGCTGTTTTGATAGCGTATTGTAGCATAGGATAATTGGTTCATCTGGATCTAAATATTCAATTGTGTACAGTAGGGCCAGAATCATTCTCTAAGCGAGTATGCAAATGCAGACGCAAACACTTGGCTAATGCATTGCAAGCATGCATTGTACATATTTAAAGGTTAGGTGTGTAATTTCTTCGACATTATCATGTCCAAACACAAACACAATTGCAAATATAATAACTGTTTTCTAACAGGTTTAAAACGGATAGTCCCGCCCCAAACTCACACCACTGGTTGAGCGAATGTTTCTATATTGGGCTAGTCAGGATGCTCAAACAAACATCAGTGTTTTCATAGTGGCACGATATTTACTTTTTGGGGGGAAATCAACCTACGAATGGCTACGAGTTGTCTCTCCATATTAAGTTGAGATAGGAGAAAGTAATTTAACTTAAAAAAAAAAATACATTACCTTTAACATGTGTTTTTGCATTTGTTGTAGCAGTAACAAACCGTAGTACTCAAGGGGGGATATAATTACTGAGCCATTTAAGCTGGATGTGTTATTGTTCATATAGCTACAGTAGATTTAAACATGTCAATTGTTTATCATGCTTTAAATAACCTGCGCAGCAAGATCTCTTCAAACGGTTGTCTCCCCATGACAGTTGTTGTCCTAAAAGAGAAAACTAACCATAGAAGAAGACAGTTTATGCTAATGTCCGCTATAACGTCCCTTGTGGCATTGCAATGAAAATGAAACACCTACTTTCCATTATGAATTGCATTCAGACACATTGTTTCTGGCCTTAAAAGCAAAGCTGTTTTGCTGTCTCATTATAGTAGCGGATGTAATATTTGTTGTGGAGCTTGCTCAATATACAAATGGCAAAACAATTGAAATAAGTAACTCTAACAAGTCAAACCTGTCCATCACCAGTGCAAACTAAAAACCATTTATCAAAATGAAGACATGTTGTTTTAGACACAACATCGTGCTCAAAGATAGAAAAACAAAACCATGTACTTTAAACTTTGTGAATTACAATCTATTGTGAAATCATTATAGACCTCATGAAATATATATATCATTGTGATAATGTGAATATCCCTGATGCTAAAGTACCAGCAAGAGGCAAGTGGTTTTACACCGCTCACGCCCAGCTTTCACTGCTCTCAGTGGAGTGACACTCATGAATTATAACTCCCCAGAGAGCAGCTCACGCTTTAAGCATGTATATTTATGATATCTCACTCCTCTGACCTGAGCTGTCACAATCTTATCTGCCTGACAGAGATGTGACATGACATGATGTGATCGGAGAGGAGAAAGTACGTGCAGCTGAACACCTGGTGAGATGGGATTTAACAAATCATAATCTTGGCTTCCACTGAACGACAAAATGGATCACAAAAGGACATTAGGCTGAAGAAAAACAGCTTGAGACTTCAATAAGAAAATGTACAAATAAATTCCACCTAATGACAGGTCCAAGTTTACAGTGTCTTTGTAATATGTTAGTTAATATGGAGAGCACATTCTAAGTTTTTATGAAGAATTATTGTAAAAATGGCTATTTTCCACTCTGTTATATAGAAATTGTAAAAACATATATGGTTTTATGTCTGGCATATTTTGTAATATCAATTGTACCTTCTGAAGGATTTTTCTTGTTCCTTTATTATTTTTATTAAAAGATTATTTTAATAAAATATTTTACATTAAATGTCTTTCAATTGTTGTCTTATATTAAGAATAAGCAAGTGGCCTGTGTAGCTCAGTGAGTAAAGAGTCCTGTGTTCAAATCCAGAGCATGAAGAGTGACTCCAGCCAGGTCTCATAAGCAACCAAATTGGCCCGGTTGCTAGGGAGGGTATAGTCACATGGGGTAACCTCCTTGTGGTCACTATAATGTGGTTCTCTCTCTCGGAGGGGCGCGGGGTGAATTGTGGGTGGATGCCGCGGAGAACAGCGTGATAACTCCACACACGCTACGTCTCCGCGGTAACGTGCTCAACAAGCCACGTGATAAGATTCTCAGATTGATGGTCTCAGACGTGGAGGCATCTGAGATTCGTCCTCCGACACCTGGATTGAGGCGAGTCACTACGCCACCATTGGACATAGGTCATTCCAAATTGGGAAGAAAAAGGGGATACCATGTGTAATTATTTAGGTTAATTGGTTGACTCATGATAATGTGCATATTGTCATGAAAGTAGTCACAATACGAAAAAAAAATATCTGTTAACACTTAATAATATTATTGTATTTGGTAACATTAGTTAAAATAAAGATTTACAGCACTTTTGGTGCATTTTTATGTTGTTGAGCATTATTTTAACATACTGACACATTCTTAAAATTAAATTAATAATGTAATAATTACATGTAATAATTGGTTAATATAATCTAAATTAATATTAAAATGAAAAGATATACATTATCAACATTAGTTACAATGTAAGTAAATACAATGCAAACTAACATGAACAAACAATGAACAATTGTATTTTCATAAAGTATCATTAATCAAGATTAAAAAATGCTGTAAATAAATATATTGTTCATAGTCAGTTCATGATACCTAATGCATTAACAAATACAACCTTATTGTAAAGTGTTACTCAAATTTGCTGTTGTTTCTTTTAGCAAAATGTAATTTCTTGTTTCATTCTTTTGAGTTGGGGTCAAATATGACCCAGGAATGTTCTTGATGGGTTTTGTGAGATTTAAATTCTAGCCTGAGTTTGTGCCATCTTAAATGCATTAACTAATATATCTCAACTACTGCAGCTCACTTGTATGAGGATCAAGCACCATAGTTCATGATTTCAGATCCCTGGTAAAACCGTTCAAAAAGGAAATGAACAGACATGCACCTAGACGCTCTGCAGCAGATGAAAGAGGAAGCTGGGTGATGCATTGCAAGCGAAACCAGCGTGTTTTTCTTTTTTTTTTTTTTGTCTGTTTGTGGTATTGAAACTCCCCCAGCTCCAACTCCACTTTTTTGATTTTGCATTATATGCTGTAAAAACTGTACTATGTACAGTGGCCCCACAAATATTTATGGGTAAACTTAATGTATGAATATTGATATTTGATAACAAAATGTCAATGCCAATTTTTTCTAGCATTGTTTGTGTGCAGATGCCACATGATTTGATGTTTTGTTTTTCTAGTGCAAAGAAATTGAAAATACAAAATATGAAGTTTGTAATTTCAGTGCCTCTAGTGACACAAAACGCTAGTGATACATTGAACAGTTTCCCTCTGCCTTCCATTGGTCATACAAACAGTCCTGCTGCAAACTCAATAAAATAAGATGCAATTAAAGGTGTGTATTGTATATGTCATTGAATTGGGTAACATATCAAACCAGATAGTTCTGAGAAAAGTACCATAAAGTAAACAAAACGTTTAGTAGATTTTATAAAAACATTTGTTGCAGAATATATCCTTGCCTCACGCATTACATAACGGAGCAGCTGTTTGACATATTTCTTCAGTGAAAGCATTATTTCATTTGGTCACAGTGGAAACTGGGCAGCAGTATTCATGGAAAGAGGAAGTCTGGAGTCTCTGGTTCTCTGACCCAAAAGCCCCTCATGGTTTGGGGGAAGAATACTGACATCATCACTGCTCAAGAAAACGAGAAACACTCTTGAGCATGTGATTATAAAGTCACCAGTGCTCATGAATATATTTAAATGTATTTAAAACTTTAGTTACTGCAGTAGGTATTGAACTATCAATGAACAGAGATATTTCACAGCATTTATTTATCTTGCTTAATAATATTTATATATTTTTCATGTTCAGTCATATTGCATGAACTGTGGTCAGCATATAGAACTTGTTTTAATGCAAAAATAAATAATTAGAAATTAACTTTAAAGGAATAGTTCACCAAAAAAATTAAACTGTATATATATATATATATATATATATATATATATATATATATATATATATATATATATATATATATATATATATATTCAATCATCATTTTCTTTTTAGAAGATTTAGACCATATTTTTAGAAGAATATCTCAGCTCTGCAAGTGAATTGTGGCCAGAAATTTGAAGCTCAAATATGGACATATAGGCAGCATAAAAGTAATCCATAAGACTCCAGTGATTTATCCTTGTCTTCTGAAGCGATATGATAGGTGTGTGAGAAACAGATCAATATTTCAGTCCTTTTTAAAATAGTAATTCTCCTCCTCCCTGTAGGTGTTGATATGCAAATGGATGTGAATCGCCAAAAACAAAAGAAAAAGAATGTAAAAGTGAAAGTGGAGATTTACATTACAAAAGGGACTTAAATATTGATCGGTTTCTCACCCACACTTATATCACTTCTGACATCTTATGGATGTTATGACTTGTGTGGGACAGGAGGAGGCAGACGAGTGGTTAGGATCCAAGTGCGGTTTTATTGGATAAGAACAAAAAATAAACAAACTCAGGAACAAAGTAAAAGGTCCACGATGGGAAAAGGAAACTAAAGTACAGGCTGGAACACAGGAGGGGTGCAGAAGTGACTGGGCAACGCACATCCGCGGAGGGTAGGGTAAACCTGAAACGACAGAAGGGTAACCTCGGACGAACAGACAAACTGGCAGGGAACACAAACAGAGAGAGAGTCATAAACGACATAAGCGAAAACATGAAACGTCAACGCACGACAAAGGGAAGGGAAAACAGCGGGGTTTAAATAAAGAGACACGGTAATGACAAAATGACAGACAGGTGCGGACAATAACACGCAGACAGGGCCGGAAACGACGGGAAGAAGGGAAGTGTAGTTTTCACAGAGACAGTGAAACACGGGCGGAACAACAAGGAAGACATGACAGGGAGCGTGAACGGTAAAACAGAAAACACGGGGCGGACGACAAGGGAGCGTGACATGGAAAGTGACTAGTGACGGGTGAAACAGAAAACACAGGGCAGACGACACGAAACACGGTGCAGGTGAGCGAGACCGTGACAATGGATTACATTTATGCTCTCTTTATGTGCTTTTTGGACTTGAAAGTTCTGGCCACCATTCACTTGCATTGTATGGACTTATAGAGCTGAGATATTCTTCTGAAAATCTTAATTTGTGTTCAGCTGGAGAAAGAAAGTCATACACATCTGGGATGGCATAAGGGTGAGTAAATGATGAGAGAATTTTCATTTTTGTGTGAACTATCCCTTTAAGAAATATGAATAATTACTGTAAAATGATTGTTCACTGATAATATTAGTTAACTACATCAGTTAACATGAATTAATGAATACTATCTTATTATAAAGCTTTACCATGTTTTGCATAAAGACAATTTCATTTTAGTAACCAGTGCTCATAAATGTAATTAAAGAGGAAGCAATATATGTTCTTATATTGCTTATTTATAACTTTGTATTCATAGAGAATCAGGAAGTGCACATTTTATGCTGTTTTAGGTTCATAGTCTTGACACATTTATGGTCACAGTACAATATGAAATTCCAGATGTTTCCAAGTGTCATGGAATGCATTGTTTTCCGAGGGAAGACGGTATTCGTAGCAGCTAAATCTTTGTGTTCAGTTTGTTTCCTCCTTGAGGCACCCACAATGCTCGTCAATTGACTCTGAACTGAACTTTTTTGTCGAAAAGCAGTGTTGGTGAATGAATAAGGGCTGTGAAACAACACAACAGTTTTGACATCTCTGTTTCTTGCTGACAGCGTTTATGGCCTCTGCCCTCTTGAGCAGGATATGTGATCACAGCACGATTAAAGGCTCTTTGTCCAGCGAAAAAGAAACATGACACATGAGTTTGAAACAACACAGACAAGAAAACTCAGAATTAATGAAATAATGTGAAGTGACATTTGTGTTAGATTTGTACCATTGTAAAGGGTATTACAGTCTTGTTATTAACAGTGGCAAACAAACAAGCAAGATTATTGTGATTTATAAAGAATATTTAAGTGGTTCTTGCCTTTGCAAAACTTACTGCTGCAATGCTAGGGTGTGGTAAGTCCCTACAACAGTGTTAATATGCATTTGCTAATGTGTTCTTAGTAGTTATAGGCCTTTAACACAGTCCACGTGTCGTCACATCTGGCTGTGAATGTAGTGTAACCAAACATACGCCCATCGATCCATATATGGACGATCGCAGTTTTAAAAAAATATATTTTAGCCAACTTGGATGCGCGAGTGGACGCTTCCCAAATCCACACTGTAAAAAATAAAATAAAAATAAAACTGGCAGCTGTTGTTGCAAGAATAATTATGTGAAAAATACAGTAAAAATGTAAACAACTTAACAGAACATCCTGGATATTTTACGGTTGTAATATACATGACCACGAATGCACTAATAAAATATTCTGCTAAATTTACAGTAAAAAACAAACCATCATAAACTTGATATTAACCTTCTGAAACTGTAAAATTCTGCTTTTTACATCATAAGGTATATATTAATCACTGTATAAATACAGAAGAGCACATGATGATATGAAGTTCACCAATTGTGGCTCTTTCAGGAGCAATGACTAATAAACATTTAGAGACAGTGCTCAGTGTCACTCACACAAACACTAAACACCATCGGGGTAACACATGTGAAATTAAATTAATGCAGTAAACATTAAATAAACTACATTAAATGTAAAACAGAACACCCCAATGAACGTAACTGATATTAAAAATAAGAAGAAACATAAGTATTCCCATAAAATATAATTAAATATGATAGGTCATGCAGGGAATTGTGGGAACGATTGTTGTTTTTTACTGTAATTTTAACAATAATTTACTGTAAAAAGTACATGTACTCTCTTGTTAAACATAACGTACATTTTTACCATTAGTTATACAGGAAAATAACTTTTTACCTTAAAAAATATATAAAAAAATTGTTTTGTTGCAAAAACTACTGTACTGGACTTTTTACTGTATATATTACAGTTAATATACCTAAATTAATTAACATTTTATTTCCAGAGCATTTTTACAGTCTTTTATTATAAAAAATTACAGACGTTTTTTACAGTGCACTTTTATAACGATTAAACCAGTTAAATGGTAAAAGGTCTGCACTTATATAGCGCCTTTTTAACCTTAGCAGTATTCAAAGTGCTTTACACTGTGACTCATTCACCCATTCACACACACATTCATACACCAATGGTGGCAGAGCTGCTATGCAAGGTGCTACCCTGCCATTGGGAGCAACTTGGGGTTCAGTGTCTTGCCCAAGGACTCTTTGGCATGTTGAGTCGTATGGGCCAGGAATTGAACCACCAACCCTGTGAATAGTGGCCGACCCGCTCTACCACCTGAGCCACAGCCGTTACTTTCTGTAATCGGACTCTGGGATTGAAAGGTTTCTTTATTTGAACATTTTTAAATGGATCATCTTATGTAATACATGGAGATTATTTAAGCACATGAAAGCAATGTGATCGTTATCAATACTCTGTATAATCTTTACTAAGAATATATGTTTTTAGTGTGTGACTTATCGTGTACCTCTGTCTTGTTCTAATGCTCTTTCATGTGTTAAGGTACACTTGTTTGTACATATTCTTGCATTCTTATAATAAAAAACGTACTTATACTCTGTGAAGTGGTCCCTGCACACATACGTCCTGTTTAAAATAATAAAACAGCTTGACACATTTTTGTTTACTTCATCACCCCTTAGTATTTATTGTAAGGAGAGGTAGATCTGTTTAGATTAAGTATTTGAGATTAGTTGTACATAAAATAGTCTATAATAATTGTCCTGTCATTGAAACAGACTGCAGTGGAAGTTGTTTTACGCTACCAAGCGAAGCTTCCGCTCTGCGAATGCGAAAGTGTGATAAAAGTCTACTGCATTGCTAGTGGTTGCTGGGGCAGTAGCTGTTTCAGGTGGTTGCTATGTGTGTACTAGTTCAAGTTAACAGATCTCACCCCAAAGTCTGGTTAATTGTCACATACTGTACATTTAGCACACTGAGGTACTATAATAAATAGGCTACACCATAATAAGGTCACTACAACAAAACACAAATGAGAAAAACATTCCAATAATTATAATCCAATTCTAGTTAAAGGGATAGTTCACCCTAAATTGAAAATTCTCTCATCATTTACTAACACTCATGTCATCCCAGGTGTGCATGACTTTCTTTCACCTGTTGAACACAAACAAAGATTTTAGAAGAATAGTTCAGCTCTGTAGGTCCATACAATGCATGTGAATGGCTGCCAAAATTCTGAAGCTCCAAAATCCACATAAGGGCAACATAATAGTCTTCAGACAACTCTGGTGGTTGGTGATGTTCTGAAGTGATGTGATATGTGTGGGTGAGAAACAGATAGTCATTTTTCATTCACTTTCTCCATTTCTGTTTTCAGTGATTCACATTCTTTGTGCATATCACCCCCTACAGGGCAGGGAGAATGAACAAATGAAACAAAATGACTTAAATATCAATCTGTTTCTCAACCACACCTATCATAACATGTCTGAACACATGGATTTAACCACTGGAGTCATATGGATTACTTTTATGATGCTTTTATTTGTAGTTTGAAGCTTCAAAATGTTGGCACCCATTCACTTGCATTGTGTGGACCCACAGAGTTGAAATATTCTTCTAAAAATCTTTGTTTGTGTTCTGCAGAATAATGACAGTCATATATATCTGGGATGCCTGGAGGGTGGGTAAATGATTAGAGAATTTCTATTTTTGGGTGAATTAACCCTTTAAAAAAAGTCAACAGATGACAGTCACAGATGAGCCATTGGGTCTCTGCGACATCCAATATAGGAATATAAACAGAGATTTGGCTGAAATGGACAGTTGACAATTTCAACATGAATAGGCCCTCAACTGTTATTACAATGTACATCTGATATGAAATCAGACAAATTGCTCTTGTCCTCCTTTGCATTTCAAATAGACACTGAGTGGAAACGTTATGCAGAACAAAAGAAACTAAGTGCTTTAAACATAGACTATTTAGCCTAAAACAGAGCACTTGTATTAAAATGAATGGGAGAAATTAGAATGCCCAAGTCCTGCCTGCTTGTTTTGTGTTTGATACAATGTTTTGCTGAAGTCTACCCAAGAGAGTTGCTCTGTGCACAGAGCAATGATTGCACTAAGACTAGGCAACAGTATACTAAACATGCAAGGTTATATAACAAAAATAAACTCAAGTACCCCAAGTGACAAGTCTCCACACAGTTTTTAATCAAACCCATCTAACCATGTGACTATCACATTTTGATCTGTTTATCACCCACACCTATTATATTGCTTCTGAAGACATGGTTTTAACCACTAGAGTCTTATGGATTACTTCATGTAAGGGGGTTAAGATGGGCAAGGAGGAGGCGAGAACCGGCTTGTCAATATAAATAATATTTAATTAAACTCAAAACCAAAACACACAAACATAAACACACATGTGACGGACATGCCCGTAATTCTCTCTCTCTCGAACCATCGTCACCGGCCGCCTTTATCCCTCACGCGCCTCATCAGGCAGATTGGAGACCGGACGCGCGATATTCCGACCCGGCCCTGCCCCCTCCGCTCCACACTCCTCCCGGCGTTATCTCAGGCCGAGGTGCCACCGGCATGACGTACATCCCCCCCTATCCCTGGGGCGGGGTGTATCTTGCGTACCGTGTGGTCATCCCCGCCTTCCTCGCCCTGGGAGGAGACAGGAGGGGAAGACAACAACATCAACATAATTTCCAAGGTACAAATGATTAGGCCAAAAACCTCTAAAAATAAGCAGCTAAAATATAATTTGACTCTCGATGGATGTACTGTTGCGACATCTTCTACAGCAAAGAACTTAGGTGTTATATTTGATACCAATCTGTCCTTTGAAAATAAAATGTCCAATGTTTGTAGAACAGCATTCTTCCACCTCAGAAATACTGATAAATTACAACACATGCTCTCTATTGCTGAAGCAGAAAAACTAAGTCAAGCGTTCATGACCTCAAGACTAGATTATAGTAATGCATTACTTGGAGGATGTCCAGCAAGTTCAATAAATCTTGTTGCACTTAAATCTGTTTTGTATACTATTCAGATGATAGTGAAACTTTGTAGTATGGCACTTTTTGTACCACTGTCTCCTTAAGATGATTTGCTTGATGTTTTCCTCTTTTGTAAGTCGCTTTGGATAAAAGTGTCTGCCAAATGAATAAATGTAAATGTAAATAAATAAACTTAAATTGGTTAAAAATGCAGCTGCCAGAATGCTGACTAGAACCAGGGAATATTATCATATTAGCCCAATTTTATCGTTGTTACATTGGCTACCTGTTAAATTTAGTATTAATAATTAGCAATTCTGTTAACTACATAAAAAGCTTTGAATGGTCTAGCTCCACAGTACTTAAGGTACATTATGACATGCTATATTCCGTCATGTTCATTAAGATCACACAATTCTGTCTTGTTAATAATTCCAAGAATATCAAAATCCACAAAAGGATGTAGATCCTTTTCATACTTGGCTTCTTAACTATGGAATAGTCTCCCTAACACTGTTCGGGACACACTCACTCTAGTCTAGACTAAAGACACATCTATTTATCCTGCCATACACCTAATTTATCTTAACTCACAAGTAGGCTGCTTTATTTAGGTCTGCCGGAGCAAGAAACATCCATCATGATCTATAAATCTGCATAAAATGTAATGACATCTGTGCTAATATTATTCTATTTGTTTCCATGTCTCAACCTCAGGATTCATATTCAGAGGGTACCTGAGCCGGCCAGATCAAGCTCTGTTCCTGCTTGGTGTCAGAATCCACTGCTACATATAGCTGAGAGATCACTTCAGCTGGGAGCTATAATGCATATAATAGGGGAACAATGTGTAGTACTTTCTTTCCACACTGGATAGAAAATTTAGTTGAGAATGCTCAACAAAAATATTTTTATATGTTATTCACGTGATACATGTGGGAGGGGGGTGGTCCAAACATCGTGTGTAGATCCAACAGCTGTCTGACAAGAGCGACAGCCATCAAAAAATTTTGCAGAGATAGCAGGGCTATCCCTTCTCTCGCAAGAATGGCTACGTGATCCACAAAATGGGTGAAAGAAAGAAAACGAGTTAAAATACTTCACATCTCCTGGTAGAATCCTGAGAGAAAAATGGCACCGACGAAGAACTCTGCACGTTGGTTCGCCATCACTCAGATGGGGAATATTTTCTTCCAGCCCCATTGTTCTGTGGCCAGGCTCACCTGCCCATGCATGATCCACGAGCAGTGCTTCGAACGGGGAAGGGAGGGAGAGAGAGAGAGAGAAAAGAGAGGCTGAGGCCACTCCTCCATTGCCTTATTCATGTGCATGCTCGCAGAATGACACAGAAAAAGACAATAGGGAAAAAGGGGCCCATTTTGTTTCCTTATCTTTCAATCACGAATTCTCTCATACAGAGTTTTTTAATGCCAATGGCTCATAACACGCATGGTCTTTCGCATTCGTTGTTCATCAGAAAATAGCTAGGCCTCAGAGCATGTCAGATGAGACTCACGCTTTCGCTCAAAGGGGAGGGCAACAAACACGACGATTCTGGTGTCCGTTTGCATTCCTATCTTCTCAGTCACTAGAAACAAACACAGGCTCAGACAGTGCGTGCACTGATGTACAGAAAATGTCGCAAAGGCAAGCGCCTTTAAGGGAGCCTATGATGTAGCTCCCTAGTGGGCATCGCTTAAGTGCCATCAGCCAATAAATTGGCGTGATTTTATAAGGGCTTCAAACCACGTGACACTCGGACAGTGTCCCATAGCAATCATACACAGCTCGAGTTCTCCTAAAGGGAGCAAAGTTGTTATACTGGATATCATTTTACACAGATAAGATTAGTAAGTGATTTTATCACAATAAAATCATCTTAACATGAACAATGTTTACTTCTTATGGCTATAATTTTAAACCGTGTATATTAAAATATTTATGGACTGGCCCCATTCACTTCAGTTCTAAGTGCCTTACTGTTAACACAGTTTTTGCTTTGGCTTTATAAATGAGTGAGGTATTTTGAAAAAGGTTTAGGTAACAGAAACATTATACCACAAATTCTCTTGATTGAACTTAACTTGTATTGAACCTGGAAAATTCCTATACCTTGTGTTTAAAACATTTCATACATATGCACAATTTATTTTTGTCTACAAAACTAAATTCAGACTTTTAAGCGTAAGCCTTAAGATAAATAAAATAATGAAAAACATACATTTAGTCAAGTAGTCAAACCTTTGACTGGCAGTGTAAATGTTAAAGCTTATTCATGTTTTTATAGGGATAAAGGACACATTTTCCTTCAAGAATATAATAAATAGGCTATTTGGAAAAGAAAATAAGAGCAAATTTTCTAGGTCTTTAATTTCTTTACTTTTCTTTCAAAAATTGAGCTAGTTTGTTCTTTGATGTTCTTAAAACATTTGTGGGCTGCCATCTGATGGTGGAGTCTTGCTTATGCAGTTCTTCAAAACTGAATATCTCTATTAAACCAGTTCAATTAACATATTTTTTGCATTTAACTTGAATGATTGCCAACAGTAACACATTACCACATCCGGACCCCGGTGGGCCTCGCTAGCCCACCGGGGTCCGGAGATAGGCCACGAAAACCACCCACACGCAACCAAAATAATAGGGCACAAAACTCCTTATATTAGCAGTTCTTTAAAATCCCCTGGGATTCAGTCTGTTTTTGGGTTTCAGATTTAATCTACATCACTCATCAGCACTCAACAACACTCAACATTAGCTCTATATGACTACATCCTCATCTTGACTTCATGTGTAATACTCAAACATGCACTTATTTCCCTTTCTTTGCATGCAATTATCTGCAAGAATATTGTATTGTTTGTGTGCGGTCTCTGCAATTTGGTTGTTACAGTACATAGGGTTAACAGGATTCAAATTAGTTGTTAGCTTGTCATGGTTGAGATCACTTTATAATACCTTACTGCATGTGCTATTAGTTCTAGTTAATGTGAATTACCTTGTGTGTGCAATTAAGTTATATGTCCTGCTCTTCCTTAATAGTCTTTTTGATGGATGCAGAAGGCCTCAATGCAATAATGCATCTAATCATCTTTAAAACCATCTTATGCGGAACAATTTTATGAGAAAAAGGGAGAGAAAAAGGGGGATGAATGCATTTGCTGAAACGTTCTCACTTCTCTGGCAATTCATTACCCTAGCAACCACGTATCAAGGCACTAGCTACCAACAGAACAACCTAGCAACCGCCTAGCCACATTCAAGCAACCATTAGATCATTCAAACAACTGCCTGTCAAATCCTTAACAACCACCTAGCAACATCCTATCAACCACCTAGCAATCCCTCAGCAACATCCTAGAAAATCAAGAAAACCAACGAATAGCAACACCCTAGCAATGCCTTTGAAACACCCAGAACACCTTATCAGCTGCCTATCCATGCCCTAGCAACCACCCAGAGCTCCACAGCAACTGCCTAGCAACATCATAACAACTATTAAGCACATCCTAGGCTCTGTCAGGCGACATCCTAGCAACGCCTAGCAACCAACCAGCACACCTTAACAACCACCTAACAACATCCTATTAACCACTCAGCACATCCTAACAACATCCTATCAACCACTCAGCACACCCTAGCAACTTCTTAGCAACCACCAACCCTTAGAATCACCCTAGCAATGTCCTTGCAGCCAAACAGAACACCTTATCAACTGCATATTAACGCCATAGCAACCACTCAGCAAACCCTAGCAACTGTCTCTTTAAAATTCTATTTTTGCACACACATTGGTTTTTATTTATTTATTTTTTAAAAAAAGTAATTTAATGCCAACACTAATTGATGGACTACCTAGGGGACATGGAACCTTGTTGAAGACCCATGCAGTAAAACATGTAAATGTTTAAAACATATTGATTCATATGATCTGAAACAGTCCATCTACAGTAATTAATGGAAAATTCAAGCTTATATTTAATGTACATTAGACCCTTTCAGAGCTTTGCAAGACCAGAGACAGTAAGATTAAGGTTGAGAGACAGAGCAGGCAAGGATAGTGAGAAAAATCTTTTGATTTATGACTGTAAGAACAGCACTTAAAACACAGCGGAGAAGATGTGATGCACCACGGCTTCCAGCCTAGCAGCTAAAGTAATTTCCTCACTGGCAGGTACGCACAGAAGCAAACAAAGCTACAATAAAATTGCTTCACTGCACAGCCTAAAAACTTGTTTAATGGCATACTTATGGTTATTTTACGGGTTTAGTGTGACATCCGACTACTTTAGTCAAAAGATATTGAAGCGGGTGTCTGTCACATGGCCTCCAGAGTCTTCTGTGTTGTCCTAAATATTACCCCTATGTGTTCCACGTTCATCCGATAAAACCCTGCTGCCATAGACCTCTCAAGACTTCTCAAGTCAATTAGGAATCAAAAGCTGAAAACAACGAGTGATGAGTCAGCTGTCATCAAAACATCCCGAGACACCCACATGAGCAATAAATACTCTCATCTGTTGTTGATTCTGGGAGTTCTGTAGGAGTCTAAAAGCTTTTCGGTCACATTCCCAGTTCTTTCACTGTATTTACTCTTCATTAAAGATGCTTGATCGATGCATTGCAAGAGATACATACTTAACATACATTCATGTGTTATTGATGCAGTCGCAAAACTTAGTTCACATATGTCTGTGTAACTTTTGGATGAAAACTCTGTCAACTCATCATTTTCTAAATTATACAGTAGAGAGCATTTTCGAGAGCCCCAAACCTGGACCACAATTATACAATTTCTGGTTAAAACCCGAAGTAGTACTACAGAGCAGGGACTAAAAACAGAAGGTTTTTAATTTCGATTCGTTCTGAGCAAAAACAATATTTGTTCATTCTGGTTCAGAAGTTCTGCAGCCTCATTTCCAAAAGGTTACTGGTTAGAAATAAATAAAATAATGGTTAATAACTTTCTTTTTAAAATGACAGATCTCTGGGCTAATGGGTGGATGAAATACCAACTGCAGAGTTGCCTGATCTCGCAAGAGAAACAAACATGTGGTCTGGAAAAACAAGCCCAAATAATAGTCACTTGCCTCACCAGCATACAGTTAATTAACAGCATGAATTAAGATATCATTTTACAGATCTGCTTCTCAGTCAAAACCCCAAAAGCATAAAATCTGTATTATTGCATCATATCAATCAACAATTTAGTGAAGACTTGGAAACAACTGAGAAATGAACTTTTTACCTCTTATAAAGTTTTACTTTTATTTGGATTAGACGTGCATGTATATGTAGTATTTATAGATAGTTATTAAGGTCTTCATTCAGAGAATGCTTTGATCCTGATTTCCTTCAGTGTCAAAGCACATGTTTTATTTTTTTAATTCATCAAGTGGTGTAGTTTAAAAAATGTACTGTGATAAAACCTTTATTCTTTAGTGTCATGAAAACATTTATCATTTACATTTATGCATTTGGCAGACGCTTTTATCCAAAGCGACTTACAGTGCAATTATTACAGGGACAATCCCTCCCTGGAGCAACCTGGATTAAGTGTCTTGCTCAAGGACACAATGGTGGTGACTGTGGGGAACGAACCAGCAACCTTCTGATTACCAGTTATGTGCTTTAGTCCACTATGCCACCACCACTCCATTTATCAGAACGTAATTTACTGGTTATACCCAGTTACCAGCGTTTAAACATAACGTTTTCATTCTGAAATGATCGAAAATCACTTTGTTCCGGTTTTCGGTTACGTTCTGCTAAACATTTGGTTCGTTATCGGTTTTCGTTTCTTGAACCGTTTTTAGTCCCTCCTGGAGAGCACTTTCGAGCGTCTCAAGCATCGTCCATACTCATACATTTTCGGCAAAAAACAATTCTGTTTCCTAACGTCATAGTTTTCCAAAATATGTGCTACTAGAGCATTTACGAAAGTCTTACACATCTATACTAATACGTTTTCGGTTGAAAAAAACTTTGCCGTGTCCTAAGGTCATTGCTTTCCGATGTATGAGGTACTAGAGAGTGTTTTCAGAAGTCTCAGGCCCGGTTCACACTAATATGTTTCGTTTGAAAACTAATTGATTTTACTAAGTTTATCATTCAAACTGGAAGGGTGTCTTCCTCCACCAAAAAAGTATAGATGTGGCTTTAGTCATGCATAGCTAGACTTATGACTATTGGTATAAAGTCTAGCACACTTTGCATCTTATTCTGGGGAAAAAAATGTGACCTGAAAGAAAACAGAGCATTGATAAAGACAGTTTACATTAATGCCCACTCATAGCACCCTTTGCGGCAATTCTGAGAATACAATGCATACTTGCCTTGTGTTATAAATTGTGCTCTGACACATTTCTGAATGCAACGATGCATGAAATCGAGCTTGTGTTGCTATAAGTGTAAGCATTTACATCTTATGTACAGCATACTGTATTTTGAGCTTTATACAAGTGTTGAATAACAGTGGACTGGTTTCACCTCCAGATGTCTATGAAGAAGCTGCCAAGCGAGGTTGACACATTGATTTGAGAAGACTCTCGAGGATTTCAACAGCTCCACGTCATTCGATATTTGAGGCCAAAACCGTAAAAGTCCAGGTGCTTGAGATGGAGGAGGTTTGAATTATTGTAGGAAGAGCAGGAGGAGGTTGATTAGGGTCAAACAGGACAAGAGTCTGGCTGACATCAGTGGCCACTTTCTCTCAGAACCAAGCCTGTTGTTGGAGGTGAAAGTGTTGTATCCCTGCTGAAAATAACAACTTAAACCAGCATATGGTGCTTTGCTGGTCTTTTGTTGGTCTAGTTTAAGCTGATTTAGCTGGTCTCCCAGCCTGACTAGCTGATAAGTGCCCCAAACCCCTATAACAACCATCAAAATAGACCACCCTAATAAGATTAACCAGGCTTGGAGACCAGCTACGTTTGCAAAAAAACACAAGCACACCAAAACAATGTTTGTAAGGTGCCAAGTCTCAAATAAAGCCTCAAATATAAGAAAAAAGGCTTGCACACATTGTTTCTGCTTCACAAAATGTATATATATTTTTTAGAACAGAAAGTATATCTGTGAGATTTGTTATTATATTGGAGACCAGCTAACCTCTTTAGGCTGGTTTGAACTTTTTCATTAGGGACACTCTAGTCTTGCTTTACCCAATCAATGACTAAAGATGCATACAAGGTAAGTTTAATAAGTGCAAACTCCCTCAGAAACCCATCTTTAAAGACCGATTGAAGCATCCATTCCCCTGAAGCAGAAGATGCCCTATAAGTAAAAACATGCAAATGTTATCGTTTACTTCACAGGTTTTTGATTGTCAACAAAGAAATATCCTAGCAACCAAATTGTGGAGGATAATTGACATAAATTGAGGATAAATGCTAGCACTTGTTTAATAGGTGCACTGTGGTCAGCAGATCATTTACTGTGTTTTGCACCCCTTTCTCTGCAAAAGTTTGATAAAAACAAACTTTGATTAATTGATACATTTTCTATTTCACTTTTCCAAGTAGGATGTTGGAAATTCCGACTTTCCAAGTTGAATCAAACGTAGCTTAAGACTATGTCTGTTAGCTTTGAAGCCATCCATATCGTCGCTATCTGATGAAAAACACACATCTCCAAAAAAATTTTTAAGAGCAAGAATGAACTCTTTTCTCATAAACAATCTTACAAAATGACAATCGAAAATAACATAATTAGTCACCTTTAGCACCAGAAATAGATTTCTGTCATTGCACATCTGTTAGTGAACTGTTCAATATTTTAACTGGACTTAAATGGACTTACATTAGGACTTACATGGACTTTTGTTAGCGAATGTGGAAATACACGATTTTCTTAACATGGGTTCCAATGGCGCATGCACGGTTACAGACATGAGTCTAATCGTTTGTGTTCCTAGAATCTAGTTAGTAGGTTATCGATTGCTAGATAATTTATTTTTGGATATAATCTGAGCTTTCACTTACTATTTTAGATTGAAATCAGTTTTATGTCTAGGGTTTCTTGTCCAGTTGTTGAGTGAACAGTTCAGTTTCGAGATGGGTTTTCTGGGTCCAACGCATAAATTGTTATGCTTTCAATTGCAGTTTCGAGTAGATGGAAATCTGGCAACCATATATGGCTGGTATAGTCTACTTTTTAAAGACACATGGCATTGTGCATAATTGAATGGCATTGGTTGTCAGGGAAATCACAGAGCTAGTACGCTGTAGGCAATCTCGTCATTACACTTCAGCTGGACAGCTGACACTCTGCAAAACATAAGGGAGGTACATATGCGGTTTTGATTAACACTTCTCAAGGCCAATGGAGCTACTTGTTAAACAGATGGCCTGGTTAAACATCTTTTCATTGGACATGTCGATGCACAGGTCAAACTGTATGAAGAGGTCATAAGGCGCATTCCGTCTATGGTTAAAAATGCAAAATTGCCAAAAGTGTTGGCAAATGTTTTTTAACAGACAATGATGACATGCTAGTGTACTCCTAAAAGTTGACAAAATCAACAATTAGCAGACAGACATGTTGAAAATATACTGTACAGTCTTTCTGTATTACGAAAATGGATCAGGGGGGGGGGGGGGTGGGGTGGCAGAATAAATCTTAACACTTTCATTTAAAACAACATGTCAGGTAGGAAATATTACACAAAAATAAAAGTATAACAATAAAAATTACAGTTTTATGGTTTTCTTCTCCAGTTTTATGGTTTAATTTAGCACATGGCACAATCAGCATGTATACATCTGGTATACATAAATAAATATTAAATATATTTATACATAAATATACATATAGAGCTGTTAAAAAGACACTTGCTGTGGCCTCTGATTGGAGTGCTTAGGGTAAAACTACTACAGGCAGTAACTTACTCTGCCTTCTGGGTATTGGTGTTTATAGCCAAATAACTGAAATCGATCTTCTAATAGTAATTTACATTTTCAGGTCAATGGGAGCAAATTCTTCATAAAAGCCCTATACATATATGTATGTATGCCCATATTTATATATATATTTAAAAAAAAAACACAGGTCTGCACTGAAGTCGGGGTTTTCAGTGTAAAGAGGCCACTGTCCAATCAGAGAGGATCTCTTACAAAGTCAATGGAATCATGTCAGTTAGTTCAGTTCAGTCTTAAGCTATTGTTTTTTCTTGCGTGTAAAATAAGAGATTTATTTTGTAATTCTTAAGCAAAATTAGACATATGTAACTTCTTTTTAAAATAACAAAAATGTATATTTTGCAAAGACAGTAGACAACCATAGACGCAGCTGAAACACTACTCGTGGTGAACAAAATCAAGGCGATGGTAAAGAAGCCCCCAACCCCCCCACCCACATCACAAATATACAACAAAAAAACATGACAAATGCAATCAAACACACACACACAATTATTCTCACACACACTCACCTCAAACACTCCCATTCATACTCAAAATCACACTCACACACAGCAGTCAAACAGTGCTCTGAGCGTTGCATGTAAGTGTGCATTTCATGGAGATCCGACACTAATAGATAATTTTGTTGTAAAAGATGCACTTTTCTTTAAACAAAAACAAGTACAGTAACTTTAAAAGTCTCCAGTCTTCTTCCATGGCAAAGTTTCAAACAAATGATTTTCTGTGGAACCAAGAAAAACGTTAAAACACCACGCGTGAGGTTATGCAACTGGAAAATGCGTTGCTGTTAGCCGTTTAATCAACCGTGTTTCGAGTTTGTCGAATATTTCCTGCACTTCCAACCACTCAAGTCAGATCGCAATGTTCCACACAAACTCATCTCAGGGAAAGTTTGTCAAATTAAGAGAGAAAAAGAAACAAGCTCTTTATAAGGCATTGAAAATAAAATAAAAAAAGCAAAGCCAATAATATTACGCAGAAATCACCTTAGAGGCCACTGTTTTGAAACGTGTTTCCCACAAAAGACTGTGATGGGAAATAAAATGTACTTTCCTTTGAACCACGTTGTTTATTCAAGAAAAAAGTGATCGCCCCATGTGCACGATTTAAAATTTGCTTAAAAAGGTGTGTTTCTCTTTTAAAATGATGATTAGAAAAAAATACTGCTTGAAACACTTGTCCCTTTTCAAAGGAAATAGAGCAGTTCTGTTTTGGCAGGTTCACACAATTTGACATCTGGAAAGAACTCCATGTTGCAAAAGTCTATTCAAATTATTTTGTTTCCGTTATCATTCCGATTCCCCTCTTCTCGCTGTGACATTTCCATAAAACCGAAACCTCTCCCTCCCATTTTCCAGATCTTCGTAAAGCTATACACGTGTAGTGGAGTGCGAATGTGGCAGGTCGGTGGAGTTGAAGCCGGCTGTGAAGGTGTTGTACGGATGTAGATTGGGCATGCCCACCAGCGAATTGGGGATCATGGTTATGGTATTTGGCGTCATGAGTGGGATATCGTCGGGTGAGCGGCGTAGCGTCAATGTGTAGTCAGGAAGTGAAGCAAGCCGTAAGGGGTCACCAGGCGGCCCTGCGTCGCACTCGTGGTGCATCTGGTTGACCTGCAAGGACATGATCTCCTCCTCCTGTGCATGGCGGTTCACGTTATTGGTCGTGGTGGCTCGCAGCGGACTAGGTTGCGGGTGCTGCTCCTGGCGACGTTTATCCTTGCGGTAATACAAAGCGGCAAATGCCAGAACGTTGAGGAAGAGTAGTGAAGCCCCGACCGCGATAGTCACGCTTAGCTCTGTAGAGTAATCCCGTGGGTTCTCCACCACTAGAGGGCCTGGTTCCTCTTCTCCATTCCATTGTTCCTTGCCACTCTCACTGTTGTAGGCCGGAGACATTGGGGGCCGCTTGGTGTTGAATGGCCAGGCTTTGCCATTGGGCCGTTTGGTGGAAAGGGAATTTTGAGTCGTCTCAGGTGGTGGCACTTTGGTGGTGGTGGACGTGTAGTGGAACATATCATGTAGGTTGTACAGATGAGGAACCAAGTGCTTCCAGAACGCCACTTTAGTGGCGCGGTAGTGATCACGGACGCGTGGCTTTAGGCCGATATGCAGGTACAGCTGGTCTGTTGGATTGTATTTGGACCAGGCCACCTCTTCGAAACGATTGGCCTTAGTGTGGATGAACTTGGTATCCTGAGGCACTGGCTTGTTGGGATCTCTGCAAAACAAAAAGAAGATATATTAATACATGATATTACAAAATGTAAGTTCGTGGTGTGGTTGCTAGAGAACAACCCTTATGTGGTTCCAAACCTGTATGACTTTCTTTTTTTCTGGGGAGAAGGAGATGTTTAGAAGAATGTTCACGCTGCCTTTTTCTATACGATGAAAGCATATAGGGAGCAGGGGTGGTCAATCTTCAAAAAGGACAAAAAAGCACTATAAAAGTAGTACATACATGTGTTTTGAAGTTATCTTAAATCTCATTTTTGTTCACATACATTGAAATATGGCATGTAAAGATGTGTCACAGATTTGACTTTTGGGTCACATAAAATAAGGTTGTCCAAATTAGAAATCTTTTCAAAATCTCGTTTGAAACATGTGTGTCAAGTTTATAGAAATGTAATATTTGTATGCATGTTGGTTTCACACATTTTTGAAACAAAAAAAATAATAAATCCATAGCATTTTCTACAAAATAAATAATTCATAAAAAAGATTTAATGACTTTAAAAACTTCAATTGGTATTAACATACTTTCCTTGACTTGTGAGTATGCACTTATTCTTTTAACTTAATTAATTAAAAAAATTCTTACACATTTTAAAGGGTATTTTTATTAATTACTTTGATATACTGCATATATAAATATATTTTAGGTAAAAATATTTTTTAAGATCATTTTTTTAACATGAAGATCCAAAGGTGTCATGAAGGTCCAAAGGGGTTCTCTCTGTTTTATTTTGTATTATATATATATATATATATAGGTTTCAGGTAAATCACATGCTGTTTCTGTTTTCAGTAAAACACAACCTTCATTCTTAATCGAACCTTAGACACAAAGAGCTTGCACCTTTCCCCTGGAATTTGTGCCATTTAACCCATCATGTCCACAGACATTGTTCATCATCACTATACACCCATGTTCATGTATATAAAACTAGGTGAGTTTTATATACTCACCTAGTTTTATATATTTTCCTTAAAAATCCTAATTTTCCATTTCTTTCCTGTCTGACATTACGTTACACAGCTCATATCTCTAAGCACCTCAGCCTGCTGGGCTTTACGCATCCCTGGCTTGTTCTGTGTAAAAAAAAAAGAGATGGACCAGAGGCTTTTCAAGTGTAATACAAATAAATAAATCAACAGCTTAGATGTGCTTCAGGATGCAACTTGTTTTTGATAAAACAACAGTAGTGCATCCATTCCGTTAATTGCTTTGGAAAAGCGGTGCAGATTGCATGAACAGCGAGTGTGCTGATAGAAAGTGGACCATATTAATCTAAATGCTAAGGGGGTGGGGGGGTCTCCCTTTTTTGTGTTGTAATACCCTTTTGCCTCCAGGGGTCACTGTTTCTCCAGTCCTCCAAGCATTGCGAGACAGCACAGGAGAGAAACAAGGAGGCCTCCAGTCCCCATTTAATTGGACTATTGATTTATCGTCTGTATTAACATATGGCACATGAATAATTATACATCTACTTTTTGTCTTGTATTGGGTCAGTCAGCAGAGATTCAGATGAGAACTTGAACAGAATCTATGAGCAAGGCTTGATAATCATCCAATCAGTGTGAGGGATGGATCATCAGATCTGAAATACAACATGATGCCATGACATGGATAGCTTTGTTTGGAATATGCCATACTACTTTCTCTGTGTGTAGTATGAATACTTTGCATGGTGTGTGAATTTTCTGTATGTATACAAATGAAGTGCACTAAGTGGCATGATCTACTACATTTGCCTAAATCTGCAATATACGTGGAGTATACAACACAGCATACTGCATAGGATACTGTGCCCCACAATTCAATGTGCTTGACTTGACCTACTATTTCCAGTGTTCCCAACAATTAAGACACTTTACCAAAAAATTGCATAAAAATGCAAAATGACCATTTTTATTTCTGAGATGATAATTAGACGCCACTTGCTGCATTTAAGTAGGCAGTTATACGATTTTTATTTTTTCTGTTGCATACTGCTACATTTATTACTTCGTATAAAGTAATAATAGGCAGTGTACAGTATGTACTGCACAGTGACAACAATGAAGCATACAAAATGTTGAAACTTGTATTATTGCATACCGCATGCTATATCATATACTACTTCAAAAGTAGTAGCAATACACGTTTTAAACTGCACAATTGCAATAATATAAAATACTACTGTTTACATATTTATTGTTGCATACTGTTTCACATACTACTTTTATAATAATATAATAAAATAATATGTCATTTACAGTATACACTACACATTGACAACAATATAGCATACTACTGTAAGAAACATTTATTGTTTCATACTGCATACTGTTTCACATACTACTTTTTTTTTTAAATAGTAGGCAATATACAGTATACCATTGGGCCAGATGTAGGCATGGGCAGGGCTGGGCTGAGCCAAACGTGAGTCTTGCCCACCCAATCAGACATTTTGGAAACATGGTTTTAAAGTTTTCAATTTGTGCATTGGCTAAAAGCAATACGGGAGCGGGCTGTGTGTTGCACACATTAAGGGTGGGCTGTAGACTGCCCAAGCAATCACAAAACAGCACAGGGATTATGTAGTGTTTTTCTTTTTTTTTTGTCAATGGCTGAAAGCAACGACACACTCAAGAAGCGGCTGCTGCAAACCAGAGAGTCTGAGAACAGTAATAAGAGGTATTTTTGTGCAATGCATATTTTAATGCCCATATAGAAGCCTGGTGCTGTCTCAGTGTGCAGTGACCATGTGGTTGCTGTTACCACAGGCTCCCTCTTATCAAATATCTACCTGACTCCCTCTTCCTCCACATCAGCTCCCCAAAATTGCACTGCGGGTGTTCGTGAAATACTGGACCTGAATTATAAAGTAGAGATCTGCGCGGGATGGATTTTCAGACATGCTCTCGTGAGATTTTGTTATATTTATGTAATATTTTGTCCCGCACCCACCTGCAAGCCCGCAGGTAGTGGTCTGCACACATTTTTCAGTCCCGGGTCCCCTAAGATTCTGTTTTTTTTTTTTACAATTCCCACTCAAAAAAAAAAAACTGTAGAGAGAGAGAGAGAGAGAGAGAGAGAGAGAGAGAGAGAGAGAGAGAGAGAGAACATGTATTGTTATCATTCTAATATTGCCAAATATGTGGTTGATCTTTGGTAGGTTTCAACGTTTTTTTGTAGCACTTTCCACCACATGGAGCACAAGGAATTATAAGTATGAATTAACCCTGTGCCAGTAAATAGTTAATTTTTTGTTGGTTTCGCTCAATAGACAAATAACATAAATAACACTCTGTACCTTAAATACGTTAAATCAATTTGAGGAACATCTATTTTGTTATTTAGATTCCCGCAAGTCATTTCTTTGTCCCGCTCCCGTGCACACATCATCCTGCATTGCACTTTGTTGCACCGGGTCCCATTGATTCTGCTGCCAATATTAGCGGATAGTACTGTACATGATCATGATTCATAGCTGGAAACAGTGTTTTACAGGACGTGTGCTTCTGTTTCCCCTGTTTCGATGAGAGATGCTGTCTGTCTGCTCGTGTCTTACATCTCTTTTATATAGAAATTGTGCTGTGATAGTTTGTTGTTTATTGTTTGTCATTGTGCTTTAAACTACTCTGTTTGCCATGAAAATAACTTTTAATGCTTATTTGACATTAGTTTCCATCCATCCATCCACCCACCCATCCATCCATCCATCCATCCATCCATCCATCCATCCAACCACCCATCCATCCATCCACATTCCTGTATTCCCTAAATTACTTTACACATATAGTTTCACTGGTAAAAATATCAATACCCTTTACTACCCAACAAAGGTCATACTCACTCACTAACATTGGAGCTGAAAATATTGGCTTGAATTATTTTGATGTGGATTTTGTTGTTACTGCATTTTCACACAATGGTTATTCTGAATTTAAGCAAACGAGATCATAAGAGACCTGTTTCATTCATAACTCTATTTTTCGTTTGCCTTTGTGGGGCAGGATCATTACTGTCAAACAGAAAAGTCATTCATCATTTAATATTATATAATTACTTCTTTTAGAAGTTCCCATCTGTGTCAAATTTTAGGTTCTTAATCTTGATCTCGTCATTTAATATATTTCCTTTCACTCCATCCTTATTTCCTCCTTGACATTATTTCTCATCACTCCATCCTTGCATTCTCGGGGACTCTGATTTGTCTTTGTAATTCGAATTACTCTGAAAGTGTAAAGTTGTCAGGGCCCACTACAATCTTATGATTATATACAATGTTTATCCAGTTAATTTATTTCAATATATTTTTTCATATGGGGAATATGTGTAAAATATTTTTATATTGGGCCTTATGATCTTGACAATTATGCAATGTCATGGCAATTAAAGACAATAAATTAGCAGTCTGAGTAATGCCCCGAAACCTTGCATCATGCAACTGGGCTGTTGTGCGAGCGGCTGCACAGAGTTTATTGAGCGCTCACAGAGATGCACGATCCAGAACGTCCTCTGTAGCACTGGGAAGTATAATTAATTTGTTCGTTCTGATATTTAGTTGAAACAAGAAAAATTATTCACGGGCATCCCAGTGGCATTTGAGTGAGGACACACTGTAAGGGAACACTTAAAACACTTGCACATCTGTGCCTGATGCACGCGCTCAGCTTGCACATGCACGTCTACAAAATAAAATAAAGGGCAATCATTTAGGTATAATTGTATAGCTATAAAGAGTAATTCCTTGCATCACTTCATAAAGTGATCAAATGTAATCTGATTCTGATTATTGTGATGGGTCACACACAACACTAATTCGCAGATCTATATGTTCTTTGCAGCGCCACTGAATGGACTAAATTATGAAATCTAAAAGATACAAATGTGAATAAGGGAGTATAATATTTTGTATAAAACACATCATTAACTATTCCATTATGAGAGTTCTTTGTGAGTGAAATACCTATCATTTAGTAACATGTAGGGCCTACACAAGCATCCCATAGAGCACAAATTATGATTAAAACTCGCATAACATTAAGTGTACAATATAAAGATTATGTGTCATAGTGGCAATCTAGTAGCTTCTAGCCTTTTTAAACTATTACAGCGAGGCCGCCCCCGGCAACTTATTGGTTTCTGCATTTGGCCCCCTGACTGAAAAAGTTTGGACACCCCTGCACTATACAGTATACACAGTGCACAGTGACATACATGTAGCATACCGCTATTTGAAACATTTATCATTGCATACTGCATACTATTACTCATTTAATAAAAAAGTATGCAGTAAGCATTATACACTGCACAGGGACAACAATGTAGCATGACACATTTTGAAACATTTATTGTTGCAAACTGCTTCACATAATTCTTTAAAAAACAATAATAGGCGTTATCCAGTATACACGGTGCAGTATTTATTAAGCAGTACACTAGCATTCCATTCCAAACGTAGCTTATGATATCTGGGATGGTAACAGAGATGTTGCAGGTTTGAAATACTAAACGACTACTGACTACTAAATGACTACTAGTCAAGTCAAGAGCGATCCCGTCTTACAGGAAACAGATTCTGTGCTAGGCCACCTGAGCAAACTGGCAGCCACATCTTAGAAAGCAGAAAAAACAAGACAAGAAAATGGCATGCTTTCATGTTTTTCTTGGGGTTTATTTATTTATTTATATAGCAAGTCTTTGCTTCTGCAAGTAGAAAGGCCAAATTGAGATAGGATGAATGTCAGCTCTGTAGCCGATAAATAAACATTTTTATTAGGCTGGTAATGATCCCGATGAATATTGGCAGCCGGACCATGATGACTTTGTAGCTGAATATCAGTAATTAAGTTTCAAAGCAGCAGACGGCAGAGGTAAGGTCATATTGATCTGCCACGCTGCAACATGCCAGTGAACAGGACATCAATGAGCCTGCAGTGGCGCAGCGTATATGAATTCTTGCTGCGTGGCGTGCGAGTCACAGTCAGTGTACCTGGGGCATTCTCGGTTAATAAGAAAGGCTGGAATTTCAATATTGCCACACATTCTCATAACGGTCAATCAAGCGGCTCGCAAAACACAGCATGTTGGTGCTTTGCAAAATGTGGTGAGTGGGTTTGCAATGCCACTGACTGCCGATTTGAGGTCAGTTCTGTGATGTTTTATAAGCGTTTACAGATAAGACTGCTGATCTGTTACAAGGACATATTTTGTGTAGGTGTTTCACATGAGAGGGTTTAGCTCGAGATGTTGCTTTCGTGTCGCTGTGAGTGAAGATGAATAATTTAGAATGACCTCCTTGAATTAAAATAGCTCATTTGGTTTATTTAATTTGCAATATTACACATAGGAAAGAAAAATCACAAATATGTTGTCTTTAATTTCTAAACTGTTTCTCCTAGACATCACAGCTTAATGTGAAAAGTCAATCAGATTTGCCAGTTTACCAAAGTATGCAATCAAAATACAATTTCAAATCTAAAGAGCTCAAGCATCTCTCATCAAATTCTTCCAAGCTATGCTATCCACTTTTATTAAACAATTGTCAAATTTTTATCTCTTTTTATTTGTCCTGTTTAGGAGAAACCTTTGAGAAAAAGTTGATACTGAGATGAACCACAACTGAAAACTGTTTAACATCTCCTGAGATTTGAAAACAATATAATTTTCCAGAAACAAACTTAAATTAATTACATGCTAGGTAAACATTGCAATGCCAATAATCAATATAAAATACTTTCTCCTTCGCCAACGACTGAACTGGTGTCCCATTCATACAACTTATCCACATTTTGGCAGTAGGTGAGTGTGAGCAAATGGAGTCAGTGAATTAGCTGATAGCATTCTGATAGCATTCCGGCTTCTCCACTTAAGCTGGCCACTAAACCGATTGGATGTTTTTCGACAGTTCAGGCCACTTGGGTTTGTCCAGTGAAGCGGTACTTCAGCCCCTATCAGTCCTGCTCATTCAGATATTGGGTCCTGAGAGGAAACTATTCTACAGCCTACGAGTTTCTGAAATTAGAGTGGACTTAACACCTTCCAAACACCAAGGGGAAATTTTCATCAGAGAATCCAACTTCAGCTGTGAAAAAGACAATGTGTCTTGGTTGCAAATTAAGACTGGATACAAATTACCTCCATGGACCTTTATCCAAAGGGGTCTGTTCCAAACCCCTAACTCTAAAGCCCAAAATAGTTTTCGGTCAGACGTGAACACTGAGCGTTCATGTACAGGATGCCTAACACAAATCTCGTCATCAGTAAAGTGCTCAAGGACTGAATGCATGCAGCCCGATTTTTCTAACAGCATGTCTTTGAATGCGCAGAATGTGCATATGCCTGGAATTATTTGCACTAATTAATGGGTCCACAAGGTGGCAACACTCACATCTGATCTGTTGCTGTCATGAAGAAACTCTAGAAGAAGATATAATCACCGCTAAACAACAACAGTGGATGTGCAAGTCAAAAGTGCGTGTGTGTCGAGTCTGAAGGAATCTAAAGACATCTTTATGTGTTTAAACTGCTGAAGAGAAAAGGTCCAGTGTCTCATGGCAGTCGTAGAGCGCATGCGCCAACCCCGTGTGTATGCGCGCGCAGTTATATAGAGCATACTTTAACAGGATCATGTTCGGCTTTACGCAGACTCTGAGCATTTGCGTGAAAATGGAAGTATACCTAGGGCTTAAGTATCGACTATACTACAAATATTAATAATATCTCAAATTGTGTGGTTTGTTGAGGTGTGCTAGTATTTTGCCTTGACTCGAGCCATATCTGTAGACCAGAATCTCATAAAGACTTGTGGGTGGGTTCTTTTGAATTGCTGTACTAAGCAAGCAACCACATAGAAACCACCTAGAATACCCTAGCAACCATGTAGCAACACACATACAACTCCATAGCAACATGGTAAAATAAAACCCCAAAACCTCAGCAACCACATAGCAACTTCCAGGCACCCACCCAAAGCCCATAGCCTCAAGGTGGTAAATTCTGCGAGATTTGTGAAAAAAAAATTCTTTTTTTACATGCAGAGTACTTTCTTATCCAACATGATGAGGAAATTGAACATGTTGCTTCTGAAATTCACATACCCTGAAATCAACCCCATACTGCTGAATTACTGATGAACGCTTTCCCCCATCAGACGTTTTTGAGTCATTTCAATTGTGGTCACCATTTCCCCTGGTGCAACTTATTTTGTCTCGGAGGTTACACAGGTTCTAGTCCCATGGGAATCAGAAAGTAATCATTTACAAAAATTAGCAAAATTCTGTGGTGGCATTCTCACTCTAAAATTACATATTTACTCCACTGGTGGTTAGGTTTAGGGTTGGGGTTTGGTTTAGGGCGTATGGTTAATACAATATGTAATCCTGTTGATTGTATTGCATCATTTACATAACATTGAAAAATATCTTTCCAAGAACATTCAGTAGACTAAATACTTTAGACAACACGAGTTGTGGAAAATCAGATAGGATCAGGTAGCTTCATACAGCTTTATATCATGTGTGTCATTGAAGAGATGGTAAGTTTATCCCTCACAGCCTCATAGATGGCGCTACTGTAAATAGGGTTTATACATCATTGAAAATACTGGTTGTATCCAGGAATCTACCCTGACATACTGTACTTCTGAACAGTTTTGGGTAAGTTACTCTAAAAAGTAATTAATTACTAACAAATGACATCTTCTACAGTGTAATTGGATTACTGTACTAATTACACTGTCTGAAAAGAAACTGCATTACATATTATTAATTACTATAAATTACTATATAGACTCTATAAATAGTTTATAAAATGAGTCAATTAAATGACTTTTTTATTGGGAAAAAAGTAAAGCATGGGATTACTCTAAAATAATCCCTTACTTTACTTTTTTTACCAATAAAAAAGTCATTTAATTACAGTAATTAATTACCTAGTAATGCATTACACCCAACACTGTTTGGAGTGGTGGTGGCGTAGTGGGCTAAAGCACATATCTGTTAATCAGAAGGTTGCTGGTTCGATCCCCACAGCCACCATCATTGTGTCCTTGAGCAAGGCACTTAAGTCCAGTTTGCTCTGGGGGGATTGTCCCTGAAATAAGTGCACTGTAAGTCGCTTTGGATAAAGCATCTGCCAAATACGTAAATGTAAATGTAAATGAATGCCATTTTACAGAACGGAGAGGTTTAGTTCTCAGACTAAAACACTACTAAACTTATTTCACACACATTCAAAAAAGTATTTTAAAAGTATTTCAAATAGCAGTTACAGAGCACTGACTACAGAATACATCTAATGAATATGACAAGGTGCAAAAGAGTCAAGAGTTATTTGATAGAGCAGCATTGCTAATTCATTACTCTAATATGAAGCTCTTGGATGATCATGGACACCGAGACACATAATCCGATGGGGCATCATAAAAGCCTCTGTTTCCACTTCAATATGGCCGAGTGCTTGGCCAGGGTCACTTATTTAACTGAAAACTCCATCTTCAACTGAAAGTCACTGATTCAATCTCAAGGTAGTGCATGCACTTTTAATTTTAAAGTTTTATACCTGGTATTATTTATAAATATAGTAGATAGTTTGCACAGCACGCTTCAAGGTCCACATTGGCTTTGGTTTGGAAGATGCAGTGTTACACTTTGACTGTTTCTTATCTTTCTATGCTGTTCTCGAGATCAGCAGATGAAATGTATAACATGAAACATTGTGACACTGAGAGCATTCTATCAAAGATCTTTTCTGTGTATGATTGAAAATATTGAACTGCGGACTAAAAGTCTTTTGAAGTTAAAGTGATTTTGAAGTGCAGCTATGATTAATCCCACAGTGATTTCTCATAACAAAATATGTCTATTGGAGAAGACAGAACCGTTCTTTATACAGTAATTAGTGGTGTTTACTCAGAAAATGTGTAGGTCTTTTAGATCTGTGTATAGTCTCATGTAGTTCAGTGTTTGTTTTATGTTGTATATGTTGTTTTTATGTAGACACTTGACTTGGAAAGGATCACTACTTCTATTCATTCTTGGAGTAAGGGATTTAAAGAAATCATTCAAAAAAGTCCTAAGTACTAAAGCTTGGCATGCAACATAATTTGGGCTACAGATATGAATGCTATCTCAAATCGTGAAGTTTGTTGAGGAGAGATGTGCTGGTACTTTTTAAGCATTCAGAATTAGGATTTAACCAGGCAGACATTAAAAAGACTGGAATCCCCTAGAATTACACTGAAAGAGGGACCCAGAGTCATATCTAAAGACCAGACTTATAGGTGGACTCTTTTGATCTGGACCAGTAAGCAAACACCCAAAACATCTTAGCAACAACCTAGCAATGCCACCAAAGGTGACCACCAAGAACACCTTAGCAATCACATAGCAACTCCCTCGAATTTCATTCCCCTAACACCAGTCAAACAGAAAATGTAAAACTAGTTCTTTTTTACATTAGAGAAACTAGGCTCAAATGCTCAGCATTAAAACATATAGTATAATCTTGAAATTAATTAGAACATCTCAGTATCACGGTCAGTGACATTTATCTGCACCAAGCCAAAAACTGGCAATGATTTTAAAGTGATAGAGGCAGTTGGAGCACACTGACACCTCTGCTCTCTTCATTATGAGTTATATTGATCTGTTGGGTTAGGTGACTAAGGGTCAACATGTGTCCTGACTCCTGCCCAAATCAAAATCAAATCCCTTTATTGTCACTCAACCATATACACAAGTACAACAGTGGCTGAAAGTCTTGGATGCGGTTCTAAGCAACATAGCAGTATGACAATTACAATAAACACAGTTTACTCATCTTGTTACACAACACAATATACACCTAATAATATACAATATAAAGTGTACACAAAATGAGAAGACTGCATACCATAAAAATACACTGTAACCCCATCCCATGTAATCAGTGGGAATAAATAAGTAGTGTTGTGTTCACATTCAGCTGTATGTTGATAGACAGTTGCCAGCATGGTATTAAGTGAAGTAAAAAATGTGGGTCCAGTCTGAGGCTAATAAAATGCAGTGCTGATATACAGTATGTTGATTGTGCGAGATCAAGAGTTCAAAAGTCTGATTGCTTGGGGGAAGAAGCTGTCATGAAGTGGGCTGGTGCAGGTCCTGATGCTGCGATACCGCCTGCCTGGTGGTAGCAGTGAGAGCAGCCCATGGTTCGGGTGGCTGGAGTCTCTGATGATCCTCCAAGCTTTTTTCACACACTGCCTGGTATAGATGTCCTGGAGGGGGGAAGCTCACCTCCGATGTGTCTGGCAGTTCGCACCGCCCTTTGCGGTTGTCATACCAGGCAGTGATGCAGCCAGTCAGGATGCTCGTAAAGAGTGCTGGTGTAGAACCATGTGAGGATGTGGTGGTTCATTCCAAACTTCCTCAGCCGTCTCAGGAAGAAGAGGCGCATTGAGCCTTTTTCACAATGGTCTCAGTGTGGACGGACCATGCGAGTTCCTCAGTAATGTGGAAACCGAGGAACTTGAAGCTGCTGACTCTCTCTACTGGTGCTCCATTGATGGTGATGGGGCTGTGTTCTCCGTCTTTCTTCCTGAAGTCCACCACAAGCTCCTTGCTCTTACTGACATTGAGGGAGAGGTTGTGCTCCTGACACCAGCATGCCAGAGTGTGCACCTACTCTCTGTAGGCTTTTTCGTCATTGTCAATGATCAGACCTTCCATCGACGTATCAAACTTAATGATGGCATTGGAGCTGTGTGTTTCCACACAGTCATGTGTGTACAGGGAGTACAGGAGTGGCCTGAGAACACAGCCCCGTGGGGCTCCAGTATTGATGGTCAGTGTTGAGGAGATGTTGCTGCCCATTCTAACCACCTGGCATATGCCTGACTGGAAGTCCAGGATCCAGCTGCACAGCGAGCTGTTTAAGCCCAGAGCCCGTAGTTTCACATTAAGCTTAGAGGGTACTATGGCATTGAATGCTGAGCTGTAGTCTACAAACAGCATTCTCACATATGTGTTCCTTTTCTCCAGGTGGGAGAGCAGAGAGATGCAATGGCATCATCAGTGGAGCTGTTGTTGCAGTATGCAAACTGCAGTGAGTCCAGTGAGGCAGGCAGCACAGATCAGATGTAATCTCTGATGTGGTGGTGGTGGCGTAGTGGGCTAAAGCACTTAACTGTTGATCAGAAGTTTGCTGGTTTGATCCCCACAGCCACCACCATTGTGTCCTTGAGCAAGGTAATTAAATCCAGGTTGCTCCGGGGGGGATTGTCCCTGTAATAAGGGTTCTATAAGTCGCTTTGGATAAAAGCGTCTGCCAAATGCATAAAATGTAAATGTAAATGATTAGTCCCTCAAAGCATTTGCTGATGATGGAGGTCAGAGCTACAGGACGCAATTTAAGCAAGTTTTTTTGGATTGCTTTGGTACAGGCACAATGGTGGATGTTCTAAAGCATGTGGGGACCACAGACAAAGAGAGGGAAAGGTTGAATATGTCTTTATAAACACGAGTCAGCTAGTTCACGCACGCTTTGGTGACGCAGCCCGGAATGCCGCCTGGACCCGTGGCTTTACGGATACACACCCATCGGAAGGATCGTGTTACATCCGCTACAGAGACGGAGAGTGAACTAACCTCTGTAGTTCGGCCGCGAGAGCTCTCTCTGCTAGTGCGGTGTTATTTCCCTCGAAATGAGCATAAAAAGTATTAAGCTCATCCGGGAGAGAGGCAGCAGTGTTCAAGGCTGAGTTGTTATTCCCTTTGAAGTCTGTGATGATATTAATTCCTTGCCATATGCTTCTGGAGTCAGTGGTGTTGAACTGTCCTTCAATCTTGTCTCTGCACTGGCGTTTGGCTGCTCTGAT
The DNA here is from genome assembly GCF_025860055.1 of Xyrauchen texanus. NCBI lineage: Eukaryota > Metazoa > Chordata > Actinopteri > Cypriniformes > Catostomidae > Xyrauchen > Xyrauchen texanus. The sequence continues at coordinate 6,135,465 of NC_068298.1, read as the reverse complement.
AGTTTTGCTTGTTTATGCTCCTCCTCCTCACTTCCTCCCGGAAGTGCCGCATGAACATCGCTATTAAATCAATGATTTCTGGTTAAGATAGATCCGTATTGTTTTGGTCAGCACTACATCATCTATGCACGTTCTGATGAAACACATTACAGTATCAGTGTAGACCTCGATGTCGTCATCAGAGGCGGACCGGAACATCTCCCAGTCTGTGTGATCAAAACAGTCCTCTAGTATAGAATATAATTGGTCCAACCAGCACTGGATCGTTCTGAGGGTGGGTGCTTCTTTGCATCTTTTGGTTTTTCACTGATGGCACTTCAACTTCTACATTCTACATGCAGCGTGGGCTCTTCATCATGGGCATTCAGGGCCCCTCAATATGCTTGTAGCTTCCTTACTTCTCTAATGCACATCCGTATATTGGCAGCACGTTTCATATCAAGTGCTGGGCTTAATTGAGTGGGCCTTGAGACTGTTACACAAACCAAACACAATCCTTTTTAATTCCCAATTGAACTTGCAGTATTCTTAGGGAAGACAAAGCAAGCGGATACGAGAAGCAATTTAGCTCAAAGCTATAGAAAGAAAATCACGCAGCCTTGGGCAGCAGGTTCAACTGATGTTCAAAAGACTTGGGGAAAACTGCTCATTAAGATGCAGCGTTGAAATTATTGTTTTTGTTTTCACAATCACACAGCGGATATGATTGGAGACATGTTGGCTCCATTCCAAAACCTATTGAGCTGTTTCGCTGCCTACTGCCTACATAGGCAGCTGCCTACTGCCTACATAGGCAGCTGCCTACTAGGCCAGCATCCTAACTGAAATGGACTCTCATAAGTGATAGATACAGAACGCTTCCCAGCAGAAAAAACAGCTTAAACCAGCCTAAGCTGATTTGTTGGTCTCCCACAGTAGTCGTAGTGTGGTTTTTGTTGTCAGGTATTGAAGCCAGATGGCTCTGCATAAAAACAAAAAACATTTTCTAATTGAGTATTTTTGTCTTATTTTCCTGTAAAAATATCAAGACATTCTTGATACAAGATCCATTTACTTAACATCAGATTTTTTGGCTTTTTATCAATGAATTCTAAAATTTTTTTTTTAAATGTTGTCTATGCTTATAACAAGAAAAATAATATGCCAATGGGTAAGGAGAAAAAATTAATTTAAAAGTTAAAAACTTTTTTTGCAGTTCTGACCATTTAAATCAGCTGAAGACCAACTTGGCCAGGCTGGGAGATCAGCTAGACCACTTAAAACCAGATAAGACCAACAAACCAACTTAGTTTTTCAACATAGACAGCAACTTATAGTGCTCCTTGAGGATAGCGCACAAGATACCCTTACAAGTGATCCCAATAGAGTATCATGCTGCTAAGCTAATAATAGTAATAATAGGACTTTATTAAGCAAACATAGCACAATCACAAATATTAGGTACAAATGCAGCCTACAAAGGCAGCTCACTAGATTTTGTAACAGAGAATTGATTATTGATTAGTCATGTTTTATTCTCAGTGTGGAGGAGTTGCACAATCTCCCATGAAGTCATGAAAAATTGTTTCAAACAGAAATATCTGAATTCATCTCAGCAGGGCTCAGCATTCTGAGTGGCTTGTGTTCTTGTTACAAGAAAGTATGAGGTGAGACTAAGAGAAAATGGGCAGACAAAAGCAAAAGCACAACAGTATTGTGCTCAGCACTCCCTCTAGCTCAGCACAGCATGGTCTGTTTGACTGGAGGCTGAATGACACAGAAGAAGAATCGAAAGGAAACAGCCCCTTGCCCATCAATTGTTAACAGGACGGTCTCTATAGAAATGCAGACAGCGGTATTTGAGGCCCATTTGTAGCCTGAACAAAGGTGATATGCACCAACAATTCAGTTATCAAGTGTGTAAAAGGTTCTTGGATGCTTTTGTGTCACAGAAGACCACTAGCCATTGGGTCCCACTTGAGAAATTAATTTGGATGCTAAGGCATGCCACTGTGAAATAAATGGGTTTACTTTAATACAACATTTATTTTATTTAATTTATTGAATGTAGAACTGCTCAGACGTGGTTTTCAACACTAACTTAGAGTGACCCAAATAGGCTCCACATATTTACTCTCTATTTACTATATTTATCTATTGGCCTGTATCTGTGGGGTTCATTTTCAGGCCTGGCACTAAGGGAACATTTGTTACTTTGTCACTTCACTTACCCTAGTCTTTTGTCAAACATGGCTTTCCACCCAGATTTCACAGTAAATGGTTGTTTTCATGCTCTATTCCTACTGCAGGGACTTGTAAGCAGAAAAACACGACTGCTTGTAAGCACCATGAAGCGGAAAGAAGAATTTCATTGTGGGGAATGATACATGCTGTTGACATTAAGCGGCAAAAGCTCAACATAATGTATACGTATATCCAGCTCTAGGCTCCATATTTACATGTATCTGACTCTGGTACAAATGTAGAATTTAGAAAGATGCCAAGAAGTGCAATCTAGAACACGTTGTGAAGCTGAGTGCATATTTGTGGCTGTTCTTCAGAATGCACTAAGACAAAACCGGAGAGTTTGCTAGCTTAATGGATAGTTCTCCTACAAATGAAAGTTCTGTTCCAAACCCAGACACAAAAGGACAATTTTAAAGGATCGCTCATCTCTCTTTGCCATGCAATTGCAATGAATGGGAACTAGAGCTTTGAAGCTTCAAAAAGGATGCATTGCAATATTTCTATATTGCAATTCTTTTGAAGACATATGGTAGCTTTGTGTGAGGAATAGACCCTATAGCTATAGATAACACATTAGAGAAGTTGCAAATCATGAATAAATCATTATTTTGAGTCAGATAGGTTCACTGAATTATTTAAAACATAATAACACATTCATTTTTATAAAAAAACAAAATTAGTTTTGTTCACTAATAAGGCATTGCTACTTCTGTAATTAACTCATAAATGCACAAAGGAGAGTTAGAGTGGATTTTTCAAAATTGTAAGTGAACAACTTAAATTTGGCCTGTTCCTTATACAAATTAATCGTACTGTACAACTTGGCTTAGTAGAGGTTGACCGATAGTGGATTTTGCAGATACGATAACCGATTAATTGGCTGATTGGTTTTAAAATTGATTTATATGAATGTAACCAAATTCCCATTAAAACCCAGAAAAACTACGACTTTGTGCATAACGCTGGACATGATATATGTGCTGACAGGGCAGGTTTCCATATAGAGTCAATTTTCCTTGCATGTTTTTGCTTAAATTTAAGACGCTTGATTATCTAATCAAAATAACAAACTATGCATTGAAGTGAGGATAAAAATATGGATGAATATTTTCAATGATTTAAGTGATTATCAGTGTTTGTTTTATTTCACCTAAAGAAGACGCTGTTATACTGTAGAACCAAGCCATTCTAACTGTAGAATCTTCCAGAGCAGAAATAGGGTAATAATAATAATAACTAGATAGGTACATTTCCTGAAGAAAATGTGAGTGGTGCTTGCCGTGGCAAAACTCGTCAAACAGCATGTTATAACTTGAAAAGAGCAAAAATTATGGTCATAAATAAATCAACACAGAAGTCTGTACGATTTTCTGGTGCAGAAATATGTGATTTGTTACTTGGTTGCTAGGGTAAGCCCATGTGGTTGCTATGCAGTTACCAAGGTAATACAATACATGGCTCCTTTCCATCCTGAGTGAAATAAGTCAACCCGGAAGTCTGTAGTGTTTTCTGGTGCAGAGATATGTGATTTGTTGCTCGGTTGCTAGGGTAACCCCATCTGGTTGCTAGGCAGTTACCATAGTGATACTAATGAAGTCTCCTTGCCATCCTGGTTGAAATAAATCAACCCAGAAGTCTGTACGATTTTCTGGTTCAGAAATAAGTGATTTGTTACTCAGTTGCTAGGGCACTCTGTTTAGTTGCTAGGGAGTGGCTTGGCAGCTGCCAATCATGAAACTGCAAAGGCTGCTTGTCAGTATGAATGATATAAACCAACTCCCATGCCTCTGTGACATTCAGAATGGAAGATATCCCTCTATGGATTTTGGTTGCTAAGGTGCTCGACAATGGTTGCTAGGGAGGGGCTAGGAAGTGTTGAGGTGATTCGTGATTGGCTGTTTGCTGTCCCGAGTCGAACGAGACCACCCTTGTGTTTCTATGACACTTCTATCCGGAGATATCCCTTTGATCTGTTTCAATAGAAGTCTATGGGACTTGTTGCTAAGGTGCTCTAAATGGTTGCTAGGGCGTGGCTTGATAGCTTCACAATGATCCTGAGAGACTGATTGGTCATCTGAGTAAAATGAGCCCACCCCCTCGTCTCTATGACACTGTGATCCAGAGCTATGTTCAATACAAAATCCCTATGCCATTTCATTTCATGGGCCGTCCTACACCATTATAAGTCATTTGGGGCATTTTTGGGCAGCTCCTGCCCCCCAGGGGTGCAACTTTTACCCCATATTGAGGTATGCTCTTACAGAGCCTGCCAGCCTCTTCAAATGTGGCAAATCACACGTTTCTGTAAAATCCTCGATCGGAGCTGTGACGCGTCAAAGTTTGTCGCAATGTTAAGTCTATGGGATTTTTCGGCCGCTTTTTTGCCCCTGGGGCAAATACCATACCCCCGATCGCTTATAAAAGTCATAGCACACGTGTCATCAATAGGCCGTTCGATTTGACACCTCATTCGTGGGTCTACGCCAAACGGTGCGGGACGAGTTAGGTGCCGAAGTTTTGTACGGAGATATAAAAATAAAAATAATAAGTATGTGAGATTACAATAGTGATGCTTTGAAAGCACCACTAATAAGTATGGTGAATAACAATAGTGATGCCTTGCCTTTGGCAAGCACCACTAATAAGTATGGTGAATAACAATAGTGATGCCTTGCCTTTGGCAAGCACCACTAATAATAATAACAATTATCGGCAACTATTGGCATACATTTTTTGCAGATAACCGATAATTCCAAAAAGCAACTATCGTCACCGATTAATAAGTAAAACCGATATAACAATCTACCTACTCAGAAGACTTACTTGAATATACTGTATAGCATGAGTCATGTAGAACACCTTAATTCAACTTTTATGGAGCTTTTGCATCTTTTTTTAAAGCTTAAATAGCTCTAATTCCCATTCATTGTAAATGCATGGAAAAGAGTACCCAGTACGTTGCTTTAAAATGTATCCTTTCGTGATACTTGGAGAAAAAAAGTCATACAGGTGTGGAACGGCATGACAGAATTGACATTTTTCAGTGAGATACTCCTCTAAGATGCAAGTCATGATTTGTGCATTTGTGAGATTGTGAAGTTCATTTTCTTGACAGCTAATCCGTTGCACTTTACTAGCCGACTGCTAAGCAGTATCAAGTATAATCCACGTCTTACAATAGAGTCAAACAACTGAAGCAACTATACAGGCCTGTAATATCAAAAACTCACAATCACGTCACTACTGTCTCAATCTGATTCCATAATGTCAGTCAAATGGAAAAGCATTAGCGGAGTGACTGCAAGACTATATAGTATTTTTCATATGATAAATACTTTTACATAATAGTATTTCTGAGGGGAAGCTTTTCAAATGGCAGAGAGGATGCAGAGGTCACAACGTTCCTCTGTAGGAGATTATTTTATGGACAAATGACTAAGGCTATATCTTTGAATATTGGTTGCAAAGGAAGTTTATTCATTTGAGAGTGTCTTCATTGCTTACGTTTCGTACATGTTAAGCTGTCATGTGAGGTTTTGCCGGGATGTAAAATGTAAATTAAAAGACATTGGATTTTTTAAATATAATCCAACCCAGCTTTCTGTTTCAATAGGAAATACGTCAACACAGGAATAACTACATTCGTCAAACCACTTCATGGGGTCTTTTAGAGTTTAACTGAGAAAGTCTGTCTCGAGTTATTACCTTACCATAAGAGGCAAAATCAAAGTTCAATGCACAATATGCCCTCAAGATAATCTGATATTTTCTGGACAGATGTTGTTCTGAAGAATTCTGCAGAATGTTGACTTGAGCATTCAGTCTTAAAAAATAGCCTGCAGTACTCGTCCATTAGCATTTCCACTCTGTGCATCTCATTTTTGGCAACCCCTTGTGTGCACTTAACAGTTAAGGAATGATTTATAAATGTCAGGGGGTGTCATTTTTAATGTGACTGGTAAAAATGGAGAAGCAGCAGCAGTAGGGCCAATCAATTCTTCTCAGTAACAGCGCTTGTCAAATTAGATTTGTGTTGTTAGAGCTGATTACAAGCACTCCTCATACAGATCTATACTGCTTTGCGCTCTGGGCAGAATTGAGCAGGAAAGGGAGGTGGATGAAGGTCGGAGGTGTTGCTGGGGATGCGGTCACCTGCGGCGGCACTGATCAACTGAAGAGAGGGGTTTTGATTGATATTGCTTAGGGCTAGAAATACAATAAGTTCCACTGATAATCCTCTCTGAACACGCTCCCATTCATAAAGTAGGCACTAAACAATAGACAATACCGCAGGCAATCATAAATAGCCATGCTAAGTGGTATATGAGGTACTGTGTTATGCATGTTCAACAGGTGGTACACAGATATTTTCATATTCATTAAGCAGATGCTTTTATCCAAATCAATGTACGGTGCCTTAAGGTAGGCTATACATTTTAACAGCATACAAGTTCCCTGGGAATCGAATCCATGACATTGTGTCACGATTCACTGTTGTCTGGCCTGTGTTTGAGTGACCCAAAGAAAACGTTTTGGTATTTCTGACAAAAATCAAAAACAAAAATTTTTGTACATTCACATGTACTGAAGGTGCAAGGAAAACATTCTAATACATTTTAATTAATTGATGGTTACACCTCTGAACATTTTTAATGCTATTAAATATGTTTTTTTTTTTAGAAAACTTTAAACTATAAATGTTTTTCAGAAATTCATGAATGAACATGGACACAAAGATTTAATAACTGTTAGTATCCCAAGAATGGCCTTGTCAATGAATAATGTGGATATTCTATTTCTATTAATTTTGATAAAAACATTCTTATTATACTATATATTGGCCATAGTGAGCAGGGGGATACAAGTCATCCTGCAGCCAATTCATTGGTCATTGCTGACAACTATTTACCCCATTCAATGCTCCAACTGCACAGGCCCCATACATACTGTATTATTGGTAAAGGTAAGCACTTACCCAGTTTTGGCAAAGTTCGTCCAATATGTCATGACGACTGCACTGAGCATGACATCATTTTTGGAGAAGTTGCAGGGGAAGAGGTCAGTCGGGCCAACCATGGGGATACCAAAGACGTAGGGCACCTCGTCTCCGTGGGCTGCATCAGACCAGGCTGGCTTCATCAGGCTCTGGCAGTGGTGATAGAAGGCGTAGAAGTAAGTGGGGGAACCATACCGAGCGTGAAGATCTGCCGTTACCACAGAGGGCTCCACCCACTGATGATCGGTAAAGAGTGCCACCAGAGTCTTACGCCGTGTCTCTGGGTTATCTCTATCCGCCCAGTCCGTGTACATGAACTTAATGGTCTCACGGAGTGTATCCTTCCCCTCTGGGTACCCATATAAACTATCCACGAAGTCTGAGACTGAGAAGTCAAAATCATTGCCCGAGACCCCATCTTCAGAGTCCACAACGTTCTCCACGAAGCGCAGACCCTCGCCCTGGTTGACACCCAGCATAATGTCGTAGTTGAGAAACTCGCCCTGCTCCATGAGGATCTCAGGGTCATCAGGAATGACATCGCCATCAATGACTGGCCCAAAGGCAACGTGGTATCTCGCCGGCTGGATGTCTTGTTCCACTAATTCTCGTGCACTTTTCTTTCTCAGGCAATCCACCATGTCTAGCGTGTCCAGCACATTACAGCCAACTTTTTCTGCCAGCAGCCTTGTGTACTTCACCGGCTGGTAGTTGACGGCCCAGCTGGACAAAGCCGATCCACTCTGGATTATGGCACGATGAAACAGTCCTGCAGCAATAGGAAAAAAAAATAGTTTTAAGGCTCAACACCAAGATGCAATGATTACAGAAGTCACATTTAAAACATGGACAGGACTGTTTTTATTCAACACGCCATTTACATTTATGTGTTTGGCAAATAAGATACTTTAATGACCAGCATAATCCATTCAGGTCTAAATATTTTACAGAGAGTTTGTTTGCATTGATCTCGGATAATAATTTCTGCCAATGCAAATGTAGAATCCAGACTATGATTAAACCAATTCATTACACAAACATGGGCACAGATTGCCATGGGGCTGAAAAATGCACCATAATTTCATCCCCTTCACTGCTACGTTCATGTTCACGGCTATGATCTACACCCACATTTGTGTCAAGACCAGATGCATATCTGAATGTGCAGAGATGGAAGTTTTAATATTTGTATGTGAGCAGTCAAACCCTCTGACAGACATTCTGCTGTCTAAACCGCAGATCTCTGATAAGAAGTTGCAAAAGCAATCTAATTCTTGTACTACACTTACACGCCTACTCCATCTCCACCAAAAACCAAGGGTGCACGGCAATGAGAAGGAAGCATACGAACCACTCACTTCCTTGAAGCGAGAACCGTTTTGGCTGCACTCCTACACTAATGGCCGCTCAATATTACTATTACTATACCACCACTCTGTAGTGAAAGCAATCACAGCTAGTGGCTCTGTATGCAATATTTCACACAATACTGGAGGGACTCTAGAAATACCCAGGTGAGCCTAGATGTACATGCTCCTGTTAAATTATTATAAATGCATTGGAAATTATGTAAGAAACTAGGGTGCTGCACATCTGAGGGACCAGTATCACATATAGGAATGGGAATTAACAATTCTTTTAGTACTTTTGAGGAAGAATGTTTTTCACAATGTGTATTTTTAACTACACACTGTCATATCAACAACCATCAGGTACAGTAACTACTCAGATTTATGCTTCCCAAGCCTTAAGAACACAAAACCCAGTAACATTTCTTGATTCAGTTCTTGGGGTTCAAGTTTCTGATTCACTGAAAAGAACCAGCTCATGAGTGATGTTTGTTCCAGAGGTAACGATGCATATTTTGAAGTGTAGATAAAAACAAAAAGACGGATAAGAGCTATTAGTTCGGGAGGTGGTGCTAAATATTTGTGGTGTAGATTCAAAAGGTCCGACTCAAAAGGGTAATTCACTCGGGAATTGGGCTACACTGATTGCACCATATACATAAAAGTACTGACTCGTAAGATTAATTTGTTTGGAAACCGGGCTACTTTGCTTGCGCTATGTTTTGTGCTTCTGACTGAAATAGTAGTCTTGCGAGTGCTGCTAATCAGTAGGGCAGGAAACACAGTCACAGTATTTTAGTATGGTGTTACCTATGCTATAATTGATAAACAATTCACGTTAGAAAACCGAAAGTCATGAAAATCATTTGGTTTCATAATCATTAAAAAGAAAACAACTCAGAACAGGTTTCCAGTTTCCCAACCCTAATTGCCTAACCCAAAAAAGTTATTTTTTACTTTTGTGCTTGTACTAGAGCTGTGTTCTGCTTCCTGCCTCAACATCCTCCAGGCACTTTCTTACCTAACTACACAATTGATCCATAGCCCGCCTTTTCTTTGTAGGCTCAGTGCACACTCAGGAAATTTACCCACTACTTAGCTCTACTCATTTCCCCAAAGATAACTTTCCAGAGGCCAGGCGATGAAGAGAAATCGAGGCAGTTCAAATATCCAGAGCTCTCACCTTGCAGATGGGCAGAGTGTGATATTTCCAATCTAACTAACCTGCGTAACCTTTCATTTTCGCAATTGCTCCTCTGTTGAGAAGGTTCGGGAAAATGGCTGGTAGTGTGCTGTCAGACGCAGTGCTGGTATACAGTTAACACGTCTGACAAATGTGTATACTGTATATGTGTTTGTCACAGAGAAAGGGTAAAAATAGCACAACTCTTTTTGCTTTTTGGGACACTCCACCGCAAGAGCTTGGGACAGGCCTGTGGCCAGACTCCCAGGGAGAGAGAGAGCAGATGTCAAGGATATCGACTCTCTCTCCGAAGCATTCACAGGGTGTCTCAAGGATGAAAGATGCCCACCTGGGGATCGGAAGGCAAGACTCTATCTTATTCCTTCCTCTAGCTCTAATGGTCAAGCTTTCAGCTCTCAGTGCACTGCGGATAACACACAGTATTAGGCCAGAAAAATACTCTACCCAAGTACAAGAATGCTTGGCCAATACATTGCAAGTGCTAAAATTCTGGCAAACCTCTATTTTTGTGTTCCACAGAGGAAGAAATTTGTGCAGATTTGGAACAACCTTTAACACACATTTGCATGTTACTGTGGTGGTAACAAGCTTCAGTCCTCGAGGGGACAATAGAGTTACCTTCAAATATCTGTGACATTAAAGTGGAACTAACTTTAACCAAGAGCTCAACAAGATTCTTCAAACTGTTGCTCCACCATGGCAGTGGTTGACATAACTGACAGTAATACCCACTATAGCACCTCGCTAATGCAATGTGTACTTACTAGGGTTGTAGTGGTTCAAAGATCTATATCTGCTTGAATGGGGAAGAACAAAATCTCCAAAATGGTTGGTCAGGATTACAATCAATTTACATACTTAAAATTATGATATGACAATATGATAACTATGGTATAATAATTTTTGCTTTAGCTCAGATGAAGGAAAAACAAAATGCTATTTTTCCAGCTAATGCACTTGCATGTTCTTGAAGTAACTGACAACTGGCAATATTTGTATGATTGGCTCTTTTACTTGTAAGGCAGGACTCTGCATCGGCCAAATTGGGTGTTCTCCTGTTCATTTTAATACACATGTTCTGACAAAATAGTCCAAATAATCTCTGCTGATTCAGAGGATTAACGCAATTATGTTTTTCCAATATCCCTAACCCAAGATCAAAATGATCAACTGCTACCCCTCCTAGAGCTTTCAATCTAGATCCTCCAAACTTGGTACAGACTTTCAAACTGTTCTGACTTGGGATGCTATGACTTTCTAACTGATCTGCATTACAAATTTAATAAAGCGGACAATCAGAAATGAGAAAAATACCATAGACTTACATTGATCGAACATTCAATCGGGCCAAGACTTTTCAAAGTCTGTCTGTGTAGTAAATAATTACTCTTCAAAATAGACAGCTTACAAATTGTACACTTTTAAAGGGGTCATGACATGGGTTTTTTTATTGTATTATTATGTTCCCTTAGGTGCAATTATAGTATTAATATATTTTTTTTAAGAAAAACTTTTAAAATCTAGTGATTTATGACCTTTTCCCACCCTGTTTCTCATCCTCTGATTCAAACAGTCTGTTTTGGGGCGTTTTCCATTTAAGACTTCAGTGTTAACGCCCACTGTTATGATTGGCTAACGTCAGTGCCTATGTATCAATTATTGACGCCCCCAGCCAGAACAATATGCAAGTAAACTAAGTAAAAACACTGTGATTATTCATAATGAATGAAATTGCGCTTTAAAAAGTAGTTTAAAGTTTAAAATAGATTACTTACAGTTTGCGTCGTCGTTGTTCCCAGAATAGTCGGCACGGACTTATCTTTGAGCAACAGTTTTCTGGCAAAGCCAGCATCATATTGAGATTTGTTCTCAAAACAGTCATCCTTAAAATGTACAGAACAAAGCGCTTAAGTTAACACTGCCGTGACTGGGACGTCCGCAAAAAATAAACTGCATCCATTTTTCCCTGACGTCTGGATCTTTCGGCAGCTTATTCAGAGGTTTTGTTTGACCACAGCCAGGAACAGCACATCTGTGTGGCATCGTAATTTTCCTGTGCACAAGTAGTCTCTGTCAGAGCTCGCTGTCCATCGACTGAACACTTGTGAGGCGCACGGCGATACTGAAATGAGCGTAGTTGTCTTGCGCTTAAAGCGTAGTTATCTTGTGCTGGAGGCGGTCATATGCAAACGCTGGTACGTCACTTCTAACCGACACGTCACTTCTAACCATGAATCCAGAACGAGCTGTATTTTGAGATTGATTAAATAAATGATTCGTTTAGAATGGGGAGGACGTCTTAAAATATTAAACTTGCAGGATGTTTTAATGATACAAAGACCTCTTATATACCAAAAGATCAAGGCAAATTTGGTTTCTCATGTCATGACCCCTTTAATATTCATAGTTTCAGAGACTTCCTTAGACATGACAAGAACTACACAAACATTTACTGAACCATGGGTGGCAAACACTGAATATTCTTTTTACACAAACTGTTTCATCGCTAGTACTTCCATTGCATTATTGTGCTCTGATCTATTTCAGAAGGCAATGATGAATTAAATCACCTTGAATAACTACAAGTGTCTGCAACATACAAGTGTGAGTATTTTTTCTGGCCTTACCCTACCAGTCCTTACATAACAGCTTTGCAAACTAGTTCATTTGATGACTGCATTGCACAAATGTTGCAATTTTGTGCAATTGCTGAACTTGATATTGTCCAGGATTTTTGCCTATTGTTGCTTTTCACGAGCACAACACTTGACAGAAGTGTCCGGGGTAAAGATCAAGTAAGATCAATGAGAATCAGTTCAAACCTTCTGATATTTTTTCCATTTAAAGCTAGAGAACTTGATAAAAAATACAGCATAAAATATGATAAATGTGTGTTGTATAATATGATAAATTATTGGCTCCTGAGGGCATGATATCATTGAAAATTCAAGAATTGTCACTTTTCCTACTCTGTGTTCCCCTTCTGTCACTTACTCGATGTTTTGTGGATGAAGTGACACTAGGGGTCACTCTTGGGAGCCCCAAAACACAAATTGGCGAGTTGAATTTGCATGCCACTAACGTGGACATACGGGTATAAAAGGAGCTCGAATGCAACAACTCACTCTTCCTCTAAAAACTATATTTCCTTCTAAAAGTGTGGCACCTATGAAAGCATATTTTTCAAGTTGCCTTTTCGTTTGTGTATTATTCCTGGTTGCGGTCACGACCTCTCCACTTCTGATGGCCACGATCGCTGTCTCACATGTCTGGGCGCTACCAACGCGGGGACATCGTTCGTGGATGGTTCATTTTTTTTTATTTCATTTGCGGACCTCAATGTGAGCTTCTCCACCGAAAACCCCACAGACCTCCCATTCCCCCAGCACGCTCATATGCTCATCTCAGGGTGGGTTCGCGATCTCATTCGGGACTTGTGAGCAGTCAATAGCAGCATCGGAGAGTGGGCTCATCCTGTCTGATGCGGAGGACTTGGCTGGGATGGCTGCCAACCATGCTTGAGCGTCGGGCTGGAGTGGAATCCTCCGCCCCCCCCGACCCCTAGTGTCACTTCATCGACACAACATCCCGTTCCCTCCATCAGGGAATGGAGGTTACAACAGTAACCGAGACGTTTTGTCAATGTTAATAATTTTGCATTTGTTTGGGTTTATGCATTATATGGTAATATTAACAATTTTCAAAATGTAATTTTAAGTACATTTTTGTTGATGTTGGTACTGTGTTAGGTTACCATTTGATGTCAAATGTAAAATCTGGATCATGAAGCAAAACTGCCATTTAACTCCAGAAAGTAGAAAGTTTGTTGTAGATCTACTGCTAAACACATTTGCAAACAGATTTCAATGCATCTAATTAGATTTCCCTGGTGTTTTCAATGACCAAGCACAGGGGTCTGCAAACTACAGCACTCGTGCCAGCATTGGCATGCAGAGGGGAAATCACTAGTATGCCAGCAAGGGCAAGAGACGAGTAGACAATTTTATTTATATAAATTTTGCACCAGAACTCCAATCTACATCTTGATGTAATCATTCCTCATGATCATACAGCATATTTTCATGAACTGAATGGGAGGATAAACAAAAAGTTATCACCAGCCTCAGTGCTTCACTTTCAGATAATCGCGTGAGTAAACGTGCCCGCTTTGCTTCGGTAAGGCTCCACGGATGACAGACTATATTTCGTGTTTCATTTGTTTATTGCTTTCAGAAAATGTCATGCAATAAGGAAAACACCACTACTAATCCTAGAGATTTCCAACTCAGCATACAGGTACACCCTCCATAAACCATGGTCACTCTCAAAATTACATTAAACGATTAAAAGAGAAAATATAAACCCATTTAGTGGGGTTCAAAAATATGCATCTATTCAAAATATAAATTTAACCTGGTAATAAATTTTTAGGATTTATCAGATGCGATTCACCAAAAAGGGCTAAATAGTTGATCGGCTTGTGATGTGATTGGCTTGTTGATCGGCTTGTGATTGTCTTGTCACACTCCCATTCAGCTGATGAAAACAGGCTGCGTGATCAAGAGGAAAGATTACACAATGATGTAGATTGGAATGCAGGTCAGATGAGAAAAACCTCATATAAATAAATAAAATGGCCTGCTCCTCTCTTGCTGTTGCTTGCGTGCTAGTGATTACCCCTCTGCGTGATTTTTGAAAAATGGATGACATAATACTCCATGTGAAAAAGGTAGCCAACCCCTGATCTAGCATGTTAGCATTATCTGTCAAATGTGTGAGCTCTGTACAGGCGGCTGATAAAGGCAGTTCTTTCTAACTACGCTTAACATCAGTGCAGACCACCTGAACTACAATCAGTCAGCGAGAGGCATCGGTGGCATATTGAGGTCATGGTGAATTATGACAGGAGTTGGGCAGTAATCACTCATTTGGCCTCGCTAAAACACAGCTGATTTGCTGTTCTTTTCGACCTCAGCTGCCACCGCTCTCAAGATGCTGGTGAAATAGCTGCACTGAACATGATTATGTTGGTACGAACTGGGGATAATTTACTCCAGGTACAATCCAGTGGCCAGTGACCTTGTGATGTGACAAATGCCTGGTCAATTCGAAGCTATTTTAGAGGCTATGATAACAACCAACCCTTTAAAAATCATGACTGTACTTATGAGACAGGTCATTCAGAATTCAATATCTTTTGAGCATGAACAAAATGAAGGTGAGGGAATTATAAAGGTATTCTCTAAGCTAAAAGTTTCATAGTATGCATGTCATAATGATTTTTTGTTAAATACGGATATGAATAAACCCCTAAGTTTTAAACTTGGGCACATAATTTATCCTGCATTTTTTTGTGCTGAATACATTAATGACACCTCAATTTTAGTGACTTGTTCAGGAGACGTGTGCTATTTATTTTCTAAGGGATCAGAAGATTTTCGCCTGGCCTGACAATAAAATGGGCAAAAAAATCCTATAGATATACACCCTAAATCACCCTAGCAACCACATAACATTGCACTCAGAAACCTTTAACAAACACTGAGCAATGCCCTGGCAACCCCTCACACTTTCCTCAAAATGATGTAAATTTGTTTTTGAAGCTTAACATTTCTGCATATGTACAGATTTTGCGAGGCAGACTTTTGCTTGTAAAAATATTGGTGTCAATGTTAAATATGTGCCAAAATACATATTTGCGATATCATTTTAAGGTACTATTACATCAAACATCTGTTTGTACACACAACTTAGTTTATAGTGAATGTATATTGTGAATCTTTATATCCATTCATATAACCATCCATTTATATCTATCCAAATATCATCCATACATCTGTATATCCATTTATCATCAATCAATCTTACTTTCAATCCATCCATATATCATTTATGAATCCATCAATCCATATATATATTCATCCATCATCCATCCATATACCCATTGATCGATCATCCATGTACCTACCATCCATCCATCCATCCATCCATCCATCCATCCATCCATCCATCCATCCATCTATCTATCTATCTATCTATCTATCTATCTATCTATCTATCTATCTATCTATCTATCTATCTATCTATCTATCTATCCATCCATATACCCATTGATCGATCATCCATTCATCCATCCATCCATATACCATCCATTCATCCATGCACCATCCATGTACAATCCATGTACCATCCATATACCATCTATCTATCTATCTATCTATCTATCTATCTATCTATCTATCTATCTATCTATCTATCTATCTATCTATCTATCTATCTATCTATCTATCTATCTATCTATCTATCCATATACCCATTGATCGATCATCCATGTACCATCCATCCATCCATCCATCCATCCATCCATCCATCCATCCATCCATCCATCCATCCATCCATCTATCTATCTATCTATCTATCTATCTATCTATCTATCTATCTATCTATCTATCTATCTATCTATCTATCTATCTTCCATCCATCCTAATACCCATTGATCGATCATCCATCCATCCATCCATCCATCCATCCATCCATCCATCCATCCATCCAAAAGTGGGCTGGACTATTGCTCTATCAAAACTGCAGGGGCTCTCGCCATTAGCCCAAGTCTTATCTCCAGTGGTCGTCATACACACACACTGATTAAGTCTTTTAGTCCTTTGTTGCTCTGTGCTCATTCTCTTGTGCACATCTCTCTGGAGCTGCCATAAAACGGGGGATCCCTCCCCGGGACAGTCTTTGGTTCTGCCCATCATGTCATTAGCACCCCCTTCACTTTTTTCGTTGTCCCACTCCAACTCTTCAACGGAATTTACATAACATCAGCCTACATAACAGAGCCATACTCATCAACACTACAGTCTATTGTCACCACCGCACACCAGAAAGACGTGGGCAATCCTACAAGTGCTAATTCCTCTTTAAATCGCACTCATTTCTATGACTCAGATATGTCTGTCTCCATAGCTAAACCACAGGCTAACAACGCGAGCAAGGTAGCAGCTGACGTTCTGCAGAGTTCATTTTCTGAGCCAGTCAACTGATGCCTAAAATGCAACAAATTGCCTCCAGGGTTCAGGCGATTTCTGAAATACCATAATGTCCTTGTTTTCCTCATGATAGCAAGACACTATAGATTAGGCTGGCTGGCTGCAAATCAATTCCATTGCAATCATAAGGGCCAAATAGCATTTTACTCTTTTTTCAGCATTGGCAGTGCTATTGAATATTACAATCTCATTGGGGATCTGGGCGACAGGGAGCATGTGAAATGAGTTGGGAGATTATGCAGCTTCTGATGCAACGTGTTTTCAGCAGACTGCATCATAAACAATTGAAGAGGACATCAGATGCTTCAAACGGGTCACTAAACACTTGCTACTGCCATATCAACTACACGAATGTGCCAGTGATATCTGCTCAGAGTGCACTACCTGTTACACGTCTCACATCAGAGAGAGAAAACAATACAAACACAGATTGGCCCATGTGTTTTCCACCAAATGTAATTAGAGACAACATCCAGAGGAACCCAAAGGAGGTTGCTCTTACATATCTTCAGATACTTAATAGAGTTCTCAGTTACGCATCAACTTTGTCTCTGCTTTTTCTCCTAAAATAGAATAAAAATAGGCACAAATGAGACAATTGTTGACATACAGTAAGTTTATGTGGATAGCATAGCTAATTTAGTCTTGGAAAAATATCATTATAAACGTTTAAGTTCATAATATTGAAATATCTGACTATTGATTGTAGAAATTTGGTGTTTTGGCAAATATAAGCACAGACTGAGATGTTGAGATCTCTTCTGAAAAGTTAGATTACACATACAAGACTACTGGAGTCTTTTTCTCAGGAGAATAATCTTAATTGTGGTGAGTTGTGTGTGGATGCTGCAGAGAAGAGTGTGATGCCTCCACATCTCTGCGGTAATGTGCTCAACAAGCCACGGGATAAGATGCGTGGATTGACGGTCTCAGACGCGGAGGCAGCTGAGATTAGTCCTCCCCCCACCCGGATTGAGGCGAGTCACTACGCCACCACGAGGGCTTAGAGCACATTGGCAATTGGGCATTCCAAATTGGGGAGAAAATAAAATAAATAAATAAAAAATTATATTATGGAAACAGGTCAAATAAATAACTACAAAATCCGAAACTGGCATTTTTGTGTGTGGTCAGCGCCTCTTCTTTGAGTTGAGCGAATGTCCCGATCTAAGGGGGAGAGATTGAAACTGCACCCGCCTGATGCACACTCTGTCACGGGGATGCTTGTCCCTTGAGTGCGCACGCTTAATGCAGCTATATTACAATGTTATGGCTCGCAATTTATTGAATTAGAATTAGGGCTGTCGATTTAACGCGTTCATTCGGTGCGATTAATTTTACAAAAAATTATGCGTAAAAAAATGTATGCAATTAATCGCAATGCACCCCGGACCAAAATAAGGAAGATTCCTGAGAAATGCAAACTTGTAGTACCACCTGTTTACTCCAGAGGGCAGTATGTGAGACTTCAGCTGTGTGGCAACGCACAGTTTATACAGTGAACAAAACACTTCAGTAGACAGAACAACACAAACATGCGTTACGTTCTTGCATTCAAAACACCTGAAGGAGCGCAAATGCGAACTAAGGGATCTCAAGATGTGTTTAAAGATTGAGTATTAAACTATATTTAACTTAACACGGTGACCTAAATTTATGTTTATGACGCAACGCACCCGAGATGCTACACAAGCATCCGTCTGACGCAGGGTGTGGCTGGATTGAGATGGTGCAAAATTTGGAAATTACCCCATAAATATTTAATCACTGAATAAAATCAAAGAAATTTCCTTCAAACTTATTTATAAGTACTACCCCACTAATTACTTTCTTGTAGATAGATTTAATTGTGATGTTGATATATTCTGTACATTTTGTGGTCTGCAGGCGGAAACATTTTTTCATTTATTTTGGAGTTGTCCCTACTCGACTTGTTTTTGGTCTGATTTCTGCAAGATTGTTAGAGATCATATTATTCCCAGCTTTCAACTTTGTTTTGAAAATGTTTTATTCAGTTTTTTAGCTATGACATGTCTCTTCATAAGGAATATTATTTGATTAATGTTCTGCTTTTGTTGGCAAAGTTTAGTATTCATAAATGTAAGTATGGTGGTTATAAACCATTCGTTTTCATTCAGAGGTTCAGCAATACCTAAGAACAATTTCCAATTTGAGTAACAAGAAAGCTGTAAAGTGTATTGAAATATGTAAACTATTTGATATGTTTATTTAAACTGTTTATTTATTTATTTTCCTTTTTGTTGTTGTTTGTTTTAATATAACTCTTGGCTCTAGATGTAAAAGTTTTGTAAGTATTAATAAAAAAAATAATGTCTGACACAGGTGTACATTGACAAGTCCTGAAACAAGCCCTCATAATAAATCTCAACTGATTGACAAATTCACTTGTGTAATGTATTGCTGTGAACTGTGTGTCAATGACTGACTTATGATCAATAATATGGTAGTAATCAATACATTATATTCTAAAGCCGCTTTCTGTATTGTCTTATCAATGATGAACTCTTCTGCAACAAGCTGCTACAAGAATGTAATGCATTTTAATTATCTGAATATTTTTTTATTATATACTTTTTTAAATATTTAAAGATAACTATGTATAATTATATATTGATATAAATATGTATAATTATTATATACTGAATTATTGTTATATATGGGGCTTTCTCAGCAAATATTTGTATATGCGATTAAATGCGATTAATCACGATTAATTAATCGGAACACTGTGTAATTAATTAGATTAAAAAATGTAAGCGATTGACAGCCCTAATTATAATATATGTGTCACTGGGCATTTTTTTATCATGATAAATATTGTCAATATGCAGCTCTATTAATTGGAGAGAGTTTTTAGTGAGTTAAAGATGGATTGAAGTGAAGAGAAAGGTGAGAGTGTTGACGTCTTCACCCCATTATACACGGCAACAAAATACGTTTTTGATTTGTTTTTGTTTGGGCTTGTTTTCCAATATACATTTTCTTTAGCAACTTTACAGCAGTAGAAAAAAATGGTTTTCTGAGAATGTTGAATATAATATTAAAAATGCAAATATTTTTAAATATCTAAAAATCCTTTAAAAAAGATGCATTCACCTGAGAAGCAGCATAAGATATTTAGACTTGCTTTTAGAGAACATATCTTGAATATAAGTCTTTAGTCTTTACTGCACAAAAATACACTTATATACAAAATACACTTATATTTAAGATCCATTCTCTTAAAGCAAGACTAAATATCTTATACATTGATTCTCAAGTAAATGTATCTTGTTTTAAGGATTTTTAGACAATTTTATATGGAAAACAAGACAAAAACACTTGATAACAATAGGATTTTTTGCACTAAATTAAACATAATTTTTTTTTCCACCTTTAATTCAGTGAATGACATTTAGAGGTATTTTTATAAGATGATTT
This sequence comes from Xyrauchen texanus, assembly GCF_025860055.1. Lineage (NCBI taxonomy): Eukaryota > Metazoa > Chordata > Actinopteri > Cypriniformes > Catostomidae > Xyrauchen > Xyrauchen texanus. The sequence continues at coordinate 6,115,197 of NC_068298.1, read as the reverse complement.
TGATTTTAAAAGATGATTTTTGTCCTGAAAGCACTTTTAATACAACCTTTAAGTTGGGGCACAAGCTGAATAATCGGATAAGAGCTAATGATTAATCGTTGCAATAACCGCAGAATAGTCGAACAATTGTTCTAATAATCATTAGATTAATTGATTATCAAAATAACCATTAGTTGCAGCCATGCTAAGAATTATTCTATATCCTAAGAAAAACTTTCTATATCCATTGATTTGGGTGGCTGTGGCTCAGGTGGTAGAGCGGGTTGGCCACTAATCGCAGGGTTGGTGGTTCAATTCCCAGCCCACATGAATCCACATGCCGAAGTATCCTTGGGCAAGACACTGAACCCTAAGTTGCTCCCAATGGCAGCTCTGCCGCCATTGGTGTATGAATGTGTGCGAGAATGGGTGAATGAGTCACAGTGTAAAGCGCTTTGAATCCCGCTAAGGTTAAAAAGGAGCTATATAAGTGCAGACCATTGATTAATCATTTACAGTGAGACTAGAAACATATATTGAAAAGTTAAACAGTCCATTTTGATTTAATGTTGACTTTAAGCAAAAGTCTCCATTTGCTCTCAATTTAATCCTATTGTTGCCTTTGAGAAATAATTAAGACATACTGTAAAAAATATCTTATTTGTGATTTTTTTTTTCTTTTGAGATAGCATGTATGAATATTAGTCAATACAAATCTTGAAACTGCTATGTTTCCACCTTTATAACATCATTACGGCATAGGTTTTAATGCTACATGGTCTATGTTGTCACTGATTTGGCCACAGGCTTTGCGTACAAAAATTACACAGCATAAAGGGCATAAGCAAAGATGTTTTCTTCAAATTCTTGCAAATGAGCAAAGAAATGCCTCAAATGCCTTGTGTAAAAACCACAAAAATGCACGTCTTTGTTAATTCGTTAGTCACGTCGCATATTCCTTAACACCGTAAACTGTAAATTTTTTCTTTTAAAATTCAAATAAGATTTGCAGATTATGAGTGCAGCGCACTACCCACAATTCCTCTGTGGTTCATCTTAAAATAGACCTTGATTTTAATTGCTTTCAGGGTAGTGCATGCAGAGGCCATTTGAAGTAACGGCACGTTTGTTAGTGCTTTCCCGCCGCAGCTGTGAGGGTCGTTGAGAGCTCTTCTGTATGCACAGAGAGAGACAGAGATAGAAAAAAGTGGAGCAACCACCCTGGGGCTGAGGAAAGAGAGAGACAGAAAGAGAGTGCGGTGTCCAGATAAGAAGTGATTCATGAAAGTGCGCGAGGTCTGGCTAAGAATAACCTGATCTACAGGGTTCAGCTTGTGGAATCGATAAGTATTGCCAATCGTGTGTGATACCTGCCGCTAATCACACCATGACATCGGCGGTCAATAGCGTGGCCTCCTCGGCCACCTGGTGAGACCCCTTCACATTCATATGCAGCAGTGTTTTAATCACCTGTCCATTTAATCTTATTTCTTCCCCCTCACTTATTCTCCATCTGTTGTTCTCGAACGGGTCGGTCTGCTTCCTCTCTATCTCTTGTTTTCACACCCTTATCTGAAGCATTTCCCTTTCAAATCACCTGTTTTCAGCCACTTTAAAACTTCCAGCCAGGTATCATATATTACTATACCTACATTTGTACAAAATAATTTTTATGTGGCTCATTGCACCCATCACAACAGTTTCCTAGTGAAAGGAACACTAGAGGCACTACAACAACAATGACGAGTGTAATGGCAGATTATCAGTTAAGAAATACTTTTCACTCTGTTTGCTGACACAATGCTATCTTATGGTGTCTAAACACATTTACTATGGTTATAGCTACTAAAAAAATTTTTACTCTGACTTATAAAGTGCAAAAAGAGCATTTGTTGAAACCAAGTTGCCAAAACAACTCATTCTCTACTTCCTCCACATTGTGACATCACACTGTGGTAGACATTTGCATCTGACCGCTTCCACAACAACGCCAACTTTACCTTATCACTTCTGTAGCCCCGCCCAGTAGCGGTGAGCATTGAGATGGCAAGGAGAGGGAGCAGGTCAGTCAAGAGCAGAGAGCCAATCAGAACAGTGAACATTTACTGTCAAGTCTTAAAGGAGAAGCAGCACCAAAACCAGAGTTTCTGACAGAGGGTCAATTTGAGGGTGGGAAATTATCATGTTTTACAAATATATGACTGTTTATTGTGCAAAAAACTGTACTAATGTTACAATTGAAACTCAAGGAACATATTAGAATAATAAAAAAAAGTTGTGATGTCGTGTTGTCATGACCCCTTTAATGCTAGAGATTTCAAGCATCACTAGCATCACCAGATGGAACTGTAAAAATAATGATCAAATAATAAATATTAAATCAAATAAAGAATTATCAAATTAAAAATCAATTAACAGATTTTCCAAACATTCCCCCAGTCTAGCAAATAGTTCTGTCGCAAACAAACAAAACTTATAGTTACTTACAGTATAGATGTCTCAAAATAGACTATGCACTTAGCCATGTAGTGTAAGCATTTTCAAAGTGTAGGCTAGTATCTCCCCAAATAGAACTCCACGGTTACTACACGGAAGTGTTTGCCATTTAATAGCTGATGAAAGATTGACGTTTCAAGCACATGTGATGTGTTGCCGCTAGCTTTAGCGTGTTAGCAACCTCAGTTCAGCACTTATATCTTAAACAACGTACATATTCACACAGATTTGGGTGAAAGCATTCAACTCACATTTGCGAGGTGCTGTATCAACTGAAGTTTTAATAGCTGCTACATTCTTTATTATTTGTCGGACCAGCAGTGCAGGCAGGTAACTCCGCCCCTTCCGCTAAGTACGGCAAGCCATGTGCTCTGTATTGACGGTTGAAAAAGTCCATCATCTGTGTACTTAAAGTACACTTTTTTTGTTGCATTTCCATTGTTAACATACTACACGCACTACGTACACTACAAAATGGTGTAGAATAGTGCAGAAGTGTGTGGTTTGGGAGGCACCTTTACTCTAAATTGACTAAATAGAACTAGTAACATTTTCAATTAAGTTTTTCAATTAAGCTGTTCAGGGACTTAATGACATTTATTGGATAAGAAACATTACAATATGATTTTCTGGTAATGCTATACAAATAAACATGACTAAAAACCAGTAAACACTGAATGAAATCTTAAAGCGCTTTTCCATCATTAGGCCGAACGGTTCTGAGCCCGGTGACTTAAAATTTTAGTGTGGCATTTCCACTTGAAAACAGTTCGGCTATTCCGCTACTTGTTGGAGAAATATTTGTTACTGAAAAAGCTATTTTATTTTGAAAAACGCTACTGTCACACGTAAATGTAGGTAAGTTAGTACACTACTAACGTCTCTACTTATAGTTAGTTACTGTCCAACACTGTAACTCATGTGGTGTCTCTGCGTATCTCACTCTGGTTTGACAGGCTTACATAAGGCAATAATAGACAGACTCCAGTGTGTGATACTGCTCAGTGTTTCAGTCCAGTCCAGACCACAGCGTCTGTGCTGCAATAATAACAGCAGAACTGCACTGCCACCAGACGCTACACTATTGACACGCTCACACGGGTTCTGGAAAGATGGTGGTAATTAATTTTCATTGGGTTATCACTGCTTATCTCAGAGTTATATCTGTGTAAGCCTCTCCTCTAATCTCATTGCATCACTTCTTAGGGTTGTATGTAGTTGGTGTGTTTTTAAATGCCTCCACTTTTGAGGAGTGTTAAATTCATTCCATTATTAAAGAGATAGTTCACCCAAAAAGGAATATTCTCACATTATTTGTTCACCCTCATGCCATCCCAGATATGTATGACTTACTTTCTTCTGCAAAGTACAAAGATTTTTAGAAGAATATTTCATCTCTGTAGGCCGATTCAATGCAAGTGAATGGTGGCGAGAACTTTGAAGCTCCAAAAAGGACACAAAGGCAGCATAAATGTAATCCACTCCAGTGGTAAAATCCACGTCTTCTGAAGAAATATTTACATTTACACTTATGCATTTGGCAGAGGCTTTTATCCAAAGCGACTTATAGTGCATTTATTACAGGGACAATCGCCCTGGAGCAACCTGGAGTTAAGTGCCTTGCTCAAGGACACAATGGTGGTGGCTGTGGGGATCAAACCAGCGACCTTCTGATTAACAGTTATGTGCTTTAGCCCACTACGCCACCACCATATATGATAGGTATGGGAGTAAAAAAGATCAATATTCAAGTCCTTTTTTTTATATATATATATATATTTATAAATTCTCCTCTCTGCATCGTGTGTGTCGATATGAAGAATGTGAATCGGCAAAAAGAAAAAAAGCCTCTACGTCCTTTTTTGGACCTTCAAAGATCTGGTCACCATTCACTTGCATTGTATGGACCTATAGAGCTGTGATATTCTTCTTAAAACCTTTGTTTGTGTTCTGCAGAAGAAAGAAAGTCATACACATCTGGGATGGCAGGAGGGTGAGAAAAATGAAGAGAACATTTTTGGATCAACTAAACATTTAAGAAGAAATATTTTTTGTTTACTTTTGCTGATGGAGGGAATTATTTTAATGTTATAAATTTGTATTCAGTTTATTTTCTTTTTATGCATTTACAAGTTGTTACATTTACTTAAATAAGGAATATTACATTATTTAAATTATTTATTAAAATGTATTACAATTTGAAATACAAATATTTTCGAGTATGCATACTAACTTCTAAATATGAGCTGAATTAATTGCATTAAATTGTGGATCAGAAGAATAAAACTTGAAAGATTGAGAAATATCAATATAACTGACACAACTAGACTCTACACAACAAAACCAATGAGGACTCCTTTCTATTTTTGGCCAACATCTCAAAATAGATGAACAAGTCTTGCAGATGAGGCTGTGAGAGGAGGAACACATCAGTGGAAATGTAGTACACAAAGCATGAATCATATTTTTCATGTAATAGTGGAAGAGGGAGTTTACATTTGCAAACAAACACAGGCATTCAGCGATGAAGCAGTAAAGGATAGAATAGCTCAAGATTGGACAGAAGCCTGAGTCTGACAGACGGATGATTGACAGACTCACAGTTTAAACTATGGACAGCTTGACGGATGGAGTAGTTCAGTCTGTGACAGACAAATGATTGGAGATAAACAAACACATTGCTTTTGAAATAAGAGTTTGATATAAATGAACTCTTCGCCCATTGTACAAAGGGGCCTCAGTTTGTTCCTGGAAGGCAGCAGATGCCCTAACACCACCCCCATCCTAATCCTAACCAAATGGAGCCTGTAAAGCTGAGTACCCTCCCATGAACAAACTGAGGCACTTTTCTCCCATCACGACTCAGAAATCTTCATTTTGTCTTTATCAACACTCCAGTATCATGATTTAAGGCATTATTTTTTTTTATATAAAGTATTACCTTATAATACTATAAGTATTATAGGCTTTCAAATGTGTCCCACACAATGCAGGCATCTGAAAAATAGCTCAAATTCAAGCTCACACACACACTCACATCATATGTCAAACACTTCTTCAGGCTGATCTGTGCCCACTTATGCGCTGTGCAAATGCAGTGAAATACCTTTGGGCAATTACTGTGATATGTGCCCCCTTTCTCTCCTCCTCTTCCTCTCTCTACTCTCCCTCCCTCTCTCTCTCTCTCTCTCTCTCTCTCTTCACACCAATCCCCCTCTTTCCCTGACTGTTCTTCCTCATTAGGCACCTCATGCAGAGTATTCAGCATTCACAACAATCTCCACCATCACAACACAAAATAGCAACATGTTTCTTTCTAGAAAGAGAGATACAGAAGATAGCAAATAACAAACATTCAAACAGCTCCCTGAACATCATGCAAAACAGCTGTCAAACACCCATTTTCTTGAACACACTAAAAATAGAAAAAATATGCACTTACTGTAAATAATCTGTCAATGTGAAGTCTATTCTGACTTTGCAGTATGCCTGAGCGACATATTGAACATTTGCTAAATATTTGCGATGATTTAAAAGCTGTTATTTCATTATGTCATTAGACTAGTTTTGCAATACTTCCTTGTTTTGTAATTCATTAGTATGAGTGTTAAATTGTGTTTTAATAGCAACTCCAATTGACACAGTGTAATCAATAAAACACGGTGTTAGAGTTGGTAAGTTCATTCATTTGAGTGAATCAGTTCACACTGGGAAGAAACTCTGATTTAATTATTGTTTGTTTAATCAAACAAAAATATTGGTGGAAGTCTCAGTGTGGCATTTTCATAGGCTTTATTAAAGTGTTTTGGTAAAAATACATGATGGTACTTTGAAAATGTTGCTGTTTATTTTATTGCATTTTTAAATTGATAAAAACGAATGATTACATATTCTTCCTTGTGTTCATTTAGTGAAAAACAGTGTGGATTTTAATTTAAAAGTGTTTTAGTTCTTGCATAAAACTTTTTGCATCTCTGATTGAAAAACTAAATCACCATTGCAAATACTAAAATTCCTTTTATCTTCAAAAGGATGAACCATATTGATATTTTAAATTTGCTGACAATTTAAAATGATTGTTTCCTACATACAAATCTGGCCTTGTTTTGCAACTTGTTAATATGAGAGTATTAAATCATGTTTCAATAGCGTCTCTTATTGCAGCAACAGTAAGTAGGAAAAATGCTGTTAGAGTTTGTAAGTTTGATTCATTTCAGTGAATCAGTTCATATTGTCTGTTTAAATGAATTGATTCAACGATCTGTTTGCGTCATCGTGTGTTTTAGTAAAAAATATACGTAGGTACTTTGCAAATATTGCTGTTTATCTCAATGTATTTTATGTTGATGCATATAAATTAAAATATTAAATAATACCATTCTTGTGTTAATTTTGTGAACAGGATTTTTCCTGTATTTTTAGTTGTTACATTAAACAACTATATTAAACATTTTGAATCGCTGATTGAACAACAACATCACCCTTTCAAGCCATTTCAGACCAAATATATATATATATTCTTTTTTTAAATTTTTTAATTTTTATTAATTTGGTATGCCCAATTCCCAATGTGCTCCAAGTCCTCGTGGTGGCATAGTGTCTCGCCTCAATCTGGGTGGTGGAGAACGAATCTCAGTTGCCTCCGCGTCTGAGACCGTCAGTCCACGTATCTTATCACGTGTCTCGTTGAGCGCGTTACCGCGGAGACATAGCCCGTGTGGAGGCTTCACACTTTTCTCTGCGGCATCCACGCACAACTCACCACATGCCCCACCGAGAGCGAGAACCACATTATAGCGACCACAAGGAGGGTACCCCTTGTGACTCTACCCTCCTTAGCAACCGGGCCAATTTGGTTGCTTAGAAGACCTGGCTCGAGTCACTCAGCACGTCCTGGATTCAGACTCGTGACTCCTGGGGTGGTAGTCAGCATCAATGCTCGCTGAGCTACCCAGGCCACCCTCAGACCAAATATTTAAATATTGTTTTACATATCGAATATCGTCAAAAGGATGAGAAGTATTTATATGAATTTTAGGTGTTTTAAAACGAATTAGAGACCAATCTTGCCTTGTTTCACTCGTGAATATGAGAGAATTAAATCATATTTTAAAAGTCTTGTATTTCAATATTAGTAATCAGCAAAACTTTGTTAGAGTTGGAATTTTTTTTTTAGTTCTTATATTATGAATTTTGAATCTCCGATTGAAAAACAAAATACCCCTTTCAACCCATTTCAGAGCAAATATTAAAATATTGTTTTATATATTGAAACATCTTCAAAATGGATGAAAAATAGCAATATATACATATATTTTTTGGCTATATCAACTTTACGGTGATGTCTGGTCAGATTGTGCCAGGTAAATGTTTGACTTGAGGGCACAAACATCATTCGCCTTATGAGACACGGTTACCATGGTGTCCATCTGGAGCACAAACGGATCCATCCCAGCCCACTTACCGAACCCCGGCTATTGATAACAAGCCCTGCAGGCAGCGAGCACACATGCTCGGTCTAATGTGAGCAGACACTCGTGGTAAACACGGAACTAAAATAGCCCCCCTGTCTTCACTCATTCATACACATTAAAGATTGAAAGTGAACTGCAGAGATGAGACTGCAGTAGCTCCATCTCTTTGAGAGATTACCTGCTGTAAAAAGAGCTGAGGTGTGTGTGTGTGTGTGTGTGTGTGTGTGTGTGTGTGTGTGTGTGTGTGTGTGTGCATCTGTCAGATGTCTCATGTCAGCAGTCATGCTCTCTCATGTATAGGGGAGACCAGGGCTATTTGTCACACTTTTTACTCCTGGATAATATTTCTCAGGTTAAGTTTATTTTTGAAAGTCAGTTTCTCTGTAGAAATGCCCCATGAAATCAAAATCAAATTTTTGTGGCTTTTAGTCCATGTCTATTAGCTTTGAAGCCATCTATATGCTAGTACACTACTAAACATTGATACAATTTACTTACAGCAGATCAGTAGTGTAGTCTAGGGCATTCACAGGCATACAGTGTATGCCCACCTTTCTTTCCTAGGATTTTGCATATGCCCATCTGCAATAACTGATAATGCGTATGCCCGCCAGAACAATGAGTAGTCTTTTGACAAGGAACTTTTTTAATGAATATATCATGATGCCGCAGCACCGTTGAGTAAATTGTGTTTTTTATTTTATTTAGAAAAGTGTACAGAGATTCTCTCTAAACACGCACAGAGCTGCAGGAGCGCAACTGATAGCACAGGCAAGACAGACAGTTGGACTAAGCTGATCCACCAATCAGAACATTCATTTCAGACGTGATTGGATATTTGCTAACCAATCATATTTCCCATTTCAGAAAGGGGCAGGACATCCCTGTAGTAACCACAATTTGCACGGCTAAATTTATGTATGTATGTATATATATATATATATATATATATATATATATATATATATATATATATATATATATATATATATATATATATATATATACACACATTTGTAATTTATGCAATAACATTTTGTGAAAATACTGCATGTTATTACACCCCTGCTAGTTTTTGATGCTCTTTTACTGCTGTCGGTTGTGCCTTTTTCTTGTGACATAAAATCATTTCAGTTTATATTTCTAAATAGGAAAACAATTTTGCTATACACAGGAAAGCACATAATAGTACACAAATAGTAAGTAAGCTGTATATGGTCAGGGTTGGGAGGGTTACTTTTGAAATTTATTCCACTACAGATTACAGAATACATGCTGTAAAATGTAATTTTTTACGTATTCCATTAGATTACTCAAGTTCAGTAAAGTAATCTAAATACTTTGGATTACTTCTTCAGCACTGGTAGATTTTTCACTTGTTTTGACTATAAAAACTCTGCCAGTTCAGTAAGACAAAATACATATGTTTAAAATTCTTATGCAGTGTTGTTTATGCTTATGCAAATTGCTTATGCAAATTGATTTGTTTTAAAGATTTTTTGATATTTTTAGAGGAAAACAATAAATGGTAAATAGTCTGCACTTATATAGAACCTTTTTATCCTTAACGGTATTCAAAGCGCTTTACACTGTGACTCATTCACCCATTCATACACCAATGGCGGCAGAGTTGCCATGCAAGGCCATTGGGAGGCTAGTGCCGGGATTCGAACCACCAAACCTGCGATTAATAGACAACCTGCTCTACCACCTGAGCCACAGCCAGTGCATAAATACAAAAAATACTATCAGGAATATGATTTTTCGCATTTAATCACATATACAAATATTTTGTTTGTTTGTACGTACCTCTATTTTAACTAGTTTTTCTTTGCTTTATAAAGACGTTTTATTTGGTTTTCACAGTTTTGGTAACTTAAGTTAATATTTTCGGATTAATTTGTTTATTTTTCTTGCCAAGTTTTTTATACATAAGTGTAAATTGATGTTTATAAAGCCCCTATTTGCACTTTTTTGTAAAGACTATAGAAATATTATTTAAATACTCTTTGTATCTCCAACAACTCCAAAGCATTGAAAACCATTGCACTATGTAATGAATATAATGTCTTGGCATTATTGTAAAATATATCTTTAGTATTGTGCACTATGTATACCCCTGGCTTGTTTCTAAAAAATAAATAAAAAAAATGTCTGACGCTGGTGTAAATTGACGGATCCTTAAACAAGCCCTCATAATAAATCTCCAACTGATTGACAAATTCACTTGTGAAATGGATTGCTGTGAACTGTGTGCCAATGATTGACTTATGATCAATAATATGGTAGTAAACAATACATTGTATTCTAAAACCGCTTTTTGTATTGTCTTATCAATGATTAAATCTTCTGCCACAAGATTGTAATGCGTTATACAGCTATCAGAAATGTCTGAATACTTGTACCTTTCAAAAACAGGACACAACTGCAACATTTTAGCTAACCAATTGTTGCCATTTAATGCATTACAACGAACAAACACCATCTTATATTCTTTTACATTCTTTTCATACCAGTGGTCTGGCTTTGTTCTCCTACTCTTCCTTTTTTACACTCCCGTCTTGTGCGCTTCATGATGACATAAAACCCTTTGAGTGTACATCTAGCTACAACTCTCTCCTTGCATTTACATTCTCCCTTCCCTCTCTGGCCACAAGGGGGTCCCATAAAACTGTCAAATTGAGCCATAACAGCTGCCCGAGTCTTACTCGCAGCTTTTAGTATTTTTAAAGGAGTCATGAAATGCAATTTTAAGAAAATTTTAATAACGTTTTCTGCACCAAAACTGTCAACATTTCCCCCTGTCTCTAGCCCTCTGTATGAAACGTTCGGTTTTGGCCTCAGTGTCTCATTTAAACTTCAATGTAATCACCCTCTGTTCTGATTGGCTAAAAAAATCAATCGGAAGACAATAAAAAAGCTCTCTACAACATTATAAAACTACATTTCAGGGTTTATACAATACACATCCAACACATTGCATCCAAATATATTAAACTGTTCACTCAAGCACATCAGCACCATAACTATCAAACAGTCAAGACATATGAAATATTAATGGATTAAACGGTTTTCTCATGGTTTTGCTGTCAAGTCCAAGTGTTTTTAACTGCCCCTTTCTTCAATAACAGTTCCTTTGCAAAGCTTGAATCATATCATGACTGGTTCACAAGCAGTCCATGCTGACATTAGCCACACATTAGCGCACTGAGGCGCAGATTGCCAGAAACACATCCAAATGGTCAAAGATGTCCAGCTAGTGCTTGTTTACATACACCAAGAATTAAAAATAGCTTAGATGGGCACATCAACAGCAAGGCACAGAGCAGATGAATGAAGCTGAACGTAGTATCCTTTTCCGACTTGTAATTGACGCTGTGTCTTTTAAAAGTTGTGCGATAAACATGAAAACGGTCAAAGACGTCCGTGTAATGCATGTTATATGCACAAAAAACGTAGAACTAGTCCAGATGGTTCCCCTTTTGGTGTTCAAAAATAGTTGGTCACATTACGCCTGTCTCTCTCCCTCTCTGTTAACGATTCAAACTGTGCGCCAGTGGGCGGGGCCAAGGGTGAGATGACACATGTTGTGGGGCGTGTAAATAAAACTGAGCAATGTCTTGTGATGTCACGAACACAGTTTTCAAAATGAGACATTTAAAAAAGGTGGGAACTAGAAATGCTCTTTTTAGACTGGGGAGAAAGTGTTGAGTTCTAAAATGTACAATGTATTTTAGTATAGTTCCCTCTTATATGTCTAAATATCAAGTCACATTTGATTTTCCATTTCATGACCCCTTTAAAAAAAAAAAAGATTTTTATATATATATATATATATATATATATATATATATATATATATATATATATATATACACTCACCTAAAGGATTATTAGGAACACCATACTAATACTGTGTTTGACCCCTTTTGCCTTCAGAACTGCCTTAATTCTACGTGGCATTGATTCAACAAGGTGCTGAAAGCATTCTTTAGAAATGTTGGCCCATATTGATAGGATAGCATCTTGCAGTTGATGGAGATTTGTGGGATGCACATCCAGGGCACGAAGCTCCTGTTCCACCACATCCCAAAGATGCTCTATTGGGTTGAGATCTGATGACTGTGGGGGCCATTTTAGTACAGTGAACTCATTGTCATGTTCAAGAAACCAATTTGAAATGATTCGAGCTTTGTGACATGGTGCATTATCCTGCTGGAAGTAGCCATCAGAGGATGGGTACATGGTGGCCATAAAGGGATGGACATGGTCAGAAACAATGCTCAGGTAGGCCGTGGCATTTAAACGATGCCCAATTGGCACTAAGGGGCCTGAAGTGTGCCAAGAAAACATCCCCACACCATTACACCACCACCACCAGCCTGCACAGTGGTAACAAGGCATGATGGATCCATGTTCTCATTCTGTTTATGCCAAATTCTGACTCTACCATCTGAATGTCTCAACAGAAATCGAGACTCATCAGACCAGGCAACATTTTTCCAGTCTTCAACTGTCCAATTTTGGTGAGCTCTTGCAAATTGTAGCCTCTTTTTCCTATTTGTAGTGGAGATGAGTGGTACCCGGTGGGGTCTTCTGCTGTTGTAGCCCATCCGCCTCAAGGTTGTGCGTGTTGTGGCTTCACAAATGCTTTGCTGCATACCTCGGTTGTAACAAGTGGTTATTTCAGTCAAAGTTGCTCTTCTATCAGCTTGAATCAGTCGGCCCATTCTCCTCTGACCTCTAGCATCAACAAGGCATTTTCGCCCACAGGACTGCCGCATACTGGATGTTTTTCCCTTTTCACACCATTCTTTGTAAACCCTAGAAATGGTTGTGCGTGAAAATCCTAGTAACTGAGCAGATTGTGAAATACTCAGACCGGCCCGTCTGGCACCAACAACCATGCCACGCTCAAAATTGCTTAAATCACCTTTCTTTCCCATTCTGACATTCAGTTTGGAGTTCAGGAGATTGTCTTGACCAGGACCACACCCCTAAATGCATTGAATCAACTGCCATGTGATTGGTTGATTAGATAATTGCATTAATGAGAAATTGAACAGTTGTTCCTAATAATCCTTTAGGTGAGTGTATATAGCAGCCCTAAGTGGATGCTTATACAACTTATAGCCCTACTTATGAGTGCCTTTGCATATGAGCTTTAGTAATAGTGATGCTTGCCTAATAAAACACCACAGATTATATTTCTCTTGCAGATAAATGAGGGAAAAACTATTAGTATTCCATACAGAAAGTTGTGGTTCAGACCACATGAATATAGTTCTGTATCCACCCATTTTACTCTTCTAGCACGCAGTGTGTTCGAAATATAAAATGGAGCGCAATACAATTAGTTTTCTTTGTCGGCGACTGTGGCAGTTCAGTGAAGGAAAAACTATTTGAATTATTTCCGTCGAGTCTCTGTTCTGTGAGCTGGCTCTTGACAGGCCAAGGCTGCTTGTGGGCTTGAAAAAAATGCCCCAAATGCCAAAATTGATTTTGCATTCCTTTCAGCATACACTCACACGGGTATCTGAATGAGTCATGGTATTTCATTACAGGAAACTCTAAGCCATAACCAAGTTGGTTTGCACTCATTACAGTTTGTGCTCCAGCTCGTCTGCCTTTGATCAAATGCATCATTGGCATCGCTCTTGAAAAATGGCACAGATATTGTGTGTGGCTGCAGTCAAACAATTGGACTGGATTAGCAACTGCTGCCACCATTTTACTAATTATTATCAATATTACCCATTATCTCTTGTGTAAAGAGTGAGCAGGGTATTTTAGAGTGCCCGCCGCTTTAGGCCCCAGACAAACAGAGCCATATGTAGTTTTTCCACAGGGCATATGGCAGAGACACTCGAATCTGAAGGGCCTCAGAGGAACTCTGACCCTGACTTGTAGCATGCGGGTAGGGCAGCGAGTGGAAACTTGGCCCCGTCGCCTAGGAGCCAAACCCCCATGCATCACAAAGACAACACAATCTGGTCACAATCAGAGTCAAAAGAGGGGGTAAATCTGGGGAGGAAAAAACAAATGTGTGTACAAAGTGTGATTCTATCATAACTGCTGGCCTTTGAACAGATAGATAATACTCTAAAATCCAGTTTCAGTAGCCTGAAGTGTTCATATGTCAAGCTCTTACATTTTGCAGCAGTTTTAGCAGTCGAGCTGGCACCAGAAATAGCTTCTCCAGATCTCAGAGCTACAGAGAGGGCAGTATAATGCCTGGACTTCTGCGTGCAATACATTGACTGCCAGAATAAATAAAGCAATAAATCAAACATGTAACAGGGACCAAATGGCCTCGGGAAGAAATGCTTTTACACAAAATGTACATGAAGTTCATGGGCTAATAAAGCATGGAAAGGTCTCTTAGACCATTAGCGCTTCTGATTTCCACACTCAGTGTGATACAGAGAATTCCTTCTGGCTAAATGGTTCAGCCCGAAATAGCAAAATCAGTTTTTTCCAAATTAAAAGCTTAATGTTTTTAATGTTTTTTTTTTCTCCCCAATTTGGCATGCCCAGTTCCCAATGCGCTCTTGGTCTTCGTGGTGGCATAGTGACTCGCCCCAGTCCGGGTGGCGGAGGACAAATCTCAGTTGCAATCCGCGCATCTTATCACGTGGCTTGTACCATGGAGATGTTGCGCGTGGAGGCTCAGGCTATTCTCCGCGGCATCCAAGCACAACTCACCACGCACCCCACTGAGAGCAAAAACCACATTACAGCAACCATGAGGAGGTTAACCCAACGTGACTCTACCCACTCTAGCAACCGGGCTAATTGGTTGCATAGGAGACCTGACTAGACTCACTCAGCACGCCCTGGATTCGAACTTGCGATCCCAGGTGTGGTAGTCAGCGTCTTTACTTGCTAAGCTACCCTAGCCCCATGAATTAATGTTCTAAACTAACAGTCGAGCTATATTGTAAACTAGGGGTGGGGGGAATTAATTCACTGGTCCATCGCGATTCTGGATTGATCCCATAAAATTTCATAATCAGAATTTGAAATTGATTACTAATAATTGTGTTTATTTTATTTTAAAGCAGAGGTTTTTAACCTGGGGACGCAAAAAGAAGTTGAAAGGGAACATGAAATTATTTATTATCATGGATTGACATTTATTGTCCTGGAATTGGAATATATTATCACAGGTGACTCTAAAAATACATTATAGACAGTATAGTAGCAATTGGGTTAAAATGACAGATGTCATACTTACAGAATGACTGACTGACTATAATTCTAGTAGAATCAGAGGACCTGAGAGTGCAGAGTACCAGTTGCTTCAGTCGAATTTATATGATTTTATTTATTTATTTATTTTTGCGTCAAGAAGCAAATGCTCTGTGACAGCTTTGATACCTCTGGATATTGTGTCACATTTGATGCATTATGTAGTAATGTGTGTTACTGATGGTTGTTGACTTTAGGAGAGCACAAGGTGAACACACTCCACTGAACATCGATGGATCCTCTGTGGAGATCGTCAAAAGCACCAAATTCCTTGGTGTTCACTTGGCGGAGAACCTCACCTGGTCCCTCAACACCAGCTCTATCACCAAGAAAGCCCAGCAGCGTCTCTACTTTCTTCGAAGGCTGAGGAAAGCACATCTCCCACCCCCCATCCTCACTACATTCTATAGTGGGACTATTCAGAGCATCCTGAGCAGCTGCATCACTGCCTGGTTTGGGACTTGCACCGTTTCGGACCGCAAAGCCCTGCAGAAGATAGTGAGGACAGCTGAGAAGATCATTGGGGTCTCTCTTCCCTCCATCAAAGACATTTACAAAAAACACTGTATCCGCAAAGCAACCAGCATTGTGGACGACCCCACACACCCCTCACACAAACTCTTTACCCTCCTCCCGTCTGGCAAGAGGTACCGAAGCATTCGGGCCCTCACGGCCAGACTGTGTAACAGCTTCTTCCCCCAAGCCATCAGACTCCTCAATACTCAGAGACTGGACTGACACACACACGTGTCCTGAGTTGCACTTTAATTACTGTCACTTTATAACTGTCTGCTACCTCAATAACTGCTATGTGCATAGAACATTATCTCATAGTATGTTATGTTTACATTTTTAGAAACTGTCATCTTTTTGCACTACTGAGTACTGGTCGGCGCTGCACTGTCTATTGTCCTGTTCATTGTCAGTAATTTGTTGTACTGTCCTGTACTTTTTGCACATGTTTGCACGTGCACTTTATATAGGTATATATAGGTAGTTTATATAGGTATTTTATTTTGTTGTGTTGTCTCATGTGGTCCTGTGTTGGTCCTTTGTTGTTTTTATGTAGCACCATGGTCCTGGAGGAACGTTGTCTCATTTTGCTGTGTACTGTACTAACTGTATATGGTTGAAACGACAATAAAAACCACTTGACTTGACTTGACTTGACTTGTTAGGGCTGCAGCTGTGGCAACTGGCCAAAAAAAAAAAAAAGATTCTGAATGTTACTCTCTGGTTCTGAGAATTCAAATGTTTTGCTTCTGTGCGTCAGATCTCTGAAGGGAAATCGCAATGAAACTTAAAGTAGTCAGGATGACTTCAGGATCATATTGTCAGACTGATGCAAACAATAGCAGCGTTATCAAAGCAGCCACAGAGGGAAAGAGAGTGATAATACATGATTTGAATATGCTTGAAGAGCACAGTTTGTATCCATATTAAAGTATGGCAGAACATAACTTAATTTGCATTCCAGTAGGAATACCAGTGTATGCAAGGCAGCAAAATAATAGCCTTAAAGTTTTTGGTAAGCTTTAGTTCTGTGTAAATTAAATGCAGCATCACAGCAGTCTCAAACTTCACCACTGTCATGACACTGAACATGTGTTGTTTTTCTTTCGGCTGTGCATGTGTAGTGTAAGGGGCCATTCATGCAGGATGTGCTAGAGCATTAAAAAAAAAATACGGAGTGCAACGCACTTGAACAGAAGGCCAGTTAATAGGTGCATCAACTCTCATACACTTTTACTAATATAAACACTCAACACACTTATCCAAATGCAAATGTATTTATCTTGCTCCAAAATTCAACTGATTTGTCCATTGATTAAAAAAACACAAAAAATACAAAAAAACATTGATATGTGGCGTAATGGCAATTCTATCTATCCATCCATCCATCCATCCATCCATCCATCCATCTATCTATCTATCCATCTATCCATCTATCTATCGTTCCTTCATTCTACCTATCCATCTGTCTTACCTTTGATAGGTTGTTTTACCCATCCATCCATCCATCCATCCATCATACGTACGTTCCGTCGGTCATTTTACCTATCCGTCTGTCCATCCATCCATCCATCCATCCATCCATCCATCCATCCATCCATCCATCCATCATTCTACCTATTTGTTCCACCTATCTGTCCATCCATCCATCCATCATACGTTTGTTCGGTCGGTCATTTTACCTATTCTGTCCATCTGTCCGTCAGTCCATCCACCCATCCATCCATCCATCCATCCATCCAATAATCCATCCATCCATCGTTCATTCTACCTATTTGTTCCACCTATCTGTCCATCCATCCATCCATCCATCCATCGTTCATTCTACCTATTTGTTCCACCTATCTGTCCATCCATCCATCCTTCATTCTACCTATTTGTTCCACCTATCTGTCCATCCATCCATCCTTCATTCTACCTATTTGTTCCACCTATCTGTCCATCCGTCCATCCATCCATTGTTCATTCTACCTATTTGTTCCACCTATCTGTCCATCCATCTGTCCATCCATCCATCCGTCCGTCCATCCATCTATCTATCTAACCATCCATCCATAATTCATTCTACCTATTTGTTCCACCAATATGTCCATCAGTCCATCCATCAGTCCATCCATCCATCCATCCATCCATCCATCCATCCATCCCTCCATCATTTGTTCTTCTACCTATCTGCTCCACCTATCTGTCTGTCTGTTAAATTTTTAATATTAATTTCAGTTTCTGAATTATTTTGCATTCTCTCCTTCAGCTTTAATGAAAGGATGCACTCAAGCTAAAATGACATGACAAGTTTGATCCATGCTATCAGAGCAAGATTTGTTAATGTTCCACACAGCATATTGTGTGATTCAAAAGAAGCAAGGAAATCGGATCTTTTGTACATAAGCAGTTGCGTAACGTGATTATGACAAATTGCTTATTTGATTGTAATGGCCTAGCAATTGTGTGGAATGCTAAATATTTCTTATAATTTTTTGTAATAATGTTTAATTGTTTAAAAGTATCAAAATCCTAAAACTTCATTTACAGGTGAGAACAGAATTTGGAAAACAGGACTTTGCTTTGCTCCCTCATCTTGGAATACACTTAAGCAAACTTTGAGAAAGCAGTGTTTGGTGCCTTTTAGTGATTTTAGGGGACACGTTGAAGATTTTTTATTCCAGAACTTTGGTCACTGTCAGTGTGTTAATGCATAGTTAGACTTACTACATCTGTGCCAGTATTGATTGCCCTTTGTTTTAAGTTGTATGTGTATTGTTGAATTGTTTTATGCAGCCATTTTGGCCAGCTATCTCTTGGAAAAGAGATTTATAATCTCAAGGGATTAACCTGGAAAACAAAAGGTTATAATAATAATGAATAATTTAGGTTTTGAATCAAACTCAGTCCTTTGAATCCCACATGTGTGTTTGTGTATTTGCTCTTTTCCCTTACTCATGAAGTTTTGAAAATAATCGTCACTGTGGATAAGCAGCGTGTGTGCTGGGTTGAAAATCTCAAACATCGAAAGTTGCATCTTCCTATTTAAATCAAGTGTTGTTCTAAAAGCATAATGCAACATAAAAAATAAAAAAATGCATGTCTCATTGGAAGCGAAGTCTTACCTGTATTGATGCGGCATTATATCAGCGGTCATAATGCGCTAATGGTTTTCACGCCCTGCACTAGTTGGTTGACTAGTATTAAGCTTGCCATTCAGCTCATAACTAAATAAAACACGCTGCTTGATCATGAGGATGGATAACATCAAGAAATAGGTTGCATGCAGGTGTGAGGGACTTCATATCTGTATAAATAATACATACTCCTCTCTATTGCTGTTCCTTGTTTGCCAGTGATTAACCCTCTGCATGACATTCGTGACACGTGTGCCATAGGTTTCCGACCCCTGATCTACACAGAAGAGATCTCTGGCTGAGCTACATGAAGGTGTGTGCAGGTGTTCTTTATCTGAAAATGCAAACATCTATAGTTCCCCTGACGCTGATGGATAAAAGAGCCCCGCCACAATCATTCTCTTGCAGGTCCAACCTAACCATGCACAGAGAAGCATTAAAACAGTTAAGAGTTACTGTTGATCAGCTTCATTATGTATGAAGCCTAATTGCCTTTCAGGGGTCTGTTTGACTTCTCGACATTTCTGTCCAAACCGTTATTTCCACAGTCACCAACTAAACAGCTTCATATGCTGCTGATAAAGCACTACGACGATCGTGCATTCTGCACGGGGCCCTTTGCACGCCATCTTTGCTCGGTTTACATCAAGACTTTATCAGTTTTGTCACCAAGAAATGGACTTTCAGCAGTGTGTTCTTAACGCTCCGGCGAATCCGCACTGCGAACTGAAGGGAAAAGCTTTGACCTTCTCACCGAGCCCGAGCAAGTGTTGTTGCTGTTCAGAGCCTATTATCTTTTGGTCTGAGCAAGTGTGTGACCTAATACATAAAAGGAGGGAATCAATACTAGGGCATGAAGGGCAGGATGACAAAATACTCAGACGTGGGGTCAATACGATGCACCCTCTGCATTCCAACAAGGTCATGGTGACATTATATTTGTGATCTTGGGAGAGGATTGTGAGTTTACAAGCCTGTTTAATAAACACCAATGGGAGAGATCAGAATTAGTGCATAGCTGCGATGGTTCCCCATCAAGAACTCGCCGACTAATGAGGATTCTATTGGCAGACGAGGAAGGATGTTGGCAGTACGGCAAACAAACACAACTGGGTAACAATGCCGCCAGTTAATAAACAGATGTTCTATCTGCACCAGAGCTGGCTGCAGCTAATGAAGCCTTCACCCATTTGTGAGGGTCCTGGGACAAGAGAAGAACAATGTCTGTCTGGCTGTGACGACGGCATCATGTGCAAGCATCCATCTGATAAAGTTGCATCACCTCTTTCTGAAAATAAAGTGGCAGCCTCCGATGGCATTCCCACGATGTAACATTTTTTCAATTCTGTCAACATTTAGCCACCCTCATGTAGTTCAAAACCAATATGACACCATTAACTTTCACTGTATGGAAAAAAGATGCTATAAAGTGAAGAGCGACCGAGACTATCAATTTCTCAAATTATGCCTAGAATCTCCTTTTTTGTTCCACTGAAGCAAGAAAGCATTTTGAACAACATAAGAGTAAGTAAATAATGACAGAGTACATTTTTTTATGTAAACAATCCCTTTAAATGGCATTCCCATTCCTTTTAACCAATGCATTTCCATGACTTTTCCAGTCATTTGTGACTACAACACAGTCTCAAGAAAATTCATAAATATTTTGAAAGTTGGCAATTTCGTATGATTTTGTACGAGTTCATTCATATAAATTTGTACGTTTTCATCACGCGCAAATGCCAGGATGTTTAAACCAGAAGCAAAATTTTCGCCCACGAGGTGTTAAGGACATGCTTATTAAAATTGTGCCATTACCCAAACCCCTTATCTAAACTTAACCGATCAGTAGAGCGTGTAAACATGATAGGAAGCTGTTGTGTGTGACAAAAGCAAATAATTGTCACGTATTAGATGGAAACAATGTCAAGCAACATCATCAGCTGTAGTGAAAGAGTGCAGTCGTACGATATCATACAAATGTTTTTTCGTTTTCAGGCCCTAAAGTTGTTGAGCCGAAGGGGTTACGCTTTCATTGTTGATGGGTTTGAGCGGGGGGATCGCCAAACTAAATCGCACAACCTTAAAGCCCAGGGCCCCCCCGTGCAGTCAAGGGCCCCTGGGTACTGTCTCCATTAAACCAAACTGAACCATTTCTGTGGCTGTACTGAATTATGATACACATGAAAATTAATTTGTAGTCCCAATGTCATTGCATGTTATTTCCAAATGCATCCTGATACAGTCTGAGATCCTGCACAGCTTCTCATAGACAACTGTATTCTTACAAACAGCTCCAAGAAGACTGACAGAGAGAACGCACAATTTGCTCGTGTTCCGCGAGACAAGATTGAGCTGTGCGCGGTGGCACCAAAGCACAAATGCAGGCATGTCTTTCATCAGTTCTTCAAAATATAATCAGGTGTGTTTCCTCAAACACGCGTCTTTGAGCCTAGAGGATTTCTTGTCACAGTGGCGGGTAAATGTGCGAAATTACCCACTACTGCGCACAAACATCCTGGCTGTTAAGATTATAAATACAGTGGGGGCGGGAAAACATGTAATATACAACATCCAACAGTGTGATAAGAATGACTTCTGACAACTACTCTCCACAACACCTCTCAAATTAACTTTATGATTATGCATAATAACAGGAATATTGATCACAGCAGAGGATGTTTACGTCTGACAGTGAACAAGTGGCGCTTGATGGCTGTATAACAGCGGTGCATTAAAGGACTAAATGTAAAGAATTAAAGAGACATAAGTTCTCAGAAAACCTGTTAATGTGGAATATAGCTTTTCTATATTTATCTATTATTCATTGTAGCATTAAAATAAAGATATATATATATATATATATAATAACTAGGTCTGTCGATTTAACGTGTTAATTAAGTGCGATTAATTTTATTAAAAATAAACGCAATGCCCCCGGACCGTAATAAGGAAGATTCCTGAGAAATGCAAGCTTGTAGTACCACCTGTTTACTCCAGAGGGCAGTAAGCGAAACTTCAGCTGTGTGGCAACGCGCAGTTTATACAGTGAAGAAAACAACCCCTCAGCTGACAACACAAACATGCTTTACGTCCTTGCGTTCAAAAACACTTGATGGAGCGCAAGTTCGAACTAAGAGATCTCAAGATGTGTTCTAAGTATTAAACTATATTTAACTTGACACAGTGTCCTAAAAATGTTATATTTATGATGCAATGCACCCGAGACGCTACACA
This sequence comes from Xyrauchen texanus, assembly GCF_025860055.1. Classification (NCBI taxonomy): domain Eukaryota; kingdom Metazoa; phylum Chordata; class Actinopteri; order Cypriniformes; family Catostomidae; genus Xyrauchen; species Xyrauchen texanus. The sequence goes on along the minus strand of NC_068298.1, from coordinate 6,093,128 downwards.
AGCACGTCTGACGCAGGTGTACATTGACGGGTCCTTAAACAAGCCCTCATAATAAATCTCCAACTGATTGACAAATTCACTTGTGAAATGGATTGCTGTGTCTGAATATAAATATATATCACATTTTTTAATATTTATAGATAACTATGTATAATTATTTCATCATTATATACTTAATTATTGTTATATGAGGGGCTTTCTCAGCAAATATTTGCATATGCGATAAAATGCGATTAATCATGAATAATTAATCGGTACACCATGTAATAAATTCGATAAAAAATTTAAATCGATTGACAGCTCTAATAATCACATTTTTTAAACCGTAACAGAATCTATTTTTTCCCCAGCCCTAGTATAAATTAAGCTATGAAATGCCAAGAAATAACTGCATTGTGTCTTAAGAAAATCAAAACCATTTACATTATATTTTGTAGGATTCATCTAGTAAAATAGTGTTCCCTTATTTTGTAGGGGGGTCCAGGGGAGCTCCCCTGGGAGATATATTTAAAAATATTTTATATTTTTAAATGTAGCCTGAATATAAATATGGGATACAATGCATCTTCTCAAACATGAGAGAAATTATTTTGACAAGTTAAACAAAGACTATTTTATAACATGTTAACCCTCATGTTTACAAGGTACCAGGCAGCTACAATAAGCACTTTTATGGAAGAATTCATTTCTGGTTTGCCACGTCAGTGACATTAAATCTTTGAAAGGAACTTAATAGCTTTGTTTGAAGCACTTAGTTAGTGCAAAGTAATCTTGACCTCTGTATGCAGAACTGTGTTCTACTCTGTTTTCTGAGAATTGTCTGTAAAAGAGTCAGTACTTTAGACAGATAAAAGTTCTGATGACAACGTCTACACATTTCCACTAATTTCTTTGTTGTATTCTGTAAAAGTAATCACCGAGATTGTCACACCATTGTTTGAACAAGATTCTTCTAAGCCAATCTTTTATTGTGTAAATCATCTATTCTATAATCACCCATCCATAAACACCCAGGGTTGGGCTGTTACAGAATGCATGTAACGGAATTACGTATTCAACATCATTAGCCTAATATATTATATTGTTGTCACATGACCAGTTCTATCCCGTTCTCATCTTGAAAATATATATGGTTTATTTGCATTTGCACTCTTAACTAATTTTATGTCAAAATATATTATTATTTGTCAGTCTAATCAAAGAATGATTTAAGAAGAAGATTTTACATTTCACTCTGTGTAAAGGCCAAAGTGTACTTCGGGTGTCCGTGTAGCGAATCGCTCTGTGTACAATACGCATGACACATATTTCATCATCAGCACAGTCCGCGCGGTCCTGCCATGGACTGTACTAAGTACTTATTTTTATTTAATGTTGGAACTGTACTTGTGAAGAGTATCACAAGACAGCTGTAGTGCGCATGCTTCGAATGCGTTCATATTCGCTTTTGAATAGTATACTTTGAAAAGCAATGCGCTAGACTGAACGCGAGCCGATTCGGAATGCACAAAACCAAAATATTCCCGGGCCTTAAGTAGGCGGTTCTTGGGCTGAAAGTGGACCAGACTTTATGACCATAGTTGAAAACCTGACACTACCAAACAAGCAGGGGAAGAGTACAGTCTAGGGAAGATTGCACATTTATCGCAGAAGGTTTTGACAAACTGTGATGAGCAATAACGCCCCCCTGCATTTGACATTAAGTTTGTCACACACACAAACACACACACACACACACACACAAACACAAATGAATGGAAAGGAAAGAACAAATCTACTTTCCTCAACTGTCATCCACTTTTGTTCCAGTCACATTAAGTAGTCTGAAAGGTTTGACTAAGCCTACCGCACTAAAACAATCCATATATTTAAATGAAATTGTTTGTGTTCTCTGAAGCCCCCAAAATCCACCGCAACACTGCAGGCAGGAGTGAAGGCTAAAGATTTCCGTTTCTGTCAGTTCCGTTTTTGTGTGTGTGTTTTTTTTAGATCTTATTTAGCATGAATTTAGGATATAAAGGTATAGTTTACCCAAAAAGAACAATTCTGTCATCATTTACACCCTCATGTTGTTCCAAACCCCTTAAACCATGTATTGCACACAGTACATCCTGTACCAATAAGGCACTTGAGTCGGAATGAGTGTTGCGGAATGAGTGTTGCTCACATGCTATGAAAGCAACTGCCTGTCGCTGTGCGCTCTAGTGGCAATGTTCCACGGCGCCTAATGCACCAGATGGTCTATGCTCCTCATGTCACCACATATCAGAGCTTCTCTTCACACCACAATTTAGTGTACCATGTGCACCACACACACCCACAGCTCAATAAATTGGATTGGTTTTGATTTGGCTAGAGTGGAAGGGAAAACTCTCTTCTGTCCCTCATTTTTCTGTTTTCCTTCCTAATTATTTCTGTCCAAGATGTTCAAAGGAAACAAGCGAATATTTGAAAATCAAAGGCAATGGCAGTAACAGCAGAGAATGGTCTTTTCTTGTGTAGGTGAGAAGCACGAAGAGCTCTCGAGTGATATCCGGATGACAGAAACATGGATGGGTAATTTTAAAAGCACTGGTTGGAGAGCTGGACAAACAACAGAGTGTCCGAATATTTATTTAATTTGTAGACCTCAATATGACTGAAGCTACTTTGAAGTCTGCACTGGTGGTACATAAGATATTGGCAATGTTCTGAATGGAATAATAGCATCCTGAGGATATTGAAAAATAGTATGTAAAGGAATAGTAATAGCTAAACATTTCAAACAGCTGCATTGTTGTCACATTACTTTAATGCGATTAATGACATGACATATAAAGCGTAAAAAGACATTACAAAAAGAATAATTCCTCCAGACTTGTACAAGATTCTGTAATAGAAAGATATGCACAATAATGTCATACTCCCTCTGAAATAAGTGTCGAGGGATATCTCACCACCAGTCTCTATAACAGCTCTAGACTCAAAAGCAAACAAAAATGTGTCCGTGGGCTACGGTCTCTGATTTTGCATGTTCTCATTGTGTCGTAGTTGCAACGAATTATTGAGGCTTAATGCAATTTTCATGCTATGTTTTTCATAACTGTTGCCAGTTGGGGGTGCTATTTTGCTACTGTTGTATTCAATAACCACGGAATTATGCGTTTTTGCTCGTTGTTGGTGACAACGTTGTCTTTGATGTGAGGGGTTTTGGAAAGAGGGGGCGTGGCTAATTTAAAGGCCCAGCTCGTGAAAATTCTAGAATGGCAAAAAACGCTCCCAGAGCCTTTAAATGGTGTGCATGTAATGGATTGATGTGCGGAACCATTTTTCTTTTTTGTTGGGCAATTTTTTGTGTCAGTGAGTATTTTCATGGACTATCTGCTTGTATGTGTGTCTGTTATTATTCAGTGTCTGGATGTGTGTTGGATGGGGTGGGGGGGCATATTTTGATGAAAGTTGACTCTGTGTTTTCATGTGCTGATTGTGTTGATTTGAGTTTGTAATCAATAAAAATGGTTAACGACAAAAAAAAAAGAAAGAAATCTTTCTGCTCTCAGCAGCCATCTTGCAAGTTTGGAATTTCATCTGATTTTTATTGTTTAAAAAGGGACAGCAGAGTTTGATTCTTGAGACTTTACACTTTCAAACGATATAAAATGTATGAGGATTGGTTCAGTATTTGAGAAAATATTTATAAGAAAGTAGAAAAAGTAACAAAAGTTGTCATAAAGGACAATTCATTTGTAAATTAAAAAAAATAATGAGGTCTAAATTCCCCAAAACCCACCCAAAATGTACAACTTTAGTGCTTTTACTTGATTTAATTTAGAGTTGTTACATTTCTTTCATAACAATTTAAAAAAATACACGTTTGTTGTTTCTGGTCACTTTTGACCAGGAACAACTAAAACATGATTTAATGAAAAAAAAAAAAAATACAAAAAAATAATCGCTGTTATTGTAAAGCACTTACAATGGAAGTCAGTGCGGCCAATCTATAAAAATCTAAAATACAAATGAATAGCCACAAGACGTAAACATTATACATGTGAACATGGTTTTAGCATGATACAATTTCTTGATAACCTTATCTGTGAAAAGTTATATTGTATATAACAACTTTGTTGTCATGGCGACAAAACAACGTAATTGCTGTATTGCTTTTAAGATATAAGATTAGATAAGATTCAACTTTATTGTCATTGTGCAGAGTACAGGTACAGAGCCAATGAAATGCATTTGTTTTTGCATATCCCAACTAAGCTGGGGTCAGAGTGCAGGGTCAGCCATGAAACAGCACCCCTGGAGCAGATAGGGTCAAGGGTCTTCCTCAAGGGCCCAACAGTGGTATCTTGTCAGTGCTGGGGCTGGAACCCAGAGCCTTAACCACTGATCCACCACTGGCCTTTTAACAAGTAATTGGAGGGGAGGATTTTCAATAAACAATGACTTAAATTACAGTCTGTTTATTACACAAAGCTATCGAATGTCTTCATAAGACTTGGAACATTGCGCATGAGTCGTATAGACTACTGTTATTGAGATTTTTTTATGTTTTGTCACTTTTGGAGCTATGAACTCTCATAGCATGGAAAAGACCTGTGATTCCTGAACATATGTACATTTGTATTCCACAGAAGAAAGAAATTCATTTTTTTGGACCCACATTAGAGTAAATAACGACTGAGTTGTAACCGAAATGTGACTTCTTTAAGAAACTACAGTATTCTGTATTTATTTTAACACATCGACTGAAAGATTGTGAGAGAAGTGTCTATTTCAGCTCAGGAAGTTTAAAATCCCTACCCAAATCAAAAACAGCCCAGTGCGGAAACAGTAGAGTGTGAAGTATTCTCAGTTGTTGCAATAGATCAGACCCCTAACCATTGACCGAATGCTGAATAACTCAAAATGATCGATAGGTCTTGACGCGGCTGCCTATGGCCACATGTAGATGCTACTTACATCCACCACAGAGAAAGCCAGACAGAAAGTGGTAATGGATGGATGGGTGGAGTAGAAAGAATAAAAAATAGCCATTTTTCCCAGAGGGAGAGCATATCCACCTCTGCATCAAGAGAAATGGAGAAGTGACAAATTGCCGCCTATAGGAGTGCAGTTCATTTTGGGTCTGAAAGAATCAGTCGCTACCTGAAGCAGTCGGACAGGTCTATAAAGCATAATATCTGGTGATTTGAGCACTGAAAGAGGCTGAGATCAAGAAAGAAAAAATTAAAAACACAAAGAAGTGTGAAAGAGAAAATTAAAAAGTGAATAATGCATAATGCATAGCCACCAGACTATAAAATTCTCGCTCCTTCTGTCATTTCTCAGAATTGTGTAAATGGGTATTTCTTCAAGTATGGGTACTTTTGACACTGTGGATTTTTTTTAGAAATTAAACTCGCTTAGAATACATTTTTTACAGTTGCAATTGTTTATTTAATTTGTCTACTAACAATGTCCAACAGTTGATATACTGTACATGCATCAAAGGAGAAATGTGGCTTTTTTTTCATTACCAACAAATGTAATTTCCACCTCATCACAAATCGCAATTCATTCAGGTGGAAATTATTATTATTATTTTTTTAAATAAAATTCATAGACACTTTTTGCCTTGCCAAAGCTAATTTCATAGCTAGCATTAGGGGTGTGTGATATGACCAAAATGTTAAATCAAGATCTGACTAATTTTATATCACGATAACAATTATATCACAATATAGTAAAAAAATAAAAAAATAAAAGGTATTGTAAAATCAATACAAATTGTATTTATTTATTAAATAACCATATTGTAATGCCCATTTTTAAAAATAGTTTTCTCTTTATTTGGAACTTGACAAAAATAGTCAATGTAAAAATATTTTACTTTAAATTTTAGATTTAACATTACGCCACATTTGAGTTGGATACATTGTTGAACATTTGTATTATTATTAAAAACTTTCGTCAAGAAAATAAATCACAAGTAAAATAAATACAGTATCTAACGAGAACTTGGCTCTTGATGTCATCCTCAAACGATCATTCGAACTGATTTTTAGTAATTATGATCATGTCTTGTTTAAGATGTTTGACTTCCTCAATAGCACTTTTAGGTAAAAAAGAATAATAATTATAATTTAAATGGGTCACATTAATTTTGTGGTCTGCGGCGCGATATCGAGAGAAGCCAGATTGAGCCCTCTCTGTTCTCTCCTGTCTCCGGAAAACAAATATCAGGAAACATGCCTGTGTGAATCATTTTCACACAATAAACATTGAAATGGTTTGTGCTTAATTCATTCATTGTTTATAAATAGATCATATTTTTATCACTTTATCACTTATTATTGAACAAGTGTAAAACAACTTAAAAAGCAGACATACAAATTTATATAAAAAGTAGCAAATGTTTTCATGTGATGTTTTTATAAATCATAAATCTATCAAATCAGTGCCTAGTTGAAAGAAAAAACACCCCTATGTAGATGAAACCGAATTATTTTGGTAATTAATTATTTTTTTTAATTGAGCGTATGTAACTCAAACTAAATGTCACGTTCAGTTTACAGGTTTCAGGTGCATTAAAGCTACGTCTACAATCCAGATACATTCGAAAACGGCGTTTTTGTTTCAAAACGCTCTCCGTCCATTTCCAAAACTTGCTCGTCCACACTGAAACGTATGAAAAGGCTTAAATCATGTCACTGCGCATGCGGAAAATCTCCGTTGCATGTACGGCCTGAAACGCAATTGTCCTCGTGTTCCGTCGCCGGGCACTAATTCCGAGTAATCTTCCCTTCGTATTTGAAGGAACGCAATGTGATGGTTCTACAAAGTAACATACATTTTTTAACAACGCTACCAAAGTGAGTATCAAGTACAACATCGCCGCTATTACACAGGCCGCCATCTTGATTGTTTTGGTTGGATAGATCACATGACTTAAAGATGCGTATTCAAACTAAAACGAATTAGTGTGGACAAGGCCTTAGTCAGTATACATTTTTCCCAAGGTGCAGAATTGTTTTCAGTGACTTTACGCATGAAGCGGCTATAAAAAGAGTACTTGTTAAAGAGATACTTCACCCAAAAATAAAAACGAATTTACTCACACTCATGTTGTTCCAAATTAATGTCTTTCTTTCTTCCGTGAGATGCAAAAGGAGGTGTTCAGAAGATTTTTTTAGCCTCAGTTTTTTACTGTATGAAAAAAAAGATGCAATGAAAGTGAATGGTGACTGAGTCCAACATTCTGCCAAACATCTCCTTTTGTGTTCCATGGAAGAAAGAAAGACATGCCTTTTAGCATGCTGACAAATCTAGCCTCAAATACAATAGGAAGAAAATCCTGCCACGGTAATGTCAAAAATGACATTGTAGTATACTACAATGTCATTTTTGCTGGACAATTATTTATAGTCCATTGCAGGAGAAAGTCAAGTCAAGGCTTGTCAATTTAGAAGAATTATTAGGGGTTATTTCTTTACTAAATGGTTATTCTATGACCATTCCTGGATGTTTTGAAGGACAGTCTAATCATAAATATTATATTACAACTACATGCAGTTGAAAATGCAAAAGCATTCGAAGCAGCTGGCGGTCAATTAAGATTTGACTAATGAACTTGCACCTCTGCCAGACTTGTTTATTAAAATGACATTGCGTCAATTGTAATTAAGACTTTCTGTTGTTATCTAAGTCACACACTTTGATATTTACAGTTTTTAGCATCCGTCGCTATGGATGTATGCATTATTTACAGTTATTATGAGAATAAAAACATTTTATTCACTTATACAGACACTATTCGAGTTGCTCATGCACAGTAAGCTATTATATGAACAGGACAATTCAAGAGTATCACTGATTGTAAAAACATTGTCAATCGCAAACCCTGAATGTGTCAATGCAGCTGTAGTAGTTTCTCCCCATTTACTCATACTGCAAGTCCACTGTTCTCACAGCTCAAAATCTGCTCTGTGCTTGGAGTCGATACCTTTCCTTTCCTCCCTCATTTCACAGCCTCCTCCCTCGCACTCGGCACTCCTGCACTCTTTTTCTCGGTCCTCTGAGAGCGCACATCTCTCTGGCCTGTGAAAAGCAGCCATTATAGTTGGATGCCTGGCCGTCTGAGTTGGCACTCCTTTGCGCCCACCTGCACAGGAAGCCTAACACAAAGAGCGTGACAGCTGAGCGCTTGATCCCCCCCCACCAGCCTCCTCTGCATCAGCCCTCCGTGTCAACCAGCTCTTTGTCTCCACATCTGATAACTTCAAACATGATCGAAATAAAACTCCTGCATCCACATTTCAGTTCGAAATGACCCGCCTCTCTTTTACGCATCTTTTGCACCTTGTAAAAGCTGCTCATATAATGCTCTGCTTAGTTAAGACTTCATTAACAGCAGGTACATGCAGTGAGCAATGTCAACTCTCGGCAGATTTGGCCAGTTATTCAAATCACACCACTCAATGTCTGTGCTTCTCTTCTCTGGTTGGAGGATTTTTTTCAAGCCCTGTTTGTTTCATGGTTGCCTCTCTTATACTGAAGCTTCACTAGTATGTTCAGAATTGTGGTCTTTGCTGTATGTATCATGTATGTAAAGTATGTAAAATGTATACATGGATAATCCACAATGGAGAGCACTGCGTGAAATACAGTTTTCCAGTATGCAATGCACTCAATTGTTGTCAAATTGACATAATATTTGGTCAGATTGCCAAATTGTCCTGTATTTATTTCTAAATGGACTTCAAATAGCTTCCATGCCTAAGCATTGTGATGCAGTCATGTGAGAGCAGTATAGAATATTATGGTTTGAAAAGTTTATCATTGGTAGAATGCATATTGTTTCACATACAATGATGAAATAATAGTAGGCAGTTTACATTCAGTACGTTTAAAAAACTTTTCTCCCCAATTTTGGCATTTCCCATTACTTACTATGTCCTCATGGTGGCGTGGTTTCTCACGTCAATCCAGGTGGTGGAGGACAAGTCTCAGTTTACTCCACTTCTGAGATTCAATCCGCGTATCTTATCACGTGGCTCGCTATGCATAACACCGCGGATACTCACAAGAAATGGAGGCTCATGCTACTCTCCGCGATCCATCCACAACTTACCACGTGCCCCATTGAGAGCGAGAACCACTAATCGCGACCACGAGGAGGTTACACCATGTGACTCTACCCTCCCTAGCAACCGGGCCAATTTGGTTGCTTAGGAGACCTGGCTGGAGTCACTCAGCACACCCTGGATTCAAACTCATGACTCCAGGGGTGGAAGTCAGCGTCAGTACTCGCTGAGATACCCAGGCCCCTACAGTCAATATGTTTACATGTGCAGTTATAATCATGCAGGTTTTTGGATAGTCGAGCTAGAGTCTTCACCTCTCTGTCCGTGTATACATGACACAAAGCATAAATCGAATATTTAAAGGAAAGGTGTCAGCTGAGCAAAGGTTAAATACTAGGGCTGTTTTTTATCAAATTAATTATATGACGATTCATTAATCAAATCAAAAGAAATCAATATATGCTGAGAAAGCCCACTAAATAAAGATAATTCTATATAAATAATACATAATAATTCAAATAATTATAAATCACTGATTTTTGAGATAAGGGATAAAACATGTCTGACATCATTACATGTTACAAATCAAGAAACTCATAATAATGCAAATACTGGAAAAAAAATAAATCTAAAGGAAATATGTGTATACTCAGGGCATTTAATAAAAAATGTCATTAGATTAAAAAAAAAAAGCATGATATATAATAACTGTCCTCAGCAAGAGGTCACAATGTTGAACTGCCAAACAAAGTGTTTAAAAATGCCACAAATTCATAAATATACATTTGAAATGAAAGTTTACATAAAGTAAACTTTAAATAATATTTTCCATAAAAAAAAACTGTCTATCAAAGTTGTGTCCTCACTTTGCGTCAACTTATTTATAATCCTGAATAAATTAGAGAATGTCATATTATATAAATATAACAATATAGATTTAAATATTGCATGATTGTGGCATGCGTAAAGCACTGATTAGACAATATAAAATGTGGCTTCAAAATATTGTTTGTCAATCTGCCCTATAGTCATAGAACATGTTTGAACTGTCCCCCTCCACTGTTCCTCCCTGTCAACCCTCTAAGAAGGCCAAATAAGTGCCCCACTTCTTGTCAAAGGCACCCAAGCTGCCCAGCCGTCTATGCGTAATTTTTTCAAAGGCTGCAACTCTTCCTAATTCGGTGCACCACTCATGAAATGAGGGCGCACCAGCCGACTTCCATCCCCCAAGGATCACTTTCCTGCCGATCATCACACTGGAAAGGACACAGTTTTTAATGTGTTTATTCCCTACATTAACACCTGCCCCATCACCCAAAATACAAAGTCTTGGGCAGAGTGAAATCTTAGTGCTCAGGATCTCAAAGACATAACTCCTCGAATAAAACTCTTGAATCTTAATATAATACCAAAAAACGTGGGCTATGTCCCCATCCTCTGATCGGCATCGCCAGCAGGTGGGTGTGTCTTTAAGACCAAGCCTTTGCAATCTAGAGGTTGTCCAATAAAAACGATGCAGAATCTTAAACTGAATGAGGCGCACCCTTGCATCCCTAGACGTAGACTTGACATTTTTAAATCCTACCCCATTCTTCATCCTCCAGTACTAAATTCAAGTCTCTCTCCCATAACTTTTTAAGAGATGTCAAAACCCCGTCCCCTAGACTCTGAATTAGCCAGAAATAGTACGCTTTCCACAGATCCTTTCCAAAAGCCTCTAGTACCGTCTCAAGAGTGTCTGCAGCTTTAGGGGGCTGCATACTACTCCCAAAGGTGGCACAAAGTAGATGGCGCAACGGTAAGTACCTGAAGAATTGAGATCTGGGAATCCCAAACTGCTGTATTATATTTTCAAAGGATAACAATGCTCCATTTACATACATGTCACCCAGTGTAGCAACTCCCTTCTCAATCCATTCTGTCCAGCAAAAGGGGGATGTGTTAATACACAATTTAGGGTTTAACCAAACACTCGCGGCAACATTCAGGTGAATGTCCGAACTGAGCATGCAGGAAACTTTTGTCCACACTAAAAATAACGGTGTGAAATAACGGGATGTGTCTTTACTTCTCCAGGCAGCTTGGTAGAAATACATTGCAATGGCAAGATAGGGGCAGGACCTCCTGTTCAATAAAGAGCCACGGAGGAGCTCTTTCAAGCGGAAGTGACCAATGTGCCAAATGTCTGAGACCAAAAGCATAATAGTAAAACAAAATCTTGGGGAAACCCAACTCACCGTTGTCAATTGGCCTGTGTAACTTGATAAAATGCATTCGAGGAAGTTTACCATTCCAGATAAAGGATTTAGCTATACTATCAAATTGTTTAAAATAAAAGAGGGGAACTTCAATTGGGAGAGACTATAATAGGTAGTTACATTTTGGAATATAATTAATTTTTATAACATTAACCTTCCCAATCATAGATAAATGTAATGAGGCCCACATGCCCACATCACTTGAAAACATTAAAGGGTCAAAATGAACTCACATAAAAACTAAACTATGAAAATAAAATCACATAACTGGGAATAAAATATGCAAACACTTAATGCCCTGTTTGAGCCATTAAAAGGCGACCGGCTGAAAAGCTGTTACTGGGCCGTATGTTGTCAGAGACAAAGCTTCAGATTTAGACCAATTTATTAAATTTTGAAAAGGAATTGATAATTCTGTGGAGGCAAGGCATAGATCTAGTAGGTTCGGAGATGAATAATAAAATATTATCTGCGTAAAGCAAAAGCTTATGTGCCATACCTCCCCACACCACCCCTGGAAAATCATCTTCCTTTCTTATCGTGGCTGCTAATGGTTCCAGGGCGAAACAGAACAATAATGGGAAAAGAGGGCAACTATCCAGAGTAAAATAATCTGAAATTAATCCATTTGTTTGTACCGCCGCTATTGTGTGTATATAAAGTAGCTTAATCCATCCAATAAAGGTATTTCCGAACCCATATATTTCCAAAATTTTAAAAAAGATAATCCCATTCCACCATAACAAATGCCTTTTTGGCGTCAAGTGAGATGATAGCGACCGGAGGCTGATCATTCGCCAATTACCACATGATATTGCTGAGAAGCCTAATGTTATCAGAAGAGCTGCTGCCCCGAATAAACATCACCTGATCTATATGTATAAGAGGTGTCATAACTTTACTTAATCGGTTAGCCAGAATTTTTGACAACATTTTTACATCAAACTGGATCAGGGAAATTGGATGGTAACTTTTACACTCACTAACTTTTACACTCACTTGGATCTTTGTCCTTTTTGAGAATCAGACTGATCCGGGCTTGTGTCATGGTTGGGGGAAGCTTTCCATTATTTAATGATTTCGTATAGACTTCTAATATAAGTGGAGCCAGTTCTGTAGCATAAGATCTAAAAAATCTAAATCATCTTGTCCCGGAGCCTTGCCTGTAGTTAAGGCCTTAATTACCTCTTCAAGCTCCTCCAAGTTTATCTCAGAATCAAGAATATGTTTTGCTCAGTCGTCAATTTAGTGAGATCTAATCGTTCCACAATTTTTTTAATATCTTCATCAATAGACAAAGACGTGGAACTATAGAGATCAAGATAGAACTCTTTAAAGGCATTATTAATATCAGTGGCCAAGGTAAATATTTCACCACCAGCAGATTTCACTGAGGGAATGGAAGAAAAAGACTCTCTCTGTTTTATATATCTAGCCAAAGGTTTTCCTGCTTTGTCCCCCGACTCAAAGTATGACTGTCTTGCCCTGAATAACCAAAACTCAACCTTCTGTGACAAAATATTATTATATCTGTATTTCAATCAGGCCAATTCTCTGAGGCCATTGGACAACATTGGGTGCTTCAGCTCTGCCTCGGCACTTTTAATATATCCTTCCAACTCCACAAGTTCTTGTGCTTTGGATTTTTTTATGAATGAGGTATACTGTATGATCCGGCCCCTAAGAACTGCCTTAAGTGCCTCCCAAGCCACACCTACAGAGGATACTGAGGACCAGTTGGTCTCCATATAAACAGCCTTTAACATTTGTTGAAAATCAGGATTTTGCAAAAGGGATACGTTAAAGCATCAACTATATGATTTATTTTTCTCCATATTTGGCAACAACTCGCCAGGGCGTGATCTGAGACTAAAATGTTTCCAATTGAGCAATCAACATCAGATGAAATGAGAGATTTAGATATAAAAAAAAATCTATTCTAGAATAAATCTTATGGACTGATGAAAAAAATTTATAGTCCCTCCCAGATGGGTTCAAAAGTCTCCAAATATCTGTAAAACCAAGATTTTGAAGTGTCAATTATGCTCTAAGGGGTTTACACACTTTTGCTTCACTATGATCAAGGACTGAATCCATAAAAATTTTAAAGTCTCCTCCCAATATTATATCATGAGAATTGTCTTTTCTATAAAAGAAAAAGCTTGTTTTAGGCATGATGATATTTTCTGGTCATCCTTATCACTGGGATGGTTGCATACTTCATTTCTTGAAGGAGAAGTTTTATTCCACAAAACAAACTCCAGCCGCTAGGCGGAATCAACTCAGCTTTCCCAGACAGCCAGAGTAAGACAGCGAGTCAATACATTAATTTGAGAAACAACAAATGGCTTACTCACTCCAATGATTTTATGAAGGACAGTGCTTGCTTGGGGCATACAAATAATTTGCGGTCAATCTTAGACTCTATGCTCATTTTGGCCAGAAACATCAGTGCAAAAGTGATCTTCCGTTGATGTAAAAGTTTCTTGCATTCCTTGAATCGATCACGTTTCTCTCTTGTTGAACTCGCAAAGTCTGGGAACAAGAAAGCTTTCCTTTGCTCCTCGCCTTGCGTAACACAAGATCTTTATCGGAGGATCTCACGACATTTTAATATTGATGAAGAATGGATGAAGAAAACATGGTGGTTTGTTTATAAATTTAAATAGAATTATTTAAAAAATGGTTGGCTAAAATTGGTATAATGATTGTAACAATAATCACTGTGGAAGGAATTATATTCTGTTGTGTGTTGCCATTGGCAAAATCATTCTTGATCTTCAACAGTGAAGCAGATTACATTGATCAATGTGAATGGTTCAATGTAATGACAACTACCCAGGATGGACAGAAAGACCAAATTGGGAGGAAATTGATTACTCCAATGTATATGTGATGAAATGAATGATGAGCCATGCCCCGGGATGAAAGTGCTAGCCTAACCTCTCCCCGGAGGTGACCCTCTATGATGCGCAAAGTATCTGGGCTGAAGATATCTACACTACATAAAATAACTCTTAATATTATGATAAATATTTTGTTTATATTTGATATACTCTACATTACTGTGACAACCACAGGCAAGGCTGAACCAATTGCATTCTCATGCTTCTATTATTCATTTATTGAATTTATAAGGAGACATAATCTTTTTACTCCGTTCTTAATCAAACTTGAATGGAGACGTTTGGTTCTGCAATCTCCACCGGAGTGCAGTTGCATAATCTGGTTATTGGTAATGAAGCTGTGTGACTTAATTTAGTCACTAGAGAGCATAACTGAGGAGACTGAATAATGAAACTGCACTCTGAATAAGGACAGTGAAGGTGGGACTTATGTAAGTCCCAGAGGAGGGATAATGTAGAATATTTTTATAAGGTTGAGTAAAAATGTATCAAGTATAATCAATGTTAATATAGCCATGTTATTCTAAAATTGTTTCTGGTGGTCAAGCATGTGTCTTGCTGTGTCTGTGGAATGTGGGGCCCCTCATATATATGGTAAACTGAGTCTCCTGTGTTGACACTAAAGAAAATATGGTGAGGCCTCTTCACAGAGATGTCCAGTGACACATATAAAAATGTATTAACTATGCCTTGGTAGATCATATAAAAAGGGGTACAAACCCATTTGCTGGAGCTTTTTTTTTTTATCTCTGATAATAAAGTCTATCTTCTGGAATCAAAACCCCAAGACTTTGAGAGTGATGTTTCACAGAGGTGGCAGAAGCCACAACAATCTCTGCCCTCCTCATGCTCAGGAATTCCAACAATTCAGATGTTATTCCTGCGGCTCCTATTCTCAAGATCTTCAAGCTTTTCAAGAACATATTCCAAATCCACTTTGGTCACTGGCAGATTATAAGATAACACCCTCTCCGATGACTCCAGATAATCAATCCGCTTCTAAACAACTGCCACTCTTGTAACCAACTCAGAGAATGTTGTTTCCATCGCCGCAATCAATCAACGTATTACAACGAGTCAGTAACAACTTTCGTCAGTATTACAAACATGTTGGACAGTTGATGCTGAATTTCCCCGACCGCACCATTCAAATCGAGTCCCTGGACTACAGGCCCTTCAGAGGTTTCAGCTTGAGCATGTAAGTGTCTTTTAATATCTCCAGAGCCCGCGTAATTTGAATTTTTTGACATATTGTCTTCAAAGAGCAAATACGTAGCAGGGTCTATCAAATCTCACTGGGTTATAACAAAAAATAATTAAAAACCAGCAAAGTGCGCAGAGCTCGTTGCTCACACGTCCGATCCTTGCATGGCATCACGTTGATGATTAAGAGAAGATGATTTCTAGATTTTGTCACAAGTTCTGCATTTAGATATATATTTATACATTATCAAAGACTACTTTTGTCAAAGTTTAACATTTAGTTTGTGGAGTTTTTTAGATTTTACATAATAAAAAATCTCTGATTTCGGTCAAAAATGACCGAAAAGTGCATGAGAGTTAAATAAACAAAGGATACGTTAAAATATTTTTTTGTGGTAATCGACTTTATGGGCCAAATGCTGTCAATTGTTGCACTATCCCTTTAAAAAGCAAGTCTTGCTCTCTTTTTTCGAGGTTAATTCGTAGAATATCCCCCTGTTTTAGTAACTGTTGTCTATTGGAGCAGGAAGATGCAACACCTGACAGAGCGGTGAGTTATGAGTCTCTTGCGCCTGTGATCAGAATCAAAATGATGAACTGCTTAGAATGAAGACAGGAGAAAAAAAAAAACCATGGCTGAATACTTTGAAAAGAGACAAAAAGATCCCAGCTATAAAGCCTGATAGCTTATGAAAGAGCACTATTCAGCCATCAGAGCATCTTTGAATACTACGTCCACAATAGCCGGTGGCTCTTTCCTTACAAAAATCAATGTCTGCGTGAAAGAGTCACATTTTCCATTCTCTCGTCTCAGATCTGACATTTACCTGCAGGTGCACCGCGGCAACACTGGGCAGCGATTGGAGGCTGTTATGATGTTGCACATTCAACTGTATCACAAATATTTGCCATCTGTAAAATTGGCCCGGCTGCTGCTCTGTAGGCTTGAGTTGAGAAGGATAGAGCGCAACAGAATGGATACTGCCATATTTTCGCAATTTCTAAAGGTCAAATGTGATGGGTGAATTTACAGAGAGGGTCTTGATGTACATGTTTTTGCCTGTTTTTCTGACATTTGCAGAATGTTGTGCTCACCAGCTACTTGTAATGCGGTCACACAAACAGCATGTGTCTTTGCACATGGGGAAAGGGAAACAGTGCCTTTGTCAAAGATAGACTGATCACTGTGTAAGGAATATCACTCCAATGTGTAGGGTTGGTAAGACCAAAACTTATATCACAATATAAGTATATAAGTATATACATAAATCACTCGAATACAGTATGCAACCAAATTTTGCTCTGTATAACTAAAAATGTCTGTGATTAGCCACTGGCTGGAAAAGTTCAGGTTTCACTCACCAGTAATTGAATAGTTTAGTGGTGAAGAAGTTCAGCACCAAGATACTTTCGCTGTGTGTTTAGAGTAAAAGTTTGCCCACGCAATCCATTTGTCATTGAATAATGTCTCTTTAATACCTTATCTGTTATTTACATTGAATTGCTGATAGAAAAACAAAAAAAATAAAAAGATTTAACTCTAATCATACCTAGAATGGATCCGAAAATGAAGCAGTGCAACTCCACATTAATTTGCGCTCAAACAAAACACTTCAGTGAGCTGCTATTCTTAAAGAGACTTGTTCTAAACATGAATTTGAATAATTGCAAATAGTAAAGATTATGCATGTAAATAATAAACTTGATTATTATTATTGAGTAATTTTAGGACATCATATTTATTAATGGAATACATGGTATTTGTAAAGACATTTTTTTAAAATTGGACCAAAATAATGAAAAACAATTGAATGATACATTTGTAACATTTATATTTTGGCAATGTACCAAGTTAAAAAGTCCTCTGTGTAATTAAAAGCATTGGTTTAAGTAAATGTAGATACTAATTGCACCCTGGTGCAAATAGTGTCAGATTCTATTTGCATCCATATTTAACTACTAACATACAGTTTGGGCATCACTGCAGTATATTTATTGTGTTCACACAGACACACTACATTAACCCCTACCCCTAAACCTAACCTTAACATTAGCTTGGTTGAAGCGATGCTGAGCTGTGGGAGTAAAAGGAAGGGAACGAATGTGATCGACAGAGTATTGCTGACATATGCACACCTCTGACTGCACATCAGATATTTCTTATTCAAACTCCCATTATATTCTATGAGACTGTCTATTTTGCAAGCACTCGTCTGCGACACAGTATAGTGTTGTCGTTTTTGCTTTAATCGTGCCATGGATA
The DNA here is from genome assembly GCF_025860055.1 of Xyrauchen texanus. Taxonomy (NCBI): domain Eukaryota; kingdom Metazoa; phylum Chordata; class Actinopteri; order Cypriniformes; family Catostomidae; genus Xyrauchen; species Xyrauchen texanus. The sequence goes on along the minus strand of NC_068298.1, from coordinate 6,075,448 downwards.
TATGGTGGTACAAATGGTATAGCAGAATCTATCTAGTTTCTACCACAGCACAGTATTTACTGTCATACCACCGAGCCTTAACAGTGTGCATGTGTGTTGATATTTGTTCAAATTAATTTTAAGCCTTAAGACATGACTCACTTTCAACAGCCAAAGCCTAATGCGCTAGTGCACACTGGTCGTGATCCACACGAGCGCTTTTCATCTGAGTGAAGAATTACACAATGCATTTGGGATTATATTTGTCTAAATACAGTAACATTCATTCATTCAGTTCGTTCACCACTCAATGTGAATCAAATGCACAAGGTATAAACAGCCGAATGTCAACATAAAGCTAAGCTAGCGCATGATTGTTTGCTTCAGTACATCTTTTCGTAATCTTCTCCCGAACGCACTTTAGTACAATTAAAGGCAAACTCTGATGCATCTAAATGCCTTGAGCATCAGTTATGAGATTATGAAATATTAATGATCAAAACCAAAGGAACTAATGTAATTATTTATTACTTATTTTGTTTAAAATGGGTCATATTTCCATGAAAGAATCCTTAAGCTTTCTCAATGCTAACCTAAAACAATGAACATCAATTAGTAAAATCAACACATCTGTCTGAAAGATAAGCATAATTATTTAAGAAGCTGGTAAAGCTTAGGCGTGAAAAACTGTTGCAATAAAAAGAGCATTGTGTAAAAACATCAGTTGTGTCGTGTGATTGAGGACAACCAGAGAATGATGCTCAGTTAAACTAAGTGCTTTCAGTACACTAAAAGCAAATGGACGTGCTTAACTTCAATGCATATGATATTAAAGTCATAAAGTAGATTGATTCTTTTTCAGAGCCCCATTCACTATAAGATACACTGTCACTTTATGAGTAGCCACATTATGGATTCAATTAAAACCAGACCATCTTCAGTCATAAAGAAAAGCTACATCTCGACACGCCGACTGGCTAGCCATTTCCACTATTTAATTTTAATGTCATAGTGGATATCTCTTTGGCTTGGTTTGAACTACAAATACATCCAAATGTCAAATCCAATCTTTAGTCCTAACTGTCTGTACTGTAAGTGATGATTCAGCTGAATACGCTTACGTTAAGACGTAGTCAATTTATATTCTGTATATCTTCTTACTTGAGTTGCTATAGTAATATTTTAAAGGGTTTTGAACGATACGAGAAGGCATAAATGACAACAGAATTCTCATTTTATAGGGAGCTATCTATTTAAGCATCAGCATACTGCCAAGAGACATACAAGAGTAGCTGCCATTGTGGAAAAAAGGGGTGGATATTGTGCCTCTGCTCAAGTCTATCGACATTTCACCCTAATGCTGAACTAACATATGTCCCAGAGGCATTACAGTACTATTTACATTAATGGATATGCTGTCTGAATGTATGTATATGTGTCTGAATCCGCTCACTCGTTCAATACATAGTGAATGCCACATGCTAGCGTAAATGAGTGAATTCAAACATAGCTGCAGATACAACAACTGTGTGTTTTGTGCAATGTTACAGTCACGTAGCATCCCAAAAGATGAAAAAAAAGATTGAAATCCATTCTGAATCCAACCTGGTCTGACAGAATCATGTTACTATACCACCATTTTTGAAAGGATACGTGACTTACAGTACGCAAGTCGACATGTGAGCTACCCAAAAGTGTCATGGAAGCACAACAAAATGAAGTGGTTGCCCAAGCAATTTGTTCTTCATCTCACATTTGCTTTTATAGCAGTATTGGTAAGGTTTAGGTTTAGGGTAGGAAGGTAGGATTTGTTGATTTAACACTTGATTGAACATTAACCTTAAAAATCCCATCTACCTGGGAGAAAATGTAACTCCCTTTTAGCTCCACACATTATACATTTCACCTCAAAACTGGCACGATACGTGTCATGAACCACGTAGTATCATTTAGCAACTTGTTGCTGCAGTTCTGTTGTTTTCTTGAGATCAGGCTGTTTTTTTATAAATATTTTTGCTATTGAAAGCTCACTGGTTTTGATTAAAATACACCAAAACATCAGTTTTTTCCAATTTCTCTGAACAAAGCCTTTGTATCTTAGCGATGTTGTATTGCTAATAATGTGGTAAATCTGTTCTTTGCAGCCGTTGTTTAAACCATTTCATTTAGCTCATCAGCTTCGAGTGCCTCTCATTCAGCACAGATTGGTTAAGCTGCTTTGAAACGGTGTGTTGTGAAAGGAGCTATACAAATAAAAATGACTTGAATTAAGTGCGTTAACGCTTTAGAGTTCATAACGCATCATGCCGCGAGGCTACCAAAGCACATAGCAACACACTAATAAAACCAGTACAATTTAAGCACACATATTTATGGTCCTCAACATTCCAAAAATTCTTAATAAAAAATGAGAGCTGACAACGGTGGAGGAATCCTCGACATAGCCTCATGCAAGCCCCCTTTAATGTATGAGACATTCCATTAAAAAGGGAGTGTTCTCGCGAGCGGGGCTTTTAGTTTGATTAGTTACAGGAATAGAAGAAAAGATGCCCGATGACCTTCAGAACACTGCTGGTAGCCCTCCAACATCCCCCCAATACACGCACACACACACACACACACACACACACACACACACACACACACACACACACACACACACACACACACACACATAGCTGAAGTTTCAGTTGCTTAATATTCCAGCAGCAGCCTGTTAGCCAACTCTCATTTTACATCATAATTATTATTAGGACAGAGAAAGAAAAAGGCAAATCTCCATTTTCAATTAGAGCCAGCACTGATGCCAAATAGATAATAACACATGCTATTGGGTAATGTCTTTGATTTAGAAGTCCTTATTCTCTACATCACACTCTCTCCCTCACTCCTGGAGCAATGATTCTGGAAAGACAGGCGATGAGGAGGCTGCTGAACCGCATTTGAAGAAGATGCAGTGACAGTCCTTCAGCCAGGACTTAAGAAAAAGCTGCTAGACTAGTCACTGGATGGTTCCCCAGGGTGAGGACACAGGTGGCCTGTTTTTTATAACTCTATGTATGGGGTCTGAGTTGGAGGGGCTTGGATATGATTACATGACCTTCCATCCTTGTCTCTGCAAGCATCTTCTTAATGTGGTTTGCCCAAATAGGATGTGTTCCTGGATGAACATTGTTTGTTTGTGCTGGTACAACATTTCAATCAACTTAGTCCTGATGTAGCCCCAAACCTCACCCAACCCCATGAAATAATACTCCTGAAGTAACAGGAAAGACTGGACGATAAGAGGGTTGTTGCAGAACCCAACCATAACCCGAAAATCAAAAGGCAATGCTCATTGTTGGGTTACACAAAAAAGTAATCCACAAAAGATTACTAATTACTTCACTAAAATAGTTAACTTACATTTACATTATGAGAAACATGACAATCTATTTTGTCATTCAAAAGTGAAGTTGCATTCCCAAGTTTTCTTTACTGTTTACTTCATGGAAAAAGTAATCACATTACTAATTCGTCAGGTATATTTTCTAAATGTGTATGTAAATGTGCCATTTTCGGAAGAAAATGTAGGTGGTATTTGCTGTGGTAAAACTCGTCACCACAATGTCCCACCAAGGGCTTCAGTACACTGCCTCAAGTCAAAAGAGCCAAACCCAACGTCTCTACTATGTTCTGGTGCTGAGATATGCATGTTGCTATACAGATGTTCCATCTGGTTGCTAGGCAGGTGCCATGGTGATACTGATGCTGCGTTCCATTCCATTGCATTCCAAAGTCAGATGTGGGAAATTTCGTCTTGATATCTCCGATCTGCGACAATAAATGTATCCCATTGCCAAATGCTAGGAAGATGACGTGTAAGCAAACAAAACTGATCTCGTTAGCTTAGCAGGTGTTTGAGTGTCATATGGCCTCTCCTAGCAATTAAATTGATAAATGATGCAACAATACTAGCATTTGTTGTACAGATTTACACTAATGAAAAGAACTTTGACTCAATGAAGTGTATTATTTAATAAAAAACGTGAATGTTTATCTTTAACTTGTTGGCAAAATCTCCCTGTGTGCCATGTGCATCTAAGCAAAATTGGAGTTGAAGATTTCTCTTCAAGTTGCAAGTATGACTTCAAGGGTCATACCCATATACTATTCTTCATAGGAAGTTGGAAATTCTGACTTTCTGAGTTTAGCCTTAGGGCGTGTTCACACTTGTTGTTCAGATCTCTTGGTTCACTTGGTCTGGACCAAAAAAGAAAATGATAAACTTAGACCTGGTTTGCTTAGCAATAAAACTGGCATTTTTAACACAGACCCTAAGGATACAAAACAGAAGGCATAAGGATAAGGTCACAACCTGATTGGACAGCTTTTATGATGTATATTATTTGCGATGGAACTTGTTAAACATCCAGAACAATGCTGACTTCTGGGCTAAATGTGCTCGTTGGATTTATGTATATATGGTGGTATTTTGTACCAGCTGAGAACAAACGAAGAGCTAATAAAATGTGTAAAGGAGTCAAAACTGTGCCAGGAATTCCTCCGTTGCACACACAAACGAAGATTTGCTGTAAGGAGACGGCAGTTCTGACGCCTGTACTGAACTGTAATGGGCAACATATCTCCTATGATGAGAAGAACCAGGTATGCTTGAGCATTCTGTCCTATGAAATCAAAGAATCAAGTACAGTAGGGTCACATCTTGTGACATCACATCCTATTATTGGTTCGTTTAGACGTCTTTGGTCCATGCTGCATTCATATATCAGTCAAACCACACCAGAGTTCATTTGGAAGCGGACCAAGACCCACTATTCAGGGGGTCTTGGTCCGCTTGTTTGGTGCGGACCAAGGTTCGGATGGCAGCGTTCACACTTGTTCAAAATGAACTGCACTAAATGAGCAATCGCACCAGAATTCATTTTAATCGAACCAAACCCTAAAACACATACCTTGGGTCCTTACTGACCCGGGACCTCATTCCACCCCCATCTGGATTTGTGCCCACAGTTCTTTAGTATTCCTCAAGTTTTCTCTTATGAATAGTATAACACAAACACCAAAAACAATTGGTGAAATTTGTGTCTCTACGATGTTCTGCTGCCAAGATGTTAGGGTGTGTCTAGGTAGTTGCCAGGGTGATTCTTAATGGCTGTTTGCTAGCCCAAGCGAAAAAATCAAACCGCCATGTTTCTATGAAGCCATTTTCAACAGAAGCCTATGGGGTTCATTGCTTGGGTGCTCTAGATGGTTGCTAGGGAGTCACTAGGCAGTTTCCAGAGAGATATTTAAAGGCTGCTTGCTATCCCGAGTCAACAGAGCCCTTCCACAAGTCTCCATGACATTCTGATCTGGAGATGTGATCCCTCTGATCCCTTGCCAACGTTAAGGTTATCTTAGGAATGTTTCGGCAGAAGAAGGGAGGTGCACAGACCTGGCCATGTTGCAGACACAAGGCAGCTAGATCATGTGATCATGTCCAAGCCCCTCTCAAACAAACCCCATATGTACAGATGAGAACCGGGACAACTGTGTCCTCTACCTGTACATAAGGTCTCCATTTCCATCAAGAAGCAAGAGAGGTAAGCATCCTGAAACATGATGATAGAGTAGGACAGTCAGATACACCTGCAATCCATCCCGCAGCAGGGGCCTGGCAGGCAGGATGACTCCTGTGGTGGAGCGGGCTGATAGATTAAGCCCTCTTTCTTGGCTGCCATGTGCCCAGACAGGGCGAGCTCCATGTGGGAGCAGCATGACCCATAAGATGACGAGCCAGACTTTGAGGAGGAGACAGGTCACTGTGGCCTCATTAACAGCACCACAAATACACACAATTGCTGAACAAGCATCACACTCAATCTCACACACTGCACTGTGCTGCAAAAATGGAGCTGAAGTGTTTTTGATCCAGGCCTTTGGTATTTCAGATGATGGGATTCAGGTAATTGTGTTTTCCTGGGGATCAGGGTCAGGGTAAATGTGAATGTCTCCTGCACCATGGGTGGGACTCACCCACGATGGGATTTCATTCTCAGATTTGTGATGTCCAATAGTTGGACAGTGTATGAAATATGTTTGATTAGAATCTAATCTGAGCTTTGCCCTACTTAAAGAGCAATTGTACCTTTTGTAGATCAATAATTTCCCTTTAGATGTCTATTTATAGGGACAGTTCACCTAAAAGTTCTGTCATAATTTATTCACCCTCATGTTGTTCCAAACATATATGGCTTTGGATTAATAATGTAATGATTTTATTTTTTTGTCACAATATATTAGTTTATTCAAAAATACATCAGAAATGCAGTTCACACAAGAGATCGGGACACGAGTTAGATTTGAATAGACTTCAGACTCGACTCCAGACTCAACCAAAAATTACTTCAGACTTGACTTCGACACAGAGCACTCGTAAAAATTTCCAAAATAACTCCAGTCTTTTAACCTTAACTATTGATATCTTAAAGGAAGAATTTGTGTTTTATTTGTATGGTTTTATTACTGCGTCACATTTCCCCATGTGTCATTATCCCTATCAAAGAATTTGATAATGTATTTCCATGTTGACCCCGAAATGTCCAATGTCCGCCGTGCCATTTGTGCACACATTTGGTGGTGCCCTCAGAAGCAGAAACTTCAGGAAGAACCTAAACTTAAGGTTAGTCACATTAATTAACACACAATGCCAGCTAATATTGTACTGTCACAAAATGTTATTAATGTTTTCGAAGTATATATGCACCCCCATTATGGGATAGAACATATAATTAGCCTGCTATAAATTCAATGGTCTAAGAGATGTCCTGAAACAAACATTGTGTGTGTGTGTGTGTGTGTGTGTGTGTGTGTGTGTGTGAGAGAGAGAGAGAGAGAGAGAGAGAGAGAGAGAGAGAGAGAGAGAGAGAGAGAGATTTGTCCCATATTTTAGCATCTTGCAATCAGCACATGTACAGTTTTTGTGGACTTAAAACAGCTGGCAAGGTTTTGTCTAAATTATACCAAATGATAGGTCTGGGCGATAAAACGATATCAGAAAAAAATGTATATCGATGTTCTTTTGAGTCATTTTCTATATTTAGTCTATGATATACATCTAAAGTAGACAAGAAAACAGAATGCTAACACTCTGCCTAACATCTCCTTTTATGTTAAATGGGTTTGAAACAACATGAGGGTGTAATGACAGCATTTTCATTTTTATGTAAACTATCCCTTTAATCTGAAAATGTTGGAATATTGCCAAACGTTAACTTCATATATTCTTTGGTACTGCATTCCTCTAAGCTTGCCATGACCATTCGGCAGTGCTTTTCTCATCTTGTCCTGATGGCTAAAATCACAGCTTAGAGAACTATTGCAGAGCTTGACTGATATTGGTAGCACTTGCAACAAGTACCCCTTTTCACAATAGCAGGCTTCCTGTTTCAATTTTCAAGGATCCTGATAGTTTATAGAGCCTGCCAGAACTCCTCAGTTCCCTCCTAGCTTTTTTTTTTATCTCATCAAACCATGTAAGGCATACACTTCTATTCAGAGGAAATAACAGCATCAGTAATATCCAATTTACAGAGAAAGGAACGAGATGGTTGATGTGACCTTATAATAACACGGTGCTGAAACGTCAATTATCACTTTCTAGAGAAACCTAGCCACAACCTTTCTAACAAAGATTTCAAACAGAACTGTTTATCTTTTTAAACTATTTGTCTTGCAAGAATTCATCGTTAAAGTTAACATTTGTCGTTAACTTTTATGTTTCAAAATATTCAAGTTCAACACAGTCAATTGGGTGTCATAGAAACCCACAAGGCTAACTGACTTTCTCATAATTGTGTCCTACATCTCCGAAAAACCCCCTTGAGAACGTGATCTAGATTTACGTCTCTGGTTAGCTCCGTTGATGTGCTACAGCTGCTGAGATGATAAATGTTACGCAAGTAGGTCCAGTGAAAAATGGCCGCCTCATTACAGCTGCATAAATACATAACTATGCGTGTTAATTTGTTTGCACTTTGTTTGCAATTCACTGTAAGAGAACGTCCATCTTCACTGGCATCAATTAAAAGCACTTTGACATTTTATGCAAACCCTCAAACAGGCTGTCAACTGCAAAACGGCACATCTGAACAACATACATATCATTTATATTGTCCGTTATGAATATAGCATACATATAGTCAATAACAGCTTAGTCAATAACAAATGAAGTCAAATGTAATGTCCATAATTTGCTGTGTATAACCATTGATTAGTGTCAATTAAAGTAGTTCCCTTTAGCTTTGAATAGACATTTAAGGAATATTATGGGTTAAATTCAATTTAGGTTTAGCATCTGTGGCATTCTGTTGATTAACACAGAAATTTAGACTCGTCCCGCAGTTTGTAAAAAATAAAACGAAATACTTTTACAGTAATGGACTTACGTTAAAAGCGTATGGGGTGCAAAAGCAAGTGTTTTTGAGCATGTAAAAGCAGATATTTGAAGCTTGTATTTTTGTTAAAGCACTAATGTACATTAATTTGTCTGTGAAAGAAAAAGTTTATTATTTGAGCTGTAAAGTCCTTTGCACACCAAAGGCGAATTTTTACGTTTTGATTCAAAACAATGGATTTCTATGAAGCCATTCATACCTAGAGTGAACATTTGCACGGCGATAATGCTTTTTTTTTCTACGTTGGGCAAGGAAAAGCCCTGATCAATAAAATATCAGCTTTAGGTCACGTATCAGAAGCTGTTGCAGTTAAAGCACAGACAGCTGTTTTGACCACCAACGTTAAACGCTGAAGTAACTTGAGGAAGAATTCCTGAACCAGCAGTAAGGATGTGCATGGATGTGTAACTGCATTACCACCTTACATCCCCTTTAAAAACAACTCTCTGATCTTACGTGGATTGACATCATAATGCATTCCATATTATTGCATTTAGGCGCATTCTCTTATATCTTTACTATAATATACTGTATAATGTGGCATCGTTGGCTTTGTATCTCCTTTTTAAATAAACATCTTTGACCTTAAGTGTTTTTCTACGCCAAATATCAAAGTGCCTTTCTATACCGAAAACGTTGTGGTGTCTCCACAAAATTATGTAATCGGTATTCCTGTGCTATCATTTAACAGCTGTGCTGTCATTAAGTTTTAAAGTATCTAATAATGGGTCAGACTGAAGACAGGTTTTTTTGGTTGGGAATTTTGCTTTGTGTGCATTATTTAGACTATTGGAGTGTTTCCATTTTTATATATTTATGAATTGGTATAGGGACAGTACAAAAACATGACTTCAGCACAAAAACTAAAAAAGATGCATTGTATAGTACCGGTACATAGAGATTATAGGGTTGGGGAGTAACGGAAAGGATTATATTATTTAAAGTACAAAATATAAGTAACTTTATTCCACTACAGTTACAATTTAAATAATTGGTAATTAGAATACAGTTACATTCAAAAAGTATTTTGATTACTGAAGAGATTACTTTGCATTTTATTGTCATTTGTTTCATTTAATATTTAGTTTCAGATGGAAAACATTTATACACATAAATGATGCGATCCAAAGTGCATTTGAACAGCGGTGAAACACTTTCTTATGCATGTGTTACATTCATACGAGCAGACAGATAAGTATGTTTGAATTAAGTTTGGAGCAGAAGAAATAGAAATAAACCTTGTGTAAACTGTCAGCTTTATGCTAAGCTAAAATGCTATTTCTAGCCATTTTACATGCACATGTTACCAGTCACCATTATATTTTTTTCACGTTAAAAATTCACGTTATATCATAATTTCTTTTTTTCTAGTAAGACCTTTAATATTAGGGCAAAAATCATATACCTGATAAAAATATAAAAAAATCCTTAAAACAAGATCAGTTTGATTTATCTTGCTTTAGAAACAACACTGCGTAAGATATGTATTTATAGTCAAAACAAGTAAAAAAATCTACCAGTGCTGAAGAAGTAATCCAAAGTATTTATAATACGTTACTGACCTTGAGTAATCTAACAGAATACATTACAAATTACATTTTACAGCATGTATTCTGTAATCTGTAGTGGAATACATTTCAAAAGTAACCCTCCTAACCCTAATTATAGCACATGCTAATTAGCATCTCAGGTCCCAAGATAGGCTTTTCCCTTAAAAACAAACAAAAGGAAATAAACTAAACAAAAGCAAACTAAACTCACTGTTGTTCCAAATCATAACAAGATTTAACTGTTAATAGTTTTTACACTCAAGTCTTTCTAGTCATTCCTCAGACTGTGTTTACATGATAAAACTACCAGCATCCCTTACGAAAATCGCGAGTTTGTGACAAATTTGATGCAAATTTGCCACTGATAATTTTCCCATGCAAATGAGTTTTGCAGCAAACTTTTGGCAAATTGTCCATTGGTTGCCAAAGGTTTGCCAGAGGTTAACCAGTATCGATGAAGAGCATCAAACATCTGGCAAAAATCTGCGGCGAATCAAAAGCTCATTCACATGTGAAAATAAGAAATGGCAAATTTGCGTCAAGTTTGTGGATAGATACGATTTTTGGTAAGGGATTACTTGTCCAGCAGGTGAAATTAAATAGTTTGTAAAAGTGTTTCAAATGTTTTCTCTCTCTTTGAGCAAATCCAAAACAAGTCATCAAGCTGCTGCAGCTGGTTGATAAATCAATTTCCAATCTGCTTGTAAACTTAATGTTCTTCTCATCAGTGATGGCCGAAGGGCAGACCAGCTAAACAGGTGCATTTCACCATTTGCGCCACCTATTGCAAAGCTGTGAATGTGTTAACTGTGATCATTTGCATCGCTTTTTTATGTGAAAGGGCCATTCATTGGAGATTCACCTCTCATAATCACATCACATTTGTTGTGCAAAGGCCTAAATATCTCTTAACTTACTTTTTTAAGGTGGAGGTACATCTGGGGCTTGATTCAACAAAAATTCTTAAGAATAAAATAATTTTTATTTTCTAAAATCTTATATTTTTACTACTTATTTCTTACGTATTACAATGTATCCTATTAACTTTCTTAATTTTTTCTTAAGAACATTTTCATGAATCCGGCACCAGGTCCTTCCATGTCCCTTTGTGGTTTGACCAAATATACTGCGCATGCTGGTTTTAGCTGGCCATGACATGAGTTGAAAGATTGGATATAACTTTGCACGAATAGGGTTGGTATGTGATTCTATCACAATGATCTCAAGCTAACTCACGTTAGCATATTTAACAATGTTAGCATATTTAACAAGTGTATACTTTCAAAACAGTGTGAAGGTTCCATTGTAAACACATTACGATAAACACATTATTCATTCATTTTAGAGTTGGCATTAGTTGACTGGGATGAGCAGACGTTTATTTCTGTACCACAGATGCTTTTGACAGAACCCAAAATACCCAAAAAATTCAATTTCGATCTTACGGTTTGATATTTTATCGTATAAAGTAGAGATCGTAAGGAAAGTTGACTAATAAGAGGTCTTTTAATTTGCTGAGTACTGTGGCTAATCTTCTAAGGACTTAAATGTTCTTACCTTCAGAATGGTGTGACAGGGTCAGCAGACTCACACAAGATGCGCCAATGCCTGATCCGAAAACAGTGATGCGATTGGAATCGCCGCCGAAATAACCAATGTTCTCGCTAATCCAACGCAGAGCCTGAATCTGATCCAGAATCCCATAATTCCCTTTAGCAGCCTGGTCTCCTGTGCTGAGGAACCCTAAAACAGAGAATGGTTACATGGTATTAAAATAACTTGTAGAGAACTGAGGGACTTTTTTAATGTTCTTGACAAGCAAATGCATGGATTTGAGTCCATGTGGTATTTCTTGTTGCTACCTGCAAACAAAATATTTCGAGACTCACAAAACTCTTTATGAACAGTAAATGCCAAATGCCAAATACGTTAAATACTAAATGTTCCTGTTATATTTATAGATGTAGGAAATCCATGGTACATTTCTCCAAACAAAATCGCTTTATTTGATTTCACTTCATGATTTCACCAAAATTGAGATGGTTTAGAACTTCTGAGACCGATGCACTTCACAAATTTACACATCAGCTCTATGAAGACACAGATTTACTATCTGGGAATGCAACGACATGACTGAAACAATGTTAATCAACACATAACATCCCAAAAGAGTTATTATTAGCGCTAGTGACTAGGAAATTTATAGTGTGATACGCAAAGGCTAAATGTTTTATCTGGATTGCCTCCAGTCTTCACTTTGACACTAAATGTTTAGCTCTGACAACCTGATGTCTCCAGAGGGGACGCCTCAAATTGCAGGGCTGGTGTTAACATGAATGCCACTGTGTGTTTGTGCGTATGCCAGAAAAAATGAGAGAGAGAAATAGAGAAGGGGAGAGATGGGCTTTTTTGAAAAACATAATACCATACTACTCTGCTGTATACAGTGTAGTGTGCACAGTATGCAAATTTAATGCATGGAATACTCTAATGACATACTGTCCTTAAATTGCTAAAAATGTGCAGTATCCAACTAGCACACACTGTGCAAAATACTGTATCCCACAATGCAATGCACTGGACAATATCAGTGTGAGGAATGAACTGATGAAAAAAAATATTACTCATTATATATACTGTATATTGTGTAGCATACTAGTTTTCCATTATGAACATAGAAGTATTCAGTGTATACTAGGGGTGTAACAATCCATCGATCTGGATCGATGCATCAATCACTTAACCAACAATGTGATGTCATCGATACGACACGTAAAAAACAATGTAAAGATTTTTTTAAGATGCATGCTCTAAAGCAGCCATGACCACACGTATTTCCATCATGTGATGCAGCTTTATAAGCACTAAATATGCTTCTCATGTGGGCAGGGACTCATGAGGGATTGGGGGGGGGGGGTGACGACTAATAATCAAAACAAGCAAGTACAACCCCCTCAATATTTATACTATGATGAATTGAAACATGTAAATTCAACACGCTGCAATAAATCTACGCCCTTGCATGTGGGACATGTGTGCAGAGTTATTGAAGTTGCGCTGTGCTCTATCTGTGTGCGCATGACTCAACAAGGCTGCCATATTACATACTGTACAGTATGCATATATGCGCTATATATGCTATTCCAAGCCAGTGTTGTCTCCACAATCAAGGGGCCATGAATAATGGTAAATATTCATGTCACGGATCAGTTGCATATTACGCCAACTCGATGTCTAGCATGTTGACGTTAGCATGTTAGCTTGTAAACAGTACTGTAACTCCTGTTGATTATGTAATAGGATTGGGACATTCTAAAGTAAGGGTAAGTGCTGTTTATCCACTGTCGGAGAGGAAAGCTAACCATCTTGTTCTCCTGATCCATTTTTATTGTGCTTTCATCAGGAACAAATCAATTAAACAGCATGCAATATATTAGCATTTCAAATAAAGCATGTTTTTTAAATGTTTCTTCCTGCACTGAGGAGCGTGTAAAGATAAGGAAAATAGGGTTTAAACAGAACAGCCATCATGCAAATCTCGAGGGCATTGTCAGACATTTTGCACTTCATTATGTCACTTTAAACTGATGTGGAGTCGCATGATGAATCATATGCAGACTTAAATCAATTACATTTGTGCAAAAACATTGACGCATTTTTCTTCTCAAATACTTGTTAATATGCACAACCAAAGATATGCTTGACATGAGATTACTCACTGGGAGCCAGAGATCACCCAATTACTGTATGTTGCAGAATTGTATATATGTGTTGAAATTAGAAATGTGCAATAGATTGGTATCCATATCAGAATTGAACGATATTACATTGCTTATTTTTCTATACCATCTATACATCCATTAATCCATACATTTCTATCTATCTATCTATCTATCTATCTATCTATCTATCTATCTATCTATCTATCTATCTATCTATCTATCTATCCGTCCGTCCGTCCAGTCCAGTCCAGCCAGCCAGCCAGCCAGCCAGCCAGCCATTTATCGATAGGACAAAAACACACAGCAGATGTTGTTGTATACAGACAGCAATTCTTTACAGAGGCTTTTATGTACAGAAACACGTTTCCTTTCAAATTGAGGATATTCATGATAATTAAAAAAAATAGACCCTGAATTATTACAGAAGACAAAACAAGCCACAGGCTACATTTAAAAATATACAGTATTCTTCATGGTATGATGATGTATTTTAATTGGAAATGTAGCAGCAAATGTTTTCTTTGCAAAGCAATTAAGATTTTTTAAAAGTTGTTTTTACGCATCATGGTTTAATGCAAGGATGTTGTAGAAGGCTTGTGTGTGTGTATATGTGTGATTGTGTGTGTCAAACAAAACATTTAATTCATGCTTCAAAACCTAGTTATTGTGTCAGTAAATTGGCCAATGCCACCAAAATGAAACGTTTATTTTGTCATCGTGTGAGCCGTTTTGGCCAAAGTGTTGAGACGTCTTTTCACCATGGCAGTCAATGTTTGTTATATACAAATTACATGTTTGTTCTATATTTTTGATGACACTGACTGCTTACTGTACTATACGGGAACGTCAGTTTTGTCTAGATGAATGCTATTGTCTATCACACTGAGCTTTTAAGATACTGATTTCAATAGTAAGTCAAAGTTTACTGGGAAAAGTTAGTAATGTACAATACTGTAGTACATAGAAAAAGGATACGCACATTTGTATGTATACAGTAAATGTATTTGTAGCAAGGTGTTGCATGTAAACAGAAAATTTGCATGTCCATTTTTACACATTTCTTACATTTAAAGTCATATATAGTCAACAGAAAATGACAGCCATGCAAAAAATTAAAAAATTATGCAACAATGATAAAACCTGCAGTAGTAAAAATCTATAAATTGTACCTCCTCACAGTAAGCACGTAACACTACAAGTTACCATCTTCTTGGTGCACATCCTGTTGCTCTTGTTGCTCTGGCCAGAGATTTAGCAGACATCACAAACATTCCATGTCATAGATATTTATGGAGATACATGTATGTCTGACAGATTTTGGTAACTGAATGGATCATTTCGCATGTAATGGCTCACACGATGAAAGAATGCTTTGAAGTTGTGAAGCGTATGACAATTTCACTGAGAATCAACTTATCGGTTTTAATCAGCAAGCCACATGCATTTAGTTATTATGCAAATTGTAGACAATTGTACTTACTCTTTTGCACATGTGCAAATTGCTTAAATAAATATGAAATACAAATCTGGTGCGAACAAGAACTTAGTTATGAAGATATGATATCAACTTAATGTTTTGAAAAAATCAATCTCATTTGAGAATTGAGCCAAAGTGATTGAGGTCAAAGAAGCATGTCACACGGTTTCAATTTAATCATAACCTGGTTGGTTGAATTGTGAATTTTTCATCGAACAGGACTCAGTGTAAACGTTGATGGTGTACAATAATCTAAGTTATATTCTTCCATAGGCTCCCCTCAGGGGTGTATTCTCTCTCCTTTACTTTTTATTTTATACACTAATGACTGTAGACGCGGGTAAGATAATAGACATACAGTCTCCTGAAGTCTGATGATACAGTCATTGTGAGTCTTTTGGAGGATGACGAGATGCCCCAAGGATAAGGTTGCCAGGCGTCCCATTTTTCCAAGGATGGTTCCATATTTAAGCAATTTTTCTAGTGTCTTGACTTATTCTGAAAATAATGGTGTTTTGTCCCATATTTCCCCTCTCCTAAAATTTCACTATCGCCTATGCAGCTTTCTTAGTCACGAGTAATCAAAGGTAGCCAAGGATGCGGCTTGTTAAACCAATAAAATCACACCGTGCTATTTGAAATACATGATTAGATTAAACTATCCAATCACAATCCACTTATTGAAGAACACAATTGAAGGCCGTACTGAGAGACATCCCAGAGTGGAAAGACATTCAGAGCAGCCTCGAACACTTCTACTCCAGAATCCCCGCTCTCAGTTTGATTGATGAAACCATGCTCTTTGATGAGTGAATGAAGTGCATTAAGTGAAAAACATTGTCACTCGTCGCATCACTGAGTGGAACAAGTTGGCCACGTCTGAGAGATGGACAGGTGTTTTTAGTGAGCTGGAGAGCAAGACCATCGACTTTGGAGTCTTGGCCAAGGTCGTGGAGTTTGTTTTATGCCTGCCTGGGACATCTGCATCTATGGAGCGTGCAAACAGGAATCTGGTTACCCTACTCATGGACCAGTGGTGGAGGACTTTGCTTCTAGATGCAGTTGGCAGATTATATTCTTTCTAGTTTTTGACTTAATTATTCTAAATATGTTTTAATCTTGAGAGATGTTTGTACCTTTTTAAGTATATTTTGATGGATCCCCATTGCTCCTGACCTGAATACTGATTCCTCTCATTTTAGTATTGACTAGTGTGTTCTGATGTTTCACTGTGACACTAATAATGTGAAAAATTTCCCATGGGGATAAATAATAAAACTGAACTGAATTTACAAACCACTGGGGTCATACCGAGGTTGCACTGACATTTTTGTTTTCTTTTCTGACTGTTATTGCTCATGTTGATGTTTTGGTAATGTTTTTGGAATGTAGGACATTTACAGTCCTGTACAAGATTTCATACTCATGTAGAGAAAATTCATTAGCGACTATAGAAAATGGATGGATGGATGCTGCATGAGAACACTGTATATGTCTATTCTCTGTAATCTCCAGTCTATGCATTTTCAGCATCGTATAGGCACTTGTGATGATGGTACTTCTCAGTTCGATGATAATGCAATATACAATTATTCTTGAGTGGAATAGAACATGTTAAATTAGAAAAAAGCTTGAGAGGTGACTTCCAATATCATTAGCACTTGACATCAGGCGTTGAAACTCAGATTTAGCTGTAAGAGCTTTTGGAATTATTCATATAGTGATAAAAATCCCTCTTGTTCAGAAAGCAGACTGAAAGAAAGCAAATTCTGAAGTTTTTCAGTAAAATTATCCATACATCCTAAAAAATATTAATTCACTTGAGATACATAACTGCAAATATGTTACAGTAAGACGTGTTTTCAGACATTATATCTTAAATTGAGTCTTGCACCATTTGAAAATTACCAAGATTTTTTTTTCATTATATAAGCATATAATCAAGGTCTTCAGAAGCGATCATCAGTCAATTTCCAATGTAAACATTCACTTCCCCATTCTTCAACTTCTGTTTTGGTGATTCACATTCTTCATGCATATGCCCCCTACTGGGCAGGGAGGAAACTGTATGGTAAAAACGGACTTAAATATTGATCTGTTTCTCACTCACAACTATCATATAACTTCTGAAGATATTGATTAAAACACTTGAGTTGTATGGATTACTTTACTGCTGCCTTTATGTGCTTTTTAGAGAGCCAACATTTTTGCACTCATTCACTTGCATTGTATGGACCAACAGAGCTGAGATATTCTTTTAAAAATCTTCATTTGAGTTCAGCAGATGAAAGAAAGTCATACAAATCTGGGATGGCATGAGGGTGAGTAAATGATGAGAGAATTGTAATTGTAGTGAACTATCTCTTTAAAGTTGTATCTGCATTTCAAGCTGGGAATAGCAAGTATTTTTAACATAACAAATGAAACACTATATTACTGGACAACAAGACTAAGTAATGACTAAGATTATATATTTCAGACTAATCCTGCATGTTCAGATTCCACCACTGTCAAGCACTTTTTGGCCAGATCACACACACGCACAGATATCGATTGATACAGCAACAATGACATGACATTGAGGTGCCGGGAGCTGAAGCTGGAGTATGACCACATTAAATATAGAGCAACCCCTACCAGAGATTTCCTCACCTTCTTTCATCATTAAAGCCATCGGGCGGTTTGTGCACTGCTGTCCGTCCTTTGCTTTGCCCTCAGTTCATCTACTCTGTCACCTGGACAGCTCGTCAGACAGCCTCGTTCTCTGCATGCTTTGAATATGCAAATTTTCCACTCATTTGCACATTTCGTGCATTCCCAAGTGTCTAAAACATGCTTACAGTTTTACGACTACTTTCGGCTCAGGTATCGTCATGTGGATTCGTACCCTGGTTCTTTGCATCGCAAAGGCAAAATTCTGAAGCCAACTATTGCATAGCTTCAGAAGGTTTGCAGTATAGCATTTAAGTTGTCATACTAGTTTGGATTAAGTGAGTAAACAACAATTTTCATTTGTAAGTGAACTTTTCCTTTAAAAACAGCGGAAAGCAGGAATCAGACTGAATTGGGAGTTTCTGCACTGTTTCTTCAAACTTCTGAGCAAAAGACTTTCCCCCCAAAGCCTCTAATTATTAAGAGGTGAACTTGAAGCTACCACCTTCGATCAGGGTTGAGCAGCACTTTGAAGATGCTCTAAAATATGACCATGTACGCATGCTCCCTTAAACTGATTTGCTTTGATACAAACCCCCCACACCCCCCGTCTGATGTATGCAACAGTATCATACTATTATAGCTCTCTTGCACAAGCTTACACTTAGCGTAAAAGCCTTTTGTTGTATTTTGAGACGTCTTAAGAGAGTGACCCCCACCCCGACGGGCACACCTTCATTCAGTGCCAATGAAATTGGATGTGATTGATTGGGAAATACACCACTAAAGTGGGGCCATTCAATGCACACCACTCGTTTGTCATTCACAGGGTTCCCGGCTGCCCGGAGAGAGCATGTCATGCAATTAGATTAAGAGAAGCACTGTCACAGGACAGAATGGCAAACAGCTGGCCCATAAGCACCCTGATTACTTTGTGCCACTTGCTGCATACTGCTGAAGGGTTGGGACTTTAGTGGAAGCAATCTGTTTTATCAGTCCCAAATATCCTGGGTTGTTTATCCTCGCATATCAACGTTTTGGGTTTTGCATCGCCACGATCCACCACGGCACATACATATGACAGGTTTTTATGTCTTTAGGGTGAATAAACTTAATGCGTTATAAATTGCATGTCCATTGCAATCTCATCAACGGCTCATATTGGCTGAATTGAAAATCAAAATTGCAAGAATATATTTTGTGGTGCGCACACACTGCGCTTTGTGTGATTTAATAATAAAGAGTTTGGACTGAGAAGCCATGCGTCAAGAGCTCTTACAGTTATTAAGATGAAAAGGCACTCATCTAATCTCAATTCAAGTATGACATACATCTAATACTGTTCTATCATATATCTGCAATCATAAACACCATGCCAATGACTCAATCACTAGTGTACTTCTATAATTGTAAACAAATCATACAAATCACAAAATGTGGAGGTAAAGAATGCCCCTTGTAATGAATTCTTCTGTTTTGTTTTGTAACATCTGATATAGTTCTTAAAATTCAATTGTAGTACTCGCTAACATACTCCTATTATATTATTATATTATAATATATATAACATATTATGGCATAAAATTAGTAGTCGACCGATATATCGCAGAGGCCGATAAAACTTCCCGTTTGGCCAATTTAGAGTCATGTAAATGACCAGTCACGGTTCATTTTGTTGTTATGTGCATTAGTGTTACTACAATATAATAGACCAGTGTGCAACACAGAGTCATTTAAACAGTCCGCACATCAGAGCCGCAGCAGACGCGTTTGAGCACATAATGTTAAAGTGCTCGTCTGTTTCATTCTCCACTCTCAACAGTTCCCTGTAACTTTTAATTGTATTGTCTAATGATAAAAAGGCAAATATTAATAAAACTAATATCATATATACCGTCTGCAAATATGTAGTTATCTCATTTAAACAGATGTAATAAACCAACCTCACACAAATTGAGCAGACGGTATATCATTTATCTTCCTCTGAAGCACGTATTCTAACAGTCTCTCCTCAGCAGTTCCCTGTTACTTTTAACTTTCTTTTCTAATGATAAAAGGCAAATATCAATCAATCTTGTATTATATACCATTTGCGAATATGCAGATATCTAATTTAAATAGATGTAATTCACGAACCTCACGAAAATCCAGCGTTTTCTTCCCGTCGAGCGCTCATCTAATATTATCCTCTGAAGCGTGTATTCAATCAGCAGAATCAAAAACTTCAGGATCAGGATAAAAAGTTCCTCTGATTCACAAATCATGACGGTCAGTCCGTGTCAATCCAAGTAGGCGATCCAGGCCATTTAAACTGTCAGGAGAGTGTTGCTCAAGCTGGATGTGCACGAGCACGAGTGTGCAACTTCAAGGCTGCGTCCAAAACCAAGAAAATGCTGCCTCCAGAGGCTGTATATTGTATACGGAGGTAGGATGAAAATAAGGTGCTTTTCAAACTGTTCAGTGACCAGTTTCCTTAAGAGTTTCATTCATTCAAAACCTTTTTCGGATGCAGCCCAAGGTAAAAGCGCTTCATGTTTGCTACAAGTAAACGTCTTATTCACTATGCACTGTATATACAATTGGTTTGATTTGGTAGTTTTTGAGTAAATACGACTGTTAATGCGCACATGCCATCCATGGTTGCTGGACTACTGAGTGTACTGTTATTTCCTTCTTCCTAATATATGAACAATTTCTTCATGTGCAAATAAATTACAAAAATGTGATGACTAAACAGAAATCTCAAGGGGGCATTCACAGTAAAGGTATAATTGTGTTAGTCTGCATTGGTTTTAATTGTTTTTGCTATGCAAACATGTCCTAGACAGACGTCTTTCACCATTGTGCCACATCTCGCTGGCAACAAAAGCGGCATGTTTTTAAGATGCATTCAAAAATCTTCAACTTTTAAAAATGCAACACTTACATTCATATTGATTTGTTGTTCTGCATCTTGCTTTTTTATTGCAAGAATGCATCAGTCTGAATGGTCCCTTGTATACTAAGCCCCCAAAATCAGATTTACTTAGCGCTATATGCGCTGAAATAGCCCTGCGCTGTGTTCAAATCAAGGCATTCTTTTCACCGCATTAATTTTTTCAGGTCAATCTTTTCAGCACATTCTTTTCTTCAGGTCATACTTTTCTTTTCGCCTTTCTGCAAAAATTAGGCTTAGTATAAATTGCACTGTATTCACAAAACTTGGAAAGCAGATGGCAAAAATCATCGCAGTGGTAATTAATCAAACAATTGATCAAATGCTAGAGAAGAGCATTAAACTGGGCATTTATCCAGATGCGGATGTCCGATGACCCGCAAAATGGGGGATTGTGCAATGCAAATTCAGTTCAGCACAATATTTCTGGCCTTGTTTGTGCTGTTACCTTCTATGCATAATTAAATTAGTGAATCAGGTGCTAAAATAAAGCAGACAGTGTGTGCATATTAACCACACAATTAGTGGCACCAATTCATTTGTAGTGAACTCCCCCCAACAGCTTGAGAGATTTATGGAGTTTCTTACAGTAATGAAAGTCTGACCAACCAGTCTACAATGATGTGTATGCAGACCATCCCAGCAATTTGTGGGAAAAATACCCAGGCCTCATCCCATATTTTCTCACATGCCATTCACTGCATGCTGGACACACATCTATCTCACTTGCCACCCCTCCATCAGAGAGCAAGCAGCAATGAGATGTGAATGGGCCTCAGTGTTCAGAGAGTCTTAAAAACAGCGCTCTTGTTCTAGCCTCCCCCCCGTCTTCCCAGACACTTCATTGAGGCGGCCAGCGACTGTCTTTGAAGAGAGGACTGTACAGTGATACAAATGGCAGAGCCGCTCTTTCAGGAATTCACTCTCCACACCTGCCCAGCCCCTTTTCCTTTCAAATGCCATATTTTTCTGAATTCAATGGCCTGATGGGAACCGGGATGTGTGGGAGGATAAGGCCAGGAAAGAGCAACTTGCTTCCCTAGAGCAAGGGGGTGTGAAGTTAGGGAATTAAGATCAGTGATATTATTGTGAAGGAAATCTAAATGAAGACATTTTCATTAATTGAAATAAAAGTGAAAATGAACATGACTGGAAAAACTAAAATACAGTACTGTGCAAAAGTTTTAGGCAGCTGTGAATAATGTTTTCAAAATAATGTTTTCAAAAAGAAAGAAATTAGTAAATCAATAAGTTCACGCAAAATTTGAATTACAGGGTTTATACAAGTGTGCCGCACAAGCCCTCAAAAGTGAAGCCAAAACGTTTCTGTCATTTACTGTAGTTTCTATCACGTTGATGTAATTTCAAGTGTTTGTTTTCAAAATAAGTTTGTTTTTAGTTATTTGATGCTATAAAAACAGTGCTGTGACATCATGATTGACAGCTGTGATTGACAGGTTCTCTGAGCGAAGTAGTCACTGAAGCACCAACTTACTTTTGGTGACAAGGACTGAGGAGATTGGAGCTTTAAATGTAATATCTAAATTTCTATAATTAATTATTTCACACCGTCATAAGTCAAAAGTCAAAAGTGCAGGGGCGTGTGCTTGCGATTGATTCAGCGAGAGTGAGGGCGGGGCCTTGATTTCGCGGCTTTACTTCCTGCTCACTACTGCGCAGGTCTGGTCCCGAAATCACAATTGCGCAGACTGAAGTCCCAAGATGTCAGCGCCATATCGGGACACTGGCGGCTTCAGTTCTCACCAATGGAAAAGAGCGAAGGGGCGTCGTCCATCTTTTTTTTACAGTCTATGGGTTTATAGTATATTTTAAAATTGCTAACACTTTACAATAAGGTTATACGAGTTAAAATGAGTTAACTTGAAATAACAAAGAACATTACTTTTTCAGCATTTATAAATCTTGGCTGATATTAATTTCTACATACTAATATTTTTGACATTAAAAGTTGTACAGAGTATGTTAAAATTAATGCATTATTAACTAGCATAAACAAACAATGAATAATAGCATGATACATTTTGATAAATTAACATAACCAAGGTTAATAAATACTGTAAAAAGTCATTGTTCAAAATGAGCCATTGTTATTGTATAGCATGGCAGCACCCATCCTTATTCTCTTTCAATACATGGAACAGAGAGGAAAAGAATTCCCCTTTTGTGTTCAGGAGAAATAAGTCATACGGTTTGGAATAACATGAGGATGAATAAATAACAGAATTATATTTTTCGATTGAAGTATTCTTTTAAGATAAAGTCTCCTTTTAATCTCATTGCTATCTATGAGAAACAATCGAAATATTAACGAGATCTCATTTGTGATTCTTTTTTCCTACGAGTGAGCTTAACATCATTAGTAACGGAGGAAGACAATAAGGCAGGTAGGAAACCACAGATGATGATGATGCAATGCAGTAGTAGCATTTGACATCAGCCAGTCTGTCTTCCTCTATTTCCTTCCCTGTGGATGCCAGCTAACAAGGCATCCACAGTCTCTGCCAGTCTCCCAACCCAACCTCTGCTACACAATCACTGGCCTTTACAGTCCCATAACCCACCATCCACCTCTTGATTCTCTCCTCAGAGCTGAACAGAGGGGCTCTGGCATGTGGA
The DNA here is from genome assembly GCF_025860055.1 of Xyrauchen texanus. Lineage (NCBI taxonomy): Eukaryota > Metazoa > Chordata > Actinopteri > Cypriniformes > Catostomidae > Xyrauchen > Xyrauchen texanus. The sequence goes on along the minus strand of NC_068298.1, from coordinate 6,052,058 downwards.
TGCCAAGGTAATGATAAGACAACTCTCATAAAACATAAAGAGTCAATGTGTTCCTGCCTGTCTTATGGATTCTCAATCAGGGATGCGTTTCACAAATGCATCGTTAGCCAACTATGGTTGCAAGCTCAATCGTTATTAACATAGTTCAAAGATTTGGTGTTTCCAAAAACCGTAGTTCTAATGAACATTCGCAAGCAACATCTCACAGCAGTGTGGTTAGAACTACAGCTCTTTATCTGTGGTTAGAAGCATAGTTTCTTGTTAGTTATCTGTGTGGACACCATTTGACATCGCTGAGGCTTCTATATCTTTCATTCTGTCAAGACTTTGACCACGTTTGCATGCATTTAAGAAACTGATTTATTCTAGGGTTTTGTAGAAAGTGGCATTCTGAAACATCAAGTAATCAACGCAAAAGTGGCTTTTTCTTTGCAATTTTTCCCATAAGGCCTGCACCCCTGAGTCTTCTCTTTACTGTTGTACATGAAACTGGTGTTGAGCGGGTAGAATTCAATGAAGCTGTCAGCGGAGGACATGTGAGGCGTCTATTTCTCAAACTAGAGACTCTGATGTATCCTCTTGTTTAGTTGTACATCTGGTCTTCCACATCTCTTCTGTCCTTGTTAGAGCCAGTTGTCCTTTGTCTTTGAAGACTGTAGTGTACACCTTTGTATGAAATCTTCCGTCTTTGGCAAACATTATATAGCCTTCATTCCTCAAAACAATGACTGACTGACGAGTTTCTGGAGAAAGCTGCCATTTTTGACCTAATATTGACCTTAAGACAAGCCAGTCCATTGCATACAGTAGCAACTCAAAAACAAAGACAAAGACAATGTTAAGCTTCATTTAACAATCCAAGTAGCTTTCAACTGTGTTTGCGATAATGGCAAGTGATTTTATAGAACCAAATTAGCAATTTAGCATGATTACTCAAGGATAAGGCGTTGGAGTGATGGCTGCTGGAAATAGGTCCTGTCTACATGTGATCAAAATGACTTTCTTCAAATAGTGATAGTTCTGTTTTTTACATCAGTAATGTCCTGACTATATTTTTTGATCAGTTGAATGCCACTTTGGTGAATTAAAGTATCAATTTCCTTCTGAAACAGCAAAATCTGTACATTATTCCAAACTATTGGCTGCCAGTATATAAGTGCCGTTAATATGTTTTTGAAGAGTGCACATGTGCATATATGCTCAAGTGCGTCGGGGGAACAGCGAAGTCCAGTGTAGAGGAAAACCCATCTATTGCAGATTAATGCATCCGTCACATTCCAAAGTGCATGCCGCTTTTGTGTCTTCAGCAGCTTTCTTCCATTAAACAGCTTTCTGGTGTACATGTATAAACTTTATATTTACGGAAGTTATTACTCCAACCCTGAGTAATGTCTTTAATGACAACTCAACCAACATGGTCCGTATGATTAGTAGGATTAGGGAACAGTTGTGACTAGCTAGTTAATTTCTACAACAATGCATCATACTATGGCGGTTACGCAGTGAGTTTTGTCATTGTATGTGAAATGCACCCCAAATAAATTTTATTTTCAATTTGTCCATTTCAGTTTTGTTTTATTTTTGTGGGTTTTAACTCTATGATTGCTAGTTTAAATGTCGTATTATCAGTGTTGTCTTGTTTCAGTTTATTTTGTTTTTATTTTAGTTTTAGTATTTTTGTTCTGCCAAAGTTAATGTATTAACTAATCTAATTTTAATATATTTATTGTTGTTATATTTCTCGCAGTTGTCTAGTTTCAATGATATCACACAAATTGCTTGTCATTGGAATCTTATCGCATCACGATTTATTAGGGAATGGTTTAAGGTGGCAGGAAGCTAACCATTTTCTATTTGCAATATGACTTCTAAGATGTAAAATGGAATTAACTACAATCAATAACAGCTTTGTAGAAAAAGTTCAGCTATTACCGCTGAACAGAAACATGACTGATTGGGGATGCTAGATGATCAAGCGTAGCAACCTACTTAAATAGAATGTGTTGCCACTTAATAGCAGATGTTTATGCCTGTGGATTTGACTGTGCGCTGAAATTGCCATGATCCAGATGTAAACAGAAACATGAAATCCATTACAAATCTTGCTCTTTGATTAAGCATATCAATGCATTTAATTGCCATGGACTTGAGAGTTTATTTAATCTGGTTTTAACTTAATGTCTTCTTCTAGTCTGGTTTGAGATGGTCTAGCTGGTCTCTCAGCCTGGCTATACTATTAAGTGCCCCAAATCACTCTAAAAGCAGCGAAACAGCTAAGCAAAGAAGCTAGTTTACTGGTCATATCTGGTTTAAGATGGTCTAGCTGGTCTCCAAGCCTAGCCAAGTTGATCTTCATCTGGTCTTGCTGACAACCCAGGGTGGCCCAGCAAACAAGTGCCCCAAAACCCCTCTAAAACCGGTGAAACATAAAACTAAGCTGGTTTACTGGTCTTGGCAGTTTTCCCAGCCTGGCCAAACAGACAATTGCCCCAAACCCCTCTAAATCCAGAAAATCAGACCAGCCTGATCATACTGCAAGACCAGCTAAACCAGCAAACCAGTCTGAACAAACAAACATTTAGGCTGGTTTAGTGTCCTCAGTTGGTTTTAGCTGGTCTAGCTGGTCTCACAGGCTTGGCCAAGATGATCTTCATCTGGTCTGGTTGGCATCCCAGTGTGGCCAAGGAGTGCCTAAAATCCCTCTAAAATCAGTGAAAACATGAAAACTTTCAAACCAGCCTAAGCTGGTTACTGGTTTTAGCTGTTTTCCCAGCCTGGCCAAGCAGATAAGTGCCCAAAAAACATCTAAAACAAGCTAATCAGACCAGCCTGATCATGCAGCAAGAGCAACTTATACCAGCAAACCAGTTTGAAAATAAAACTTTTTAAGCCACTCTAAATTAGTTTGCTGGTTTAAGCTGGTCTAGCTTGTATCCTAGCCTGGCCAAGCAAACATGTGCCCAAACTCCCTACAAAACCAGCAAACTAGACAAGCCCGACCAAGCTGTGAGACCAGCTAAGACCACCAAACCACCTTAGTCTGGTTTAAACTGTATTTGTCAGAAGGAATACTTTCATTGTATGAAAAAAATTGATCTCTAAGACACTGAAAAACATATTTTTTGGTCCACAGAAGAGAGTCATACGGGTTAGAAACAACATGAGGGTAAGCAAATGACGACAGGATGTTTATTCCTATGTGTTTTTACATAAACAAAGAATGTAGTTGTGGATGGAACTCATGTCAAGTGGTTGCTGCGGGCATGGCTTGTGGTTGTCCTCATTCTGCATCTTGTGTTTTGCTAACAATTTTTTCATGATTTGAAGGTGAAAACATCTTCCAACTCTAAGGGGGCTTGCTGAGAGAAGCTGTAAAGGAGTTCTGGCTGCTATACTTCCATGTCAACTACTTTTCTAACATCAGTGGTGTACATGTACGGAAAAGGAGACTACTCCAAAGCTGTCCGGCTCTAGAGAAAATTACGGGGAAGCTGCCCGCTGCCTCCCAGTGTGCTTGTGCGTTTGAATGGGCTGGAAGTGACGGTGTGCGGCGGGGAGGTATGGATATTAATCACGGCGAGCTGTGCAAGCCTGAGTCTGCTCGAGAAGATGGATGCGGTGTGAGTCCAGTGATGTCACCCTGACGAATGGCTCACCGATGTTGAAGGAGACTTGCACATCGCCTCTCATTTCAATTAGTTCCCAAGCAGTGTTACCTGCTCCGTCCTCTCGCACAGGTTACACACACACACACACACACACACACACACACACACACACACACACACACACACACACACACCGTAGACCAAACTCAACTTTGTCAAGCTGAAGTGACAGTAATTTTTTTCTAAACAGGCTGCACTGATAAGGAATCATTGCTCGGGAAATAGACAGTCCACATTAATGTCCCAGTAATTTGCAGTCTCTGTAGTTGCATTCATTACAACATGCACAAGCATGGCCACTTATTTTCAACACTCAGTTCAAACCCCAATAGAGCTTGACAACAGGGATTCAGAAGTAAAAATGCCATGTGAATATCCTTAGTGAAATTGACAATAATACATAAACCTTTCAAGACAGGCCTAACCTGAGTGAATAGGTAGTTAATGGTACTGTATATGCCTCTGTAGCCATAAATCAATCTTATTTCAATTTAATGATTACCAAAAAAGATGCTACTTGCAGAAATCCCAGTGCAGTACTGCAAAAAAAAGGACCTTAAATTAGTTTTGGTCTCCAAGTTTGACTAATGAGTCAAGAGAGGTTTTGGGTACACCTAAAAACCATCTTGGCCAGGTTAAGAGACCAGCTAAACCAGCTTAAACCAGCTAAGACGAGCAAAAAAACACTTTTTCGACAGGTGTACTTCACTACCGACAATCCTATAGCGAGATCCATCAAACCATGGAAATGAAAACAGGATTGTGGTGAGTTTTTGCAGGTTAGCGAAGGCTAGCTAGCTAGCAACATAATGATGGTTCATAATGGATGTTGTAGCGTCTGACATAAAGATAGTTGGTTTGATGTATAACGCTTATATCAAATAGCTGCAATAAAGAGGAAGATGATGAAAAATGGGCCAAAATTGTTCACGGCAAGCTTAGCTAATTAGCTATAGCTAAGTTTTACCATAAAATAATACCAATATACATTTCATAGTCTTGACTGCGTATTTAGGTGTTCAAGATCTGCTATAGGTTGTAGCATTAACACATAAAAATTCATTTTCTGATATGAATATTTCATTCGTTCACTCCAGGGCTGTTTAACACCATTTTGGCTCCCTAGGCGAGATCCCTATTGGCACTCCCGTTGAGGAGTGGGGGATGAGGGGATGTTTGGGTGACTGCCTAGTTCACCTGTGCCTAGAAATGGCCCTGATTCCCTCATAAGTAAACAGTCTCGTGCCACTTTCAAATCAAATGGTATAACAGTGTGATCAGAGAAGGGGATATTTCAGTTCATCCAAGTGACTTTTGAATCTAGTCACCAAAAAGATTAACTCACTGATTTGTTCATTCACCATTTCTGCAGATCTTCTTTCATCTTTGCGCAATTCGGCAGTGACAAATGGGTGTTTTTCAAGGGTTACGAGTGAGTCACTGAATCATTTAAATAACCTCCAGAACAAAGGCTGCTGAAAAAGTGGGTGGTCACCATTGAGCTTGATTTCGATGTTTGTAGTACAAACAAGCTGCGTCAGACTGATTCTCTACAGAATAAGCATGAGTTGATAAGCCCCTGCATTTGTGATGTAAGTTGCAGCTCTGAGCCACTGATAGTAGGACAAGAAATAGGAAGCACGTTTTAAACCACAGGTCTCGGCGGACTGATGTCGTACCTTTAGAGTTGATCTATCCTGTGTGTAAACGTTCTTCACAACTTGACGTAGAAATGGCCTCTCTTTAAACCCAGACTTGGAGTTCAAGAGGCTCTGCTTGTGCAAAGCAAGCACTGGGCAGGGGATTTGATAAGTGTCCCTGGGGCTCTGAACTCCGGCTTAACACATAACTTGAGCTCTGAACCTTGGAAGCTTTTAATCCGGCTAAATAATGTGAGCACATTTAATGCCCTGTATATGGGATGAGACCCTGTATATCCTGATGTTGCAATAATGAGCTGGGCATTTGCACTGGCTGAACCCCACAGATAACCTTCTAAGTCTATTAGCCAAAAAAGCCAGTATGCAAAATGGCATGTGATTGTTTTTTTGATAATTAAATGCCATATATTGACTATACCATATGTTGAACATTCAGACAAAAACATACATTTGAATTGTGAAAATAGCAGATAAAATAGAGAGAATAGAGTGAAAATAGCATGTAGTAGACCAAATCTTTTCCATTATCTTTTGTATTATGGTGTCTAAATAAGAGCTCCCCAATAAATATTTGAGACCAAACCTGAATGAAATCACTTGAACATGACATACTCGTAATTACGACTTTAGAAGAGGGAATTAAGACCGAATAAACTATAACATATACAGCAGGTAATCAGAATGATTGCGAGTATAATTTGCTTAACAGTTCTAAAAACAAGAAGTTAAAGGGATAGTACACCCAAAAATGAAAATTCTCTAATTATGTATTCACCCTCATGTTATCCCTGGTGTAGTTGGTGACTTTTTTTCTTCACCAGAACACATTTGAAGAAAAAAAGAAAAACATCTAGGTCTTTGAATGGAGATTTCTCCCCAAAATCACAGACAGTCAGCATAAACTTCATCCATATGACACCAGCTGTCAAATGAATGTCTTCCAAAGCAACGCAATGACTTTTGGTGCGAAAAAGATAAGTATGTAAGTACATTTTTTAACGCAAAATCATGCTTCTGATCAGTGGGATACGTGTGACGTAATCGCATTGGCATTTGAAACATGCGAGAACTGAGGCACGTGAGTCACAGCCGGAAGGGCAGCGCTGTTTACAAGTGAGAAAGAGGAACACTGTACAGAATCTTGGTTGGTTTTGGTTTAGATCTGTATTTATCGGTTTCTTTACTAACAATGGTGCATTTGCATGCTTATCCTGGATATGTCAGCCGAGTGGAGAACGTGTGATTACGTCGGTATCATGGCAAAGCGAATACGTCACAGGAGTAAAACATTTTAATAATGAAAACAATTATTGAGTGTACCTATAATACAGAGCAATTTCCATTTTAGACATAATATGGCCTGTTATGTTTTTTTTTTCTTTTGGTTGCAAATTAAACTAGCTCTAGATGGATGGTCTGGCAGCCTTTCTCGAAAGGCACAAACTCAGACAAGGGAAGTGGCACAAACAGTCAGTCGTCCAAGAGCTGTCTTGAGGAATATCAGCACATTTATTGGAATACCGCTCATCTAATTACATTAGTGGACTGTAACAAATAGTTCGACAATAAAACCATGAATGTTCTTGTTTTATTATCACAAAATCTTCTCTCTCGAAACACCAAATGCTGCTGATTATAAGCGCTTAATCACTGCTCAAATGCAATATTTTCTCCTTCAGTAGGCAATCATTGCAAATAAGCAGCGCAGGGATTTCGCTCTTTTTAATCGGTCTCACTCTGCTGTTCCCTTTTAATCTTGCAGCACCAAAGAAACTCAAAGGTTAAAAAAGGTTAGATCTCTCTTTGTGTTTCATCTGTGCCTTCTGCCATCCCAAGAGAGCCCTATCTGTGCTCCTATGCTGGTGCCAGGGCCACAGTTTGTTTGGCTTTTGTTTTATCCCCTCCACATCTCACAGAAATCTACCTGACAGTTCAGCGCCACAGTTTTCCCCCTCAGGACTCTCCATCAGATAAAATGTCATCATGGCTTTGTTTCCCTGTTGCCCATTGGTTGGCAGATCGTACTGCCCACCTGAAACGCAACAGCACAGTGGCTGAGAGCTTTACATGTTAACCGCTCTCACCAGATTCCTTCAGATCATATTCAAGGAGGAATTTAAGGCATTTGTATGATTCTTGAAAGAGTTTTAGCCTTCAGTGTAACCAATTAAACATTAAAGCATGAATAAACCAGCTTGAACCAGCATGGAAAGTCATACTGGCCTTATCTTTTCAGAAGTCTAAGCAGAGAACTAGGATCGAAATATCTGAAATATCCTTGTGACAACTATAATTGTCTTCGGGTTCTGCATAATGAGCCTAGAAGAATTGAATGGCTGGTTCATCTACTAAGAGACACCAAAGCGTTTACTCTTGTCATACCAAGTTAATGCTGCTTCGTCGTATCCGTGTTTCAGACAGACTAAACCCACTCTGTGGCCGCGGAACCTCAAATCACATCCTATTCTCTCTCTCCTCCAGGAATAAGTTAATAAAAGGGCTGCCGGCTCAGCTGGTAATACAATTAAATTTGACAACTGTGCTTTAAGGGTGAGCTGACAGTGCAGAAATAGATGAACCATTGTCTGGGAGAGACCCATGTCACAGCACGACACACTCCACATTTCCTGTTGAGCTGATTGATAAAAACTACCTGCCAAAGGCATTCCTGTTTTATCCAAACAAAACTCATCAATACGGTAACATGTAAAACAGACATATGTAGTGTTCACTGACTTTCTCGTTTTTATCCATATCTCAAATTCTGTATTGTGTTAAATAGAATTCTGTGATGGAAATTACAATTTTTAACACTTTTGAAATTGTCTTGCTAAAGCTAGTTTCACAGTTTTTTTGTTATTTCATAGGGATTGCATGTATCATTTATACACACAATTAAATAATATTTTTACACTTTTGTTTTTGCATAATTTGGCTTCTGTTGACTTGGTTAACAAGTACAATAACGTTTAAAAAAAACTTTATCATGGACAAAATTATGAAGCCACAACTGTGGCACAGTCGTGGTAAAAAAAATACATAAAAAAAAGATATTTATTTTCAAATTTTTATATCACAAAATAAATATTTAATTGGTTTGTTTCTCTTTGCTCTTTATATTAAACATCAGAATTTTAAAGGAATAGTTCACCCAGAGGCTCACCCTCATGCCATCCGAGATGTGTGTGACTTTTTTCTTCTGCAGGACACAAACAAAGATTTTCAGAATAATATCTCAGCTTTGTAGGTCCAAACAATGCAAGTGAATGGGTGCCAACATTTTGAAGCTCCAAAATGCACACAAACACAGCATGAAAGTAATCCATACAACTCCAGTGGTTAAATGAACATCTTCTGAAGCAATATGATTGGTGTGGGTGAGAAACAGTTCAATATTTTCATTCTCCACTTTCACTTTTACATTTCTTCTTTCGTTTTTGGTGATTCTTATTCTTTGTGCATATCGCAACCTACTAGAAAGGGAGGAGAATTTATGGTAAAAACTGACTTAATCATTGTTCAGTTTCTCACCCATACCTATCATATTGCTTCTGAAGATATGGATTGAATCACTGGAGTAGTTTGGATTACTTTTATGCTGCCTTATGCTTTTATGTGCTTCAAATGTTTGGCACCCATTCACTTGCATTGTATGGACCTACAGATCTGTAATATTCTTATAAAAATCTTCATCTGTGTTCTGTTGAAGAAAGAAAGCCAAACACATCTGGGATGGTATGAGGGTGAGTAAATGATTTTACTGAGAGAATAGTCATTTCTGGGTAAAAAGCAGAGGCTATAGACCTTATTCACGGCAGCATGGTGTCATTTAATTGCATTGACAACAAAGCTGTGAGGATAGACTTACAGTCTTTTCAATGGCAACAGTATAAAGCTGTATAAACCTCCTTGATCACATCTGATTTCCACAATTCATGTTGTCTGGCATTTTTTTGTCTACTGAATGCTCTTAGAAAGATATTTTTTCAATGTTTTGTCCACAGAACGGTCCAAAAACACTTTAAATTGCAGTATAGTCCATTGAAGAGACTGTACTTCTATCCCTCATATCCTTGTTGTTATTCCTATAAACAAAGATGGCGATGCTTTGAATCTTTGAATAAGGTGTATTTGTACTAGTGTAAAAAGCAACAAAAATCATCTTCTTTACAACCTGGTGCAAATAGTGGCAGATAATATTTGCACCCCTAATTAAATACTAACATACAGTATAGGGGCATCAGTATGTTTATTGTGTTTATTTAGTCACACAGGCATCCTACGCCAACCCCTAACCCTAAACCTAACCCTAACCCTAATAGTATCACCATGATATTTGTAGTAAAATCATAGTAACCACAAAACTAAACATGGTTACTGTAGTAACAGCATGGTTAATTGCATTAAACTATGCTTCTGCCGAAAAACATGGTTACTACAATTTTACTATAGTAAAACCATGGTTAATTTTACCCGGATCAAACCTTTCTCTCAACTCCCTAACCGGCATCTTGACCAAATCAATGAGAGGAAATCTGTTAAATGCATTTTTAATTATTACTGTATTATAAGTAGTATTAAAGACAATATTATGAGTGGAGACAGGAAACAGGATGGGGAAAGTGTGACAAAAGTGGGAAATTGAACCCAGGTCGTCCACATGAAAAAAGTAAACCATCATCATCTTAACAACCATCCAGAACGAACTTGCAATCACTTATCAATGCCCTGGCTACCTACCACCTGTACACCTGGTTGAGTTTTGCATGGGCAAGCCCCACTCATATTTTCTTCAGAAAATGTAAGAACCTTCTCCATATCTCTTTTCTCTTTGGAGATGGTCAGACATCATTTAGAGACCCCAGTCAATTTGCATGTCAATGACTTTGCATGTTTTTAGTCCTCAACATCTCCTAGTACCTGTCAATTCGCAACGTTTTTCTCATCATCTGAAGAGGGCCTGTCTTGTCTTTGTCTGCTGTGGGCATGCGGGTATAGTGATCAAAAGAGGCCCTTCCTCCTCTTGTGATCTCTCATATGCCTCTCTCTTTCTCCATCTTCATGTAGATGTCACCTCATTTATTCCTGCGCTCTTGTGTTCTGAAGGTTGGCTGGTATGACAACGCTGTGTTCTCTCTGTCAGAGTGCATATAAGGTGGCGCTCAAAGAGACAGAGGAAGTAGGTCTCATTATTCAAAGTGCTCTGTGTCGGCCCACTCAAGGCCTTTGATGATATTGTGATGTGACCTTGTGGTTGTTTGGTTTGTGCATACATTATGTCTCACTGCAGTTGACACTGCTGCAGCTCGCCGGACGATCCAGAGATAGATAACTCTCCTTTCACTTTATTATATTTTGCAGATGGGTGGACATACATTGTCCACTAAAGTGTTGGGAAATATCAATTAAAGTAGTAGTGAGACTAACTTAATATCTTTGTTTAGTTGTATTACAGTAGCTCAAATGTTTGGAAAAAACTGCGGCTTTTCTTGTAATAAGCTACTCAGAATATGATATATATATTGGCTTTGTTAGCTGTTATTCTATAGACATTTTTAAGGGTTTTCTAAAATCATATATACACTGTATATACACTGTACGGAGTTGGTAGTTATTAGCATACTGGTGTGCATGTAAATGCACTCACTGTCATGTCTATTTTAATTGAGATCCACAATTTGGCTAATATCAGGCTCTGGGATGTGGATTGAATTCCCATTTGGAGTGTTATCTTGGACATGGAGTATCTGTGGTGGACATGGAGCAGAACTGGAGTGCAGCGCTTGTGTGGCAGTCGTCTACACTAATTAAACCGTGAGTTCAATTAGTCTTGCTTGTGAGCAGTCTCATAATTATCACAGCTTCATTAATTATTTAAGTTAATGATGCAATTCCTTCTGGGATAGATGTGAGTGTGGAGACTTTAGTGGCTTCAGAGCTAATTTGCTGGGTTGTTATTAAAATCTCTGGATTTGCTTGAGCACCTCCAGCCATGAATCAACAAAAATGAAGAAGGAAAATCGACATCACGTGACTGGTCATGGACACATGCAACATGACTTGAATTCAGATCTAGTTCATCCATTCGTGAATTTCAGTTTTCTACTTGAAGTAATAGATTAACCAAAAATAATAATTCTCTCATCATTTACTCACCCTTATGCTGTCTCTGATGTTTGATTGTTATACAATGCAAGTCAATGGGGTACAATTATTATCTCTATTATTATCTCAAATCAAACATTTTACTATTATAAATGTACATACAAATTCTGTACAAATGACTAAATGATACATTCAATTGACCAGTATGGTCATGACAGGCCTATTAACTCAAGATTCTGCAAGTTATCATGGATATAAGCCATAATTACGCATTGTAATATACAAATATATATATATATACAACAATTATTCAACAATCAAGCCGTTTTCTGCCCATGCATTTGTTGACCGTAATTAATTTATAAAGGTAAAGTTAAACTATGGGTCAAGTTGTCTGATTCAATTTTTTTAATTATGGTACACGCCAACAAGAAATTGCGCTATTGCAGTGTAGGCGAAAATCAAAAGTGAATCATTATTCCCGTACATTTTTTTTTAAATCGCATGAACACCGAATGCTAATTACGATAAAATAAAGCTCCACTCTGTTGGTCCATACAATGCAAGTGAATGGTGACCAACATTTTTAAGTTCCAAAATGCACATAAAGGCAACATTAAAGCAATGCATATGACTCCAGTGGTTTAATCCATGTCTTCGGAAGCGATGCAATCAGTTTTGAGTGAGAACAGACCAACATGTTCTTCCTTTTTCACTGTGCATCTTCCCATTGCAGTCTCTATACATGATCATTATTTCAAGCTTGATTACATTTCCTAGTGCTTGACGCACACGCAGAGCACTGGATGGCGCTATAGGAAGTGTAATCAAGCTTGAAATCGTGATCACCAAGAAGTCAAGATTTACGGTGTAGTCAAAAATGAATCATATTTTTGTCTGTTCCCACCCAAAATGTATAGGATAGCTTCTGAAGACATGGATTAAAAAACTGGAGTCATATGGATTACTTTAGTGCTTCCTTTTTGTGCTTTTTTGAGCTTCAAATTTGGGTTACCATTCATATGCATTGTACGGACCTACAGAGCTGAAATATTCTTCTAAAAATCTTTGTGTTCTGCAGATGAAAGAAAGTCACACATCTGGGATGGCATGAGGGTGAGTAAATAATGAGAGATTGTTGGGTGAACTATCCCTTTAAGGGTGAATCTGTTAACCAGAATATCCGCAATGGCGTTTGTTGAAAAAATACCACTTGTTTTAGACAAGTTGTCATTCTCGTGATACTTGGCCCGTGGTGAGCTAAAATGGCTAATCCTTTATTTTTCAGAAATTTCATCCACAATAAAGCAACGTATCAGTTTTCATCTAGATATGTCAGAGGCTAATTGTTAAAAATTGAGTTATTGAGCCAAGTTTGCCCTTGCTGGTGCCCTGAAGGACTCGCAGCAAATACAAATAGCCTCCCTGTAATATTGGCATTCTACTGAGGATCTTGACTTACCCGTGCCATAATATTGTTGTAATAATTGGAGCTCAGGGGCCATCAAATATCATACCAGTTTGTTCAATTGATTCAGACAGGCCAAGAAAAATGAACCATCCAAAAGTCGGCCAAGAATTATCCAACCAGACAAACTCCTTGGGGCAAGACAGCGAAGAATATATGTTCTCAAACTATACCGGCCCCTATGGCAATTTGAGTTGCTGAGCTGTATTGATTTATAATTCTTCAGGTCTGCATGTAATCAAATTTGACTAAACTGGTCTACAATATACTAATACATTTGTGAAAACTAGAGCTTTTGGTGTGGACCTGAGTCTGTTTGATATAAGAACTTGGCTTGTTTGCTTGTTTTGATACGACTGCTTTCAAGAAGACGAAAAATGACCGAGGGGGAACCCATTCACTTTTTATTATATGGAAAAGACCAGCGTGAACATTCTGCCTCACTTGTCTTTTAATGTTCCATGGAAGAAAGATGGTCATATAGGTTCGGAATGACATGAGGGTGAGTAAATGACCAACTTTCATTCCTAGTTTAAGCAACACTGTTATCTTCCTAACACAGCTGTCGCTCTGTCTAAATTCAGCAGCTTTCAGAGCATTTAAACTGTAATGTTGATTTAATTGCTTTGCCTATGTGCCCATTATAATTTGCCCAGTCCAACATCGAGAGACATGTGTATAGTCACGAAACCAGAGAGAATCTCAAACCAAAATCCAACATTTAACATTTTATTAACATCTTTTAAAGGTTAAGCGGTGATGGAGAGTGGTGTATTGTGACACAACCTTTTGACAGCATACCGATGACAGCGCTGAATAATCTTCTTCAAAACACAGACACACTGAGGGGTTAATGGAGAAGGTCATGGCACCAGCATGCTGCCACGCAGAAGTAAGCATGTGGTCTTGGAACGGATGGCACAAAGCAAATACAAGAGCACCGACCCATCATACATTACCGGGTAGCATTTGCATTTTTCATAAAGCAACACGATCAAGGCAATTTGTTTTTTTTTAGACATCCAGTACTGACCACAGAGCCGAGATCTGCCCAAACAAAATTCCAGGTCTTATTTCCCCTCAAAATCAAATATAAAAAAAAATATATATAAAAAAACAAATGATAAAATAAATAAATATTTAATTATTTAATTAAATAAAATTATTATTATTGCATTTCAGTAATGTGATTTTTTTTCTCCCCACAGCAGGCAAATGAAAAGTGGGGATGGGAGCTAAATTTGCATAATAATCATCACATAATGCAATAATAATAATACGAAAAGGCTTAAAAGTATGCTTCATTTTCCTTATGATGATTATAGATCATATTTACAATAAGGACACATTTGATTCAGTACAACAAACTACTATGAACTTAGAATTGTATTTTACAGTGTATATAAGATATTATTATTATTATTACGATCCTTATTATTATTATTATTCATATTATAGTAGGCTACTGAGATGTGGGGGAGGGGGGAAATTTGCTTAATTATGTTGCAATGCAAAGAAATATTAATTGTTTTAAAAATATGCACATACAATATATGCATACACACTGTGTGTGTGTGTGTGTGTGTGTGTTTATATATATAGATATATATACACACACTCACCTAAAGGATTATTAGGAACACCTGTTCAATTTCTCATTAATGCAATTATCTAATCAACCAATCACATGACAGTTGCTTCAATGCATTTAGGGGTGTGGTCCTGGTCAAGACAATCTCCTAAACTCCAAACTGAATGTCAGAATGGGAAAGAAAGGTGATTTAATCAATTTTGAGCGTGGCATGGTTGTTGGTGCCAGACGGGCCGGTCTGAGTATTTCACAATCTGCTCAGTTACTGGGATTTTCACGCACAACCATTTCTAGGGTATACAAAGAATGGTGTGAAAAGGGAAAAACATCCAGTATGCGGCAGTCCTGTGGGCCAAAATGCCTTGTTGATGCTAGAGGTCAGAGGAGAATGGGCCGACTGATTCAAGCTGATAGAAGAGCAACTTTGCCTGAAATAACCACTCGTTACAACCGAGGTATGCAGCAAAGCATTTGTGAAGCCACAACACGCACAACCTTGAGGCAGATGGGCTACAACAGCAGAAGACCTCACCGGGTACCACTCATCTCCACTACAAATAGGATAAAGAGGCTACAATTTGCAAGAGCTCACCAAAATTGGACAGTTGAAGACTGGAAAAATGTTGCCTGGTCTGATGAGTCTCGATTTCTGTTGAGACATTCAGATGGTAGAGTCAGAATTTGGCGTAAACAGAATGAGAACATGGATCCATCATGCCTTGTTACCACTGTGCAGGCTGGTGGTGGTGGTGTAATGGTGTGGGGGATGTTTTCTTGGCACACTTTAGGCCCCTTAGTGCCAATTGGGCATCGTTTAAATACCACGGCCTACCTGAGCATTGTTTCTGACCATGTCCATCCCTTTATGGCCACCATGTACCCATCCTCTGATGGCTACTTCCAGCAGGATAATGCACCATGTCACAAAGCTCGAATCATTTCAAATTGGTTTCTTGAACATGACAATGAGTTCACTGTACTAAAATGGCCCCCACAGTCACCAGATCTCAACCCAATAGAGCATCTTTGGGATGTGGTGGAACGGGAGCTTCGTGCCCTGGATGTGCATCCCACATATCTCCATCAACTGCAAGATGCTATCCTATCAATATGGGCCAACATTTCTAAAGAATGCTTTCAGCACCTTGTTGAATCAATGCCACGTAGAATTAAGGCAGTTCTGAAGGCAAAAGGGGGTCAAACACAGTATTAGTATGGTGTTCCTAATAATCTTTTAGGTGAGTGTATATTGGGAACTTTTTCTCCTTTAATTGTGGGGTGAAATAGGATCTAAACATTTCTTAAGCCTGGTGCACGCTGTACGATTTTGGCCACAATTCTGCCGTCTGAGGCAAATTTCGAAAATTTGGAAAAAAAGAAAAGGATTTCTGTCGTCGCAGGGCAAAATCGACATGTGACATGTTCACCGACGGCTGATTAATAGCCTTTGCGATGATCTTTAGCCTCCGACGAAGTTCTGGCAGGATCAGAAATTTTGCATCGCAGCTATTACGACGGCCAGAAGAGATATTCCACTCCTCTCTCGCACCCCAATTCACTTGAAAAGAAACCTGCTCCAAGTTTGCACCACCATAGCAACATTTGTGCCCAGATATCACTTTACTCAAGCTCTTTCAATGTTTTTTCTTCTTTTCATTTTATATAAAAAGTTTTAATAAATAAATAAGCAGAAAATACTTGGAGAAAATTGTAAAACCAACAATATGAAAGCATTATTCCCTGAATGAAATAAATACACAGCTTACAAAACGAAAATAAATAAATGATCTCATTTTCTTAGCACGTGTTTGTCTTTACATTTATCATGCATTTTCTTTACAACTTTATTTTAATTACTATTTTACTTTTAATAAATGTACTTTAAACATCTGTAAACTTCTTAGTTAAGATACACACTTGCGAAAAGGAACACCTAATAAAGTAATGTGGTTGATCGTTGCATACCCAGTGATTACCTGAACAAGCAGATATCATCAGAGGTAGCCAAGCTATTCATGCAGTGGTGGTGTACTAATCAAACTGTGACGTGCCAGGGGGACAAACACTTGACAGGCGCTTTCTCAGCGAGAATGTCAGAGAACACCTGAAGCTACTGTAGTCAAACACTGAAAGCTAATTCATTAGCACACAATGTCTATATTTTCCTGAGGGAGTCGAGTCGATGTATTGGAAAAACCCCAGTGTGTGATGATATTTACACTGTGCAATAGGATTTTCAACTATGGTGTGTGTTTTCAGAAGACAGAGGTAAATAAATATATAGAGAGAAACCACACAGTAGCTATGCTGCCAAACTAGGGAGCTGCTTTCCTGCTTACAACCTACATACTTCATCGTCATGGAACCTCAAAAGCGATTGATTTGAACTCTAAAAACGGTCCACTCTAAAATTGGCATGGTTAAAAATAACCCATTTGGCAACCCAGCGCTGGGTAAATACTGGACAGAACACACTTTGCATTAAATTAACCCGGCACAGTTTGGTTAAAAACTCATTCATTGTGAAAATAACCCAACAGAATGACCCGGTAGACTCAAGCCAGCATTTTGGGTTAAGAATTAACCCAGAAAAATTAAGACTGTGTGCATCATGCAACGTATACAAAAGACTATGCTGTACAGTTGATTCTTTCTCTAAGCATCTATCTTTACATATTCACTTCAAGTTTTTCCAAATAAATTTATATGAATTAACATTTCCAACATCATCAATATATATGCATAAAACATTTAGTATCTGACATAATATAAATTCACAGATCACTATCCAATGAAGAAAAAATAGACAATTATTCTCAAAATTGTACAGATAGAATATACCTCTCAAATCCTGATTGTTAAAATGATATGTCCAAAATGAAAACTGCATGGCCATTTAATAAATGCATTGAGATGAGATGTGCTGGGACCATTTTCCCCTCCTGTTATGTACTTTGGTGTTGATTGTTAATTTGATGAAACTTTGAAAATACATCTTTAAAAAAAATGTCTTAGTACAGGCATCATAATTGTGGCTAGCCTCCTCTCTAACACTTTATTTAAGATAAGGAATGCCAGTGAAAACAATTGACTGGTCATTCCATACTTTTTTATTTAATACAAATGACTGATGTATGTCAATAACCTTTAATACACTAACCTCAAATGTTTTCTTTCTTCTATGGTACACAAGTTATTTTCCTAATAAAATCATGGTTTAGGTTTAGGGTTTAGGAAAGGGGTTAGACTTCATTGTTAGGTTCAGGTCTAGGTTAGGGGTTTAAAGTAGGAAAAATTATAATAACAACATTCGTTGGTTCGTTTATTTTCTCTATGAGAGTAAAAGTTGCACATATTTGTACCAGCCAACTCGTACTATTTCGACATCTCATGTTTCATACCTGTGTGTATATATACAGTGCCTTGCAACTTAAATATCTTGCTTGCATAAGTATTCAACCCCATGTGAGGTGGAAGCTGCCAGGTTACACCGATGAAAGAAATTGCCCTAAAGAGTACACAATTACTTTACCATTGGCATCCACCTGTGAATCATTAAAGTTGCAATCACATTTTTTGGATAAAAAAACCCATTGTTGAAGGATCATTGGTCAGGCTGTGAATCTGAAGGAAAATGAAGACCAAAGAGTATTCCACAGAAGTTAGAGATAAAGTAATAAAAATGCATATATTAGGAAAAGGGTACAAAATAACATCCCAATGTTTGGATATCCCAGTGAGCACATTTGGATCAATAATCAGGAAGTAGAAGCTGCAGAAGAACTCAGCACTCCAACAAAAAGGAGACTTGCGAGAGAAGCCACAGAGAGGCCAACAATCACTTTGAAGGAGCTACAGAGTTCAGAGCTACAGAGTATCAAGAGCACTACATAACGCTGGCCTGTATGGGAGAGTGGCAAGAAAGAAGCCGTTACTCAAAAAGTACCATCTGAAAAGCACATCTGGAGATTGCCAGAAAGCATGTGAGTGTCCCAGCTACGATGTGGGAAAAGGTTTTGTGGTCAGATGAGACCAAGCTAGAGCTTTTTGGCCAAAACTCAAAGCGCTACGTATGGTGCAAACCTAACACTTCCTATGCCTCAAGTGAAGTATGGTGGTGGCAGCATCATGCTGTGGGGATGCTTCTCATCAGCAGGGACTGGGCATCTTGTTAGAACTGAAGGAAGAATGGACATATGGACAAATACTGCAATAGAACCTGCTTGGGAAGAAATTCACCTTCCAGCAGGAAATGATCCCAAGCACAAGGCCAAAGCGACATTGGAATGGCTCAAGAACAAAAAGATAAATGTCCTACAGTGGCCCAGTCAAAGTCCTGATCTCAATCCTATTGAAAATCTGTAGCACTCTTTGAAAATTGCAGTCCACAAGGATCACCCAACCAACCTGAACAATCTGGAGAAAATCTGCAGAGAAGAATGGGCCAAAATCACTTTGTCACTGTGTGCAAAGTTGGTTTGTATGTACCCCAAATACTAATGCAAGCAAGATATGTAAAGTTTTTTTATTTTTCATAAAAAATTTTCCCAACAAAAAAACAATGCTGCCTTACAATAATTGATTTTGAGTTTCAGTGTTTTAAAAAAAAAATCTATCAATCAGAATTAAATTTCAGTATACCATTTGTAATTTGGTAATATGAGAGAATTGGTCAGGGGTCTGAATACTTTTGCATGGCACTGTGTGTATATATATATATATATATATATATATATATATATATATATATATATATATATTATTTCCATATATAATCTACACAAAACCATTTCCTTGTTCTAATCCTGCATGAACGATATAGGATTTCACACCAAGTTAGGTCTTCCCATGTTAATTAATTCATCCTTTCCTATATCCCTCCCACTCTCAATGTGAGTGGCGCTGGTTTCTCTGAATTAGGTTTGCCTCTAACGCAACACCTTGGAAATTCAAACATACTCTGACTGAATCTGACAGGCTTTTCATTCACAAGAGGCATAAACGCAGGTCGAGTAAATAATTACACCTACTCAGCAAAGCCTTTGCGTTCTATTGTATCCATGCTCTAGGGTTCTCTTTTGTCAAGTCACAACAAGTAAGTGGATTGGATGCCCACCTCCATTCTCATGGCTCCCTCCTTCACACCTCTCTGCTGGTTCTCCAACTCCCACCTTCCTCATTCCAGCCGGCACAATGTGTGAGAATATCGCCTCCCACGTGCGTTAAGACCGCTGGCCTTGGTTCCTTCACTGGCCAAAGCATGATTAATCACTTGACAAGTAGAGTAGCAAGAGTTGGACGGTGAGCCAATATAACTCTCTCAAGACAGATCATTTCAGACCCAAACACACCTGATGATGGACAAATCCTCACATCTCCTCATAGAAGAAGACAAATGAGCCGAGCCGAGTGGAATAGAGGAAGGAAAAGTTATGCTACAATGAGAGCTTTGAATCAAAAGACTTATGGATCACAAGAAATATCGCCATCAGAATGTAAACATGAAGTCTGGTACACGGTGAACTGAAAGCCAATTTTAAAAAGACATTTATACAGATATTTGCCTCTAGCTGACCAAATCTGATTCAGAGGGGGGCAAAACAAAAATCAATACATCTCTGGGTTTTTCCAACTCAGGAATACAGAACCATCTGGATGCATGACTTCATACCAAACTCAACAATGTTTACAAAGGTTGATAGCACACATTCCAAAGCCGGTAGGGCTCTAGAGTCACTAGAGGAGGAAATCCTTTACCAAGTATTCATTTATACCTTAAGACAGGACCCTAACTCTACAAAAGTAACAACACAAGATTTAGAACTCTGCAAAATGTCACAAACTAACAGATGGATGCAAAGTCTAGCCAAGAGGCACAAATTCTGGCCCCAAACCATCAATATGAATCTTTGAGGAATATTCCAGTTCAATACACATCATAAGCTCAATCGACACAGTATTCATAATGTTGATGACCACAAAAATTATTTTGACTCGTTGCTCCTTTTCTTTAAAAAAAAAAAAAAGAAGCAAAAATCAAGGTTAGAGTGAGGCACTCACAATGGAAGTTAATGGGGCCTTTTTTGAGGTTTAAAGACAGAAATGTGAAGCTAATAATTTTTAACAGCACTGACATTAGTCCTTCTGTTAAAACCTGTGCACTCTTTGAGCTGTAAAATAGTTTAAATGCGTTCTTGCGGTCGTTTTAGGGGTTACGTGTTACCTCATCATGGCAACAAATTTGTAAAATTGGATATAACTTCACACAGAAATGGTTAGAAGTTAATAACTTTAGGATCATGAATAGTGTACGTTTTTACCACGAAATCAACTGCTAAACATATTTTTTTATTTAGATGAAATAACACAGAATGATGGCTTCAACAGGAGCACATACCACTAAACTAGCCGCAAACTTGTTGTAAATTTGCAGCTCGTTATTCTCACATGCTAATGAGCTTGTGATTCGCAGCAAATGTTTGCCAGAAGTTTTCAGCTCTTCACCGGTAGTGGTGAACCTCCGGCAAACCATTGGCAACAATGGCAAATTTGCCACAAAGCTAATTTGCATATGAAAATTATCTGTAATTTGCAGTGAACTTTCTTTTTTGTAAGGGTGGAGCTCACAGTTGTTTTATAAAGGTTTACAAGTTATTGTTAAAACTCTATTCCCCTATGGAAAAAATTATTGGGATTTTTTACTTCCATATCCAGACTGTAGAAATCTACTGGAATCATCAGTGCATTGAGCATTTGAAATCAGTCACTTTTGACGTAGAAGGTAGCTGCCTATGTCTGCCAAAACATCTTTAGTGACAAGCCAGCTCTAAACTGTTAAAATAGGAATATTGATGGCTTGTGAGATCAAAAGCAAGTTTATTGTGACATGGTCTGTCTCACTTGTACTGTTGACAAATCTCTCAATTGAAGAAAACTAGGCCAGGAAGTACCCAAATGTCACAGCACCCAAACAACGCTTTGACAGAAATCATCATACTAAAGATGAATCCCTCAAGCCCAGAGGTCAGGCTCAGATAAAGAGACTGTGAATATTTGGGGTTTCGCTGTAATTTATCTCCCCCGCAAAAGGCCAAGAGGCATGAGCGCTCGAACCGGCAACCCCTAGAGGTAAATCAAAACTGCCTGAGGAAAACTACAGACTCCTGGGAATGATTGGAGCACAAAGTTTCTAACAACCTTGATGATTCTGAGGCGGCTCGCTACGCAAACTTATGCAAAGTCATTTCATGCAATTTGGAGAAGTTTGCAAGAGAACTTGAAGATGTCAGAATTTTGCTTCTGGGCAGCTAATATTTATAACCAAGCCAAGCATTTGAAGAATGTCTCAATTTATTTCAGCCTTTGGGCATTTAATTCGTATTATTTGACCTATAAATTGATTTCAGAGCATTTTTTCCCTATTCATTCTCATTTCATTAGAAAAACTGTAATTTATTTTTATGTTTTTCCTAATTGAATCAGTTATCTCCTTCTCCTCATGGCCTTTACAATAAGACAAAACAGCTTTTCAATTGCTCCCATCATCTCTATCGTTTTTCAGCATGCACGGCTAAACCAAGATAACTGATAAACATTTTAATCTTATCACTTTTGCCTGAACACACAATGGCAGCAAGGTGATTTATAGGAAACGGTGCCATTTGTGTAACTATCATAGGCGGAAATCGCGGGGGGGTCAGGACCCCCCCTATCTGAGGGTTGTACCCCCCTAAAATATAATTAAAATATGTGTATTGTAAATAATATAATGATATATTCTTAAAATAATTGTTTAAGAAATAAAATAATACAAATGCAAGCGGGGCAACAACAAAAAAAACCCTTGGTGTCCCCTTCAAAAATTGCTCTTGAGAATTGTTATGTTTATTGTCCCCCCCAACATTTTGATGAAATTTTCGCCCCTGGTATGACTTACTAATGAAATAAACTAACAGGATGCAGAATTTAGTAACATTATATGATACATTTAACTTTGTTTAGTGTGTAATGCAACAGACAGTTTTAATGTTTACTAGAACCACACATTACGAAAGAATAAATACAAATTCTCATGAGATAGTTTTCGCATTCAACTATGTAACAATCAACCCTTAAACAATTTGAATGCAACAGGATTGGCATAAAACATGTTATGAAAGAGAAATGCCATGGGATATTAGTATAAATTTGAATTATAATGTGATTTATTAAAAGCTAACTCAAACTGATTGATATTACTAGAATTTACTTAAATAATAATAAAAAGTAAATGAACACCAAACTGTGACAGGGCTGAACTAGAATTCTCTCCAAAATGTCTATGGTGGTTATATTCATAATAGTTTAGGCCTGAAGTAGGGTAGTATGATTTCTTGAAAGTTCAGCCATAGACTTTTTAAACAAAATTATTAAAAAAAAATCAGAAATGTTCAGCCACATATGGCACAGAGAATGACCTAGACAGTTTTGCTATAGGATTTTCACCTACACATGAAATGCATCTTAAGCTCTTGACTCATTCACATGACATGCTGAACATGCAATATTTTTATTTGAATGCTAAGAATGTTTCACAGTGACTAATCGGAAACCATTTGCTGTAATACACAGTTGTAATTGTGGCATGGACAAATCTATGCTCCAATAACCAAAAGACTAAATGGTACATTTCTGAACGTGATTGTGTGACAGTGGCAGCCGGTCACAGAAGATCCATGCATGGAAATCATTTCTCCCATGCCTTAGGCAACCTTGACAAGCATGTACATGTGCTCTTCTGGAGAAACACTAAATTAGACAAAAACACATAGGCTACTGTACATTGCAGACGGATGTTTTTGCAACATGTCAATCCATACACATGAGGTTCACAGCCATGTAAGCTGTCTAATGCAACAGCTCACATTGATTATCAACTGGCAACCCAATGCAGTACTAAAATAGTTTAGTGTAAAGAAGTAAACAACAATGTCCTGAAAATTCAACATTGAAATGTATTAACATTGCCATAAACTGCATAAGCCCAACAATAAGCAAAAATATTAAAGGAATGTTCTGGGCTCAATAAAAGTTAAGGTCAACCGACAGCATTTGTGGCATAACATTGAGTGCCACAAAAACATTTGCAACTCATCTCTAATTTATTTAAAAGAAAAACAATTCATGGTTACAGTGAGGCACTAACAAAGTAAATAGTACAATGTCCATAAACATTAAAGACCAATTCACACTGCCCCAACAAACACCAACATTCTAAACCAATTCACACTGCCCCAACAAACTCCAACATTCTAAGGCCAATTCACACTGCCCCAACAAACTCCAACAT
This sequence comes from Xyrauchen texanus, assembly GCF_025860055.1. NCBI lineage: Eukaryota > Metazoa > Chordata > Actinopteri > Cypriniformes > Catostomidae > Xyrauchen > Xyrauchen texanus. The sequence goes on along the minus strand of NC_068298.1, from coordinate 6,028,237 downwards.
TCTAAGGCCAATTCACACTGCCCCAACAAACTCTAACAAACACCAACATTCTAAGGCCAGTTCACACTGCCCCAACCAACACCAACATTCTAAGGCCAATTCACACTGCCCCAACAAACTCCAACAAACACCAACATTCTAAGGCCAATTCACACTGCCCCAACAAACACCAACATTCTAAGGCCAATTCACACTGCCCCAACAAACTCTAACAAACACCAACATTCTAAGGCCAGTTCACACTGCCCCAACAAACACCAACATTCTAAGGACAGTTCACACTGCCCCAACAAACACCAACATTCTAAGGACAGTTCACACTGCCCCAACAAACACCAACATTCCAAGGCCAATTCACACTGCCCAAACAAAACCAACATCCTAAGGCCAGTTCACACTGCCCCAACAAACTCTAACAAACACCAACATTCTAAGGCCATTTCACACTGCCCCAACAAACACCAACATTCCAAGGCCAATTCACACTGCCCAAACAAACTCCAACATTCCAAGGCCAATTCACACTGCCCAAACAAAACCAACATCCTAAGGCCAGTTCACACTGCCCCAACAAACTCTAACAAACACCAACATTCTAAGGCCATTTCACACTGCCCCAACAAACACCAACATTCCAAGGCCATTTCACACTGCCCCAACAAACACCAACATTCTAAGGCCAGTTGACACTGCTCAAACAAACACCAACATTCCAAGGCCAATTCACACTGCCCCAACAAACTCCAACAAACACCAACATTCCAAGACCAATTCACACTGCCCCAACAAACTCCAGCAAACACCAACATTCTAAAGCCAGTTCACACTGCCCCAACAAACTCTAACAAACACCAACATTCTAAACCAATTCACACTGCCACAACAAACTCCAACATTCTAAAGCCAGTTCACACTGCCCCAACAAACTCTAACAAACACCAACATTCTAAACCAATTCACACTGCCACAACAAACTCCAACATTCTAAAGCCAGTTCACACTGCCCCAATAAACACCAACATTCTAAGGCCAGTTCACACTGCCCCAACAAACTCCAACAAACACCAACATTCTAAGGCCAGTTCACACTGCCCCAACAAACTCTAACAAACACCAACATTCTAAACCAATTCACACTGCCCCAACAAACTCCAACATTCTAAGGCCAGTTCACACTGCCCCAATAAACACCAACATTCTAAGGCCATTTCACACTGCCCCAACAAACTCCAACAAACACCAACATTCTAAGGCCAGTTCACACTGCCCCAACAAACTCTAATAAACACCAACATTCTAAACCAATTCACATTGCCCCAACAAACTCTAACAAACACCAACATTCTAAACCAATTCACACTGCCACAACAAACACCAACATTCTAAGGCCAGTTCACACTGCCCCAACAAACTCCAACAAACACCAACATTCTAAGGCCAGTTCACACTGCCCCAACAAACTCTAACAAACACCAACATTCTAAACCAATTCACACTGCCACAACAAACTCCAACATTCTAAGGCCAGTTCACACTGCCCCAACAAACTCCCACAAACACCAACATTCTAAACCAATTCACACTGCCACAACAAACTCCAACATTCTAAGGCCAGTTCACACTGCACCGACAGACACTGACCAACGCCGACAATCACCAATATTCTAAAGTCGGCCGTTGGATTTAGAACGTTGGAAACATAGCGGTTATGTTCACACTGCCCCAACAGACACCAACAGACTTTGTTACAGAGAGTCAGAGTTAAAAAAAAATGTATGATACTTTTAGCACAATCACCTGAAAAGACGACGAATGAAATGAAAGAGGTTGTGGGTGAAGCCTTGGTTTTTGCGACGCGGGAGACGGGGCGCTTACTTAAGTTTATGCAGAGAACTGCAAATAGACCATGTCCAGAGCTTTCAAAATTTTTCTTGGTTTCCCCCAATCAGTTTCAAGAACTACTTCAGATGGTGCAACCAATAATTCAGAGGCAAACTAAAAATTTTAGAGATGCCACTTCACCCGGTGAACACCTCATGATTACACTTTGTTTCCTGGCAACAGGTAATAATCTCATATTTTAACCCTTGAAATGTCAATTTAACCAACTAACAGTATTTGTTACGTAATTAAACAAGATAAATTTATCTATTTAAGTGGAAATTATAAATATTGATATTTCTAACAGCTATGTTGTTACTATTGAATTGTTTTAGGCGAATCTTTTCGTAACTTGCACTACTTGTTTCGTATTGAATGCTCAACTATAACTGAACTTATTCCCGAAACATGTAGAGCCATCTACTATGTTCTCTGAGAAAGACACCTTAAGGTATGTTATGTGATAAGATCCTTGATAGGTCATACTTTGTAAACAAGAGATTTACTCAAATGTATGTTTTAAACATTGAACATTTGCATTCTTACTTCTTACTTCATATAACAGAATAGCCTACTAAAAATGTCATACGGTTAAGTGGATGATCCCGATTGATACCAAAACACAAGGGTAGATGATCTTCAC